>NC_056555.1:16926692-17240304 GCF_910596095.1 Thunnus maccoyii | reverse complement strand
CTCGCTTCACTAAACTCAAACTGCAGGCCAAAGCCAAGATGGCTTCACTCAGCAAACAGATCAGTGAATTGAAAGGACAAGAAGGAGCAACAGTAAGTTTAAACCTTTTAAAGTCTTTAGCTTTTTACATTCTTGTATTATTGTGACAGTTTTATAAGACACACTTTTACTACAGAGATCTTCCACAGACAAAAATATGCCACTTTTGAGCCACAAACTATCAATAAAGCTGAAGCGCTTCAGTTTTTATCTGACTTTAACATCTGTTTTGTCTACACCAGAGCCCAGACAGTTCTTTTACAGGAGCTGGAGGCGACGAGCTCCATGAACTCCATAACAAGCTTAGTGAGGAAGAAGCAAACAGCAGGCAGCTTAAAGATCGACTCCAGGTCACCGAACAGCTCCTTCAAGAGAAGGAATCTGCTCACGCTGAACAGGTGACGTAGATGTAATTACATATAGTCCTTCTTTGGTAACAAAAGTTTAAATGTCCTGAGGGAGTTGTCTGAATGAATTGTGTTTGTGTTTTCAGCTGCGGAAACTACAGGGTGTGATCTGTGAGAAGGATGTGCGTTTCCAGGAGCAGATACAGAAACATGAAGAAGAGCTGCTGAGGGTCACAACGCAGTCTCAGAGTGACGGCGAGCTTCAGCAGGTGCAAGATCCAATAGTTCTTTAAATAATTAATCACATAATTTGTGATTTGTTCATTTATTGCCGACTGACTGAATCCCCAGTCTGTAATTGTTTGACATTCTCTGTTTACAGCCTATAATCTTATTAATCCTTTTTTGTTGATAGTTTGAAACAATAAGGACATAAAGTAATATTGGAGAATATTTGTTTTAGTTTTTTAAATAATAGATATTAGATTATATTGTCCTGTAAAGTAGTATCACGTCACGTCATTTTTATCTATATAGTCCAAAATCATTTCCTTCAGAGTGCTTTAGCAGCTATACAACATAAAACTCTATCTATAGACCCTCAATTCTCAACAAAATACCTAATACAGGAAAAGGGGAGAAACTTACTCCAAAAATAGTTCATAAACTGCAACTAAACACTTTTTAAAAAAGTTTCATAACTGGCAAAGAACTGGATTTGCCTCAGTTAATCTCAAGAGGATAAACACAAAAATGTTGCAGTTTATCCTCAAATGGAAGTGCAGATGATTACCACACTTAAAACACATTCTTTCTCTCATGTACTCATTTAGTCTCTTTATTTTTCGTCTTTTCCCAGGCCCTGCAGGCAGCCCAGCGGCGGTGTGAAGAGCTTGAAGAGGCCTTGAACTCTCGGTCCCAAGTGCTGGAAATGCTGCAGCAGGAAGTCAGCAGTGCTGATCAGCAAAAACAGGTACAGATCCTGTTGTATGAGATGCCATTTGTTCAGCTACTTATAGTATGTTGGTTTTTCCGCATATTGCCACATATTTACAGATGGTTTAATAGATTAAATACTGTTCCTGCCTACTGAAAAGAAAACTGTTTATACAGACACGCCCTACATCTTGACGGCACGTCATTATTGTGCATTGTTTGGCTTAGCCACGCATACACACCCACTCATGTCTTTCTTTTCTCTCTGCTGATGATTCTCTCTCTGCTCAGATCTTGACTGCTCAGTTCCGGCAGATGGAGCAGGAGCTGTCTGAGTCCGTCAAGCGGAGGGAGGAGGAGAGGCAGCAGTGGGCCGAACAGTCCAGCAGAACCGATGCAGAATTCGCAGCCCTCCGAACCAGCCTGGAGGCCCTGGAAAGAGAGAGAACGGAGGTTGCAAGGCAGGAGAGTGAGCTTGCCTCCCTCAGAGAGGCAGAGCATGTTAGTCTGGAGGCTCTGGAGAAGGAGAAGATGGAAGTCGTCAGGTTGGAGAGAGAACTGGCTTTGATGAAAGAGGCTGAGCTTGCAGCCGTCCAAGCGAGCCAAGATGCTTCGGAGAGAGACAGGGCGGAAATCGCTCGCCTTGAAAGAGAACTTGCGTCCACGAGAGAGGCAGAGTGTGCAGTCAGCCGGGACGCTGTGGAGCGGGAGAAGTCAGAAGTAGATAAACTAGAGAGAGAGCTGGATTCCCTCAGACAGGAGCACGAAGATTCCCAGAAAAAGGGTGAGATCTTGGCTGAAATTTGGAGACATCTACAATCTTTGGGTCTAGAAGACGTACAACCATCAGAGGAAAATCCAGTCCCTTCAGATCTTTCTCTCTTCCTGGACACTATGCAGTCCATTGAGACACAACTGACAAGGCTGAAAGACGAACGCAGCGAGAGTGAGGAACGTTGTGCCGAACTCACCCACACCATGGAAACTCTTCAGGGTGAGATCATTAATCTGATCTACAATAAGCCGTTTTTTTATTGGTCTCTTTTGTGACATTTTTAATAATTATCTCATCTCTAAATTTTCAGAACAACTAGACAGAAGAACCAGTGAAAACGAGGAGTCCATCACCAAGATACAGCAGCTGGAGCAGCAAATTGAAACAGTCAGTACTCTTTAAACACTGAAGCAAATTTTCGGGAATCATTAGCTGTTAAATACCAGATGTGAGCAGCTTATTTGACTTGAGATGTGCGCTTCAAAAGACAATCCTAAATAAGCTCTATGATACTCTTGCTTTATCATCGCTGCAAAGCTTAAACATCAAAGTTTCTCAGTACCTTTTGCAATGAGTTCTGTTATGCTGTGTGTCTCTATTTATATGATTAAACAAGGTGTTGAAAGCTTAGGATAAGCTGAGTATAAGAAGTAATGCAGTTCTTAATAGTCTATACACAAGTTTAGACAACTATGCCATTTGCTCTTTTATTAAAACACACAGTTTTTACTCTCACCCTTTGTTTTACGAGAAGGACAGTCAGTCTTATCCCGTACACCTGGTCACAAATTCTGTCTGGTCGGGTGATTTCCATCAGTGTCAGACAGGACAGAAGCAGGGTCGTAGACGGGCGATACTCAGTGAGGAAGCGCGTCCTGTAATCCCTTCTGCACTGATCCACTGTTACGACTGTCTGTCTTAGCCGACCTTCACCTCACTCTGCAGCCGTATGTGCTGCTGAAATAGATTTAAATTGTTAGAGCAATTATAGAAGCTCCATAGAGCTCTTAAAAACAGTTATCTCCCCAGTTCTTTAACAGGATTTTTTTTCTCTAGTAAATCACAAAGTTTCCATCCTGCCTATTATCAAAATGTAATGAATTTTTTTTATATCTCTCTTTCAGATGTCTGAAAGAGACGTGACTGAATCATCAGCACAGGTTTCATCTGAAACTGAAAAAGGTACAAAAGTTGGGATTTGTTGGTTATATCTGCCAAAATAAAATCTAATAACATAATATCAAAGCAGAATAAAACTTATTAGTCATTGGTTCTAGTTAGTGCCAAAACAAACATACAAAGAACCATACAGCTGTTATGTACGAGGCTAATAGGTTTAGAAATAACGACAAATTTGAGCCATGTTTTGACCACAGAACTGAAATTTGTGGACTGATTGAATTGATTGTCCTTATTATATAATTAATTAGCAATATAATAAAAGAAAAAAAATGATTATCTTTATCGAACTCCTTAAAATCAAAAGTGGTTTACTTATCATATATTTGGGTTGTTTTATGAAATGTGTAAAAGTGTTGAACTAAACCATCCAAGATGTTAGAAATAGCGACTTCTATTTCTAGAATTGATTTTTTTTTTCTAGTTAAGTATTATTATTATTTTCTGAATGACAAGCTGACCACATGAACTTTGAACAGAGTCCTGCTAGTAGCACACATCCTCTACTGATGTGTTTGATGTGACTGAGATTTCATTTCTCTTACATTGTTTGGGCTCTTGCACACAAAATATTTGTTGAAACTACTAGTAGTTATTTGCTGTTGAGGCTTAAAAGCCTTTGACATTTTTTTTCTAATTTCACCTTTGTTGACCTCCACAGCACACATATTGGCACTGGAGCAGCAACTATTGGAAAAAGACAATGAGCTGGTTGCCTTGAAAGAGTCTCTTCAACTTGCTGAAGAGCGCAGTTCCAGTAAGGCTGCGTTGGGTGAAAACTACGATCGGACTCCAGATCAGTGTCAGGATGCCGGTACGGCCCCCCATGACACTTCTGCAACCCATCCTGTCTGCTTGGAGGATACACGAGAAGAGGAGACCACCTTAGTTGCTGAGGACACCTCCGTCCTCTCCATTTCTGCTGATAATGAAAGTAGCCCAGAGCTCATCGGACACCAGTCTGAATCACCAGAAGAATCCAAAGGGACTTCCTCAGATGAGATGGTCGCCAGTAGTGATTCAGAGGTGGCTCACAGCAGCTGGACCCTCCTGGAAGCTGTGAATCAAGATGGAGGCCAGGAGTGGCCATCCATCCTGCAGGACTTTGGCCAGCTACAGCTGCAGTCATGGGAGGCAACAAGCATGGAGCAGGAAACCTCCACAGTTCAAGTTGAGTCCTCTTCTGTTGTCATCCGAGAGACGGTCCAGGTTCAACTAACTCAGAGCGGTTCCACCACAGATGTGCCCTCTGGCCAGGTCTTTGCCCAAGTTCTCGCTGAGGAACTCCAGAAGAGGTATAGTGAACTTTTGGCTGAGCTGCAGAGGCTCAGAGAGCTAACTGCAGAGTCACAGGAGAAAATCAAGAGCCTGGAAGAAGAAACACAGACTCTTGCTGCTGCCAAGGAAGAAGTCGAGACCCAAGCCAGTGATTTTGCAGAAGAGCTTAAGTCAGCCAAAGAAGAGTTGGACAAGCTTTCCCAGCAAAGTAGCTCTGTGGTGGAGAAGCACGGTGTTGAAATGCACCTCCTACAAGAACAGTTAGACATTTTGAACAGTGAAAGTGAGGCCAAGGAGCAGAAGATCCAGGCTCTGCAGACAGATTTGGAAACAGCCCACCAAGCGCTCTCTGAACAGGAAGGTCAGGCCCGGATGCTGAGTGCTCAGCTGGAGGACAGAGAGCTCCTCTCCTCTGAGCTTGAAAGGAAGCTTCAAGACATGGAAAGCAGCATGTTAGAATACTCCCGGACATCAGATCTCAACAATGATTCTTTGTCACAGAAGGACTCTGAGATCTGTGAGCTGCAGCTTCGTCTCGGCCAGAAAGAGCAGGAGATGATGGAGCTTAATGACAGTATGTCTGCTAAACTCCTTCAAGCAGAGGAAGACAAGTTTATGGTAGACAGTGAAGTCAACAAACTAAAGGAGCAGATAGTAGAGCTGGAGAAAGTGAGAGACGAGAAACAGAAAGTAAGTGATGAAGACTCGGCCGCTCCTGCAGAGGATGAACTTACTAGTTTACGAAAGGTCAAAGGGCAGCTAGAAACCCAGCTGACAAACACAAAGAAGAAGTTGCAGGTGGCGCTTGTGCAACGGAAAGAGCTTTTGAAGAAGGTTGCCGATTTTGAGGCGGAAGCGAAAAATCGGAAAGAAAAAGATGACACAGCGAAATCAGAAATTCCTGCAAATATTCCAGAAGTAGAAAAATCTAGAGGACAGGAGATTCAGGAAATGGAGGCTAAACTCGTGGAACTGGAACAAGCTTTAAGATCCAAAAATGAGGCAGTTGAGACTCTTGAGCAGAAAATTAGCCAACAGGATCAAGTTCTTGCTGAGACGCTTGCTCTGAATAAAAAGCTAAACGAAGAAGCCGAAAACTCTCGTCAGGCTGACGTTTCTTCTGAAACGGCTGCGTTGCAATCTCAAGTGGCGTCTCTCGAGGCAGAATGCGAATCCCTTCAGAAGAAAGTCCTGGAGACCCAAGAATCTCGCAAAGAAACCATCCATAAAGCGAAAGAGAAAGATAGGCACCACCGTGAACAGCTGAAGCAGCAGAAAGAAGAATACAGTGAGCTTATGGAGCGTTTTGAGGTGCAGAGCGGCGAGCGAGAAGTTCTTCTTACTAAATTGAGAGAATTAGAGGAAAAAGTGAGCACTGAGAGAGAAGACCTGCCTCACCATGAGACCAAGCAAGTGGCTGAAAACTCGGAGAAGCCAGCAGGAAATGATTGGGTCCAGGAGGACTGGGTGGATTTTGCTACGTCTGAGACTGATTCATCACAACCGCAATCCAGTGATCAGATTCAGCATCCTGCAGAGCAGTCTGAGGTTCCTGGCGCACAAACGGAAGAGTCTTTGAAAGCTCTTAGAGAAGAGATTCAGACTGTGAGGATGGCAAACACAGAGCTAGAGAAGCAGCTGCAGGAAACTCAAGCCAGCCTGTCACTGAAGGAGACTGAATTGGTGGAATTTGGCAAAGAGCTACAAGCACTTAGAGAAAAGGAAAGACAGATTGATGCGCTCTCAGAGGAAATTAATGATCTCAGAGAAAAGTATCGCCAAGCAGAGTCTCATACTGAAACCTTGAAAGCAGAGATGGAAGCTGCAGTCAAAGCAGCACCTGCAGATTCTGAAACCTCCATCGCAACTCTTCAAGCTGAAGTAGAAGACTTCAAGCAGTTTCTTGACAAGAAGAACAGCGAGATCATGGAGCTAAGCCAGCAGCTTAGCGAGCAGAACACTCTCATACACTCCATGCAGGATACGGTGTCTGAGAAGGATCAACTAATAGCTTCTTTACAGGAAGAGCTAAAGGCTGAGCAAGAGAAAACCCAGAGGTTGGAGGTTGAGGTTCCACAGAGGCAGGAGGAAGAAAAAGACAGTGAGGCAAAGATCCAGCAGCTTCAACGAAAGCTTCAGGCAGCTCTGATCTCTCGCAAAGAGGCGCTCAAAGAAAACAAAACCCAAAAGGAGCAACTAGCTTCAAATGAAAAGCTCCTAGCTGAGCTGCAGCAGAAGATAGAGTCAACAGAAGATGAGCTGGAGAAGCTAAGAGCAGAAAGAGTTAAACTGATTGATGAGGTCGACCGGATGCTAGTGGAGAACCAAAGCTTAGGATCATCCTGTGAGAGCCTCAAACTGGCCATGGAAGGGATACTGAGTGAGAAAGATGCCTGTACGAGAGAAGTAGAGTTGGCGAAAGAAGAGTCTGCCAGGGTGTGCAGAGAATGGGAGGAAAAGGTTCAAGGCATGAAGGATGAGTACGAGACTCTGCTCAAGTCCTATGAAAATGTGAGTGATGAGGCGGAGCGCGTGAGACGAGTCCTGGAAGCTGCCAGGCAGGAGAGACAGGAGTTAGCGGCCAAAGTGAGGACAAACGAGGCTGCGAGGCAGGAAGCTGAAAGGCAGACAGAGGAGGCGCAGAAAGAGGTGGATTCAGTGAAAGACAAAATGAGAAAGTTTGCCAAAACAAAGCAGCAAAAAATATTGGAGTTAGAGGAGGAGAATGAGAGACTCAGAGAGATGCAGGAAAGACCTTCCATAAAACGAGAGGACAAGGCTCACAGAGTTGAGCTTGACAGACTTCAAGAAGAGCTTGGAGCTTTAAGAGCTGAGTTGGATGCTACAGTGGCAGAAAGAGACTCTTTGGGGCAGCAGATTGAACAGTTGAGGGAACAACTTTCCAAAACACGAGAGAAAGACAATGATGAAGTTCAGGCTACTACCCTTAGCTCTGCAGCTGTTGTAGAAGAGGTTGTCACTGTCCAGCAATCAAACATAACCAAAACAGAGCTTGTTGAAAGTCAATGTGACAATAAAGAAAAACCCCTCATCCCAGAAGAGACTCCAGATGAGCAAATAAGTGCAGTATCTGCACCAGAAACACATTCGCAACCTACTGTGGAAGAGAACAAAGTGGCAGATGTGACTGAAAGTGCTCAAGTTTTGTTAGATGATAGAACGAGGGACATGGAGGCAGCTGTTAATGCAGAGAGGGAACAGTGGCAGGAAAGGGAGGCTGAACTCAAGGCTGAACTGTCCTCTCTTGAGCAAGTCCTGGAGGAGAGTAAAGAGAAAGTGAGTCTGATGGCCTCTCTAGAGAAGTGCCTGCAAGAGAGCAAAGAGAGAGAAAAGTGTCTAATTGAAGAGGCTTCAAAGAGGGAAGCCCAGTTCAAAGAACTCTTGAGAAGCCTTGAAACTGAGAAAGATAACCTGGAGGAGCGTCTGATGAACCAGTTGGCCCAACTCAACGGGAGCATCGCCGGCTACCAGCAAGAGGCAGCAGACAACAGGGAGCACCTCGCTGAACTTCAGAGGGAGGTGGAGAAGTTGGAGAGGGAGCGAGCCGAACTTGAAGCCCAGGCTCAGAGTGAGGGTGACCGAGCATCCAGACTGGAAGAGGACATGAGACAAGCCCAGAGAGAGAGAGCTGAAGCTGAAGCAGAATCTGGAAAGCAGAGGGAACTGGAACAACAGCTGAGGTCTGCTCAGAGGGTCAGAGAAGGCAGCCAGAGCAGAGCGCGTCAGCTGGAGGAACTGTTGAGGGAAAAGCAGCTGGAGGTCCGTCAGCTACAGAAGGACAGCATCCAGTACCAGGAGAGGATCAGTGAGCTGGGAAGGGAAGCAAAGGCACTGCAGCTGAGCCACGATGAGCTCCACAACAAGCTGGAACAGTCTCAACTGGAGACTTCCAAAACCCTTGAGGACCTGAGAAGGACTGAAGCAGACTTGGCTAGTAGCAAATCCAACTTGGACGAAGCCCAGAAACAGTTAAGTGAGGTTTTAGTCGAGAAAACAACTTTAGAACAGAACATCCAAAAGAAAGAAGCTGCAATGAAAGCTGAGGCAGAGCAAACCCTGGACTCGGTGAGATTCAGGCTCGGAGCCGAACTAAAGGAGATGGAGCTGAGACTGGAAGCTGTAGACAGAGAAAGAGAAAAGGAAGAGGAGGCCACCCTGGAGGCTAGAGAGATTGCAGAAGGAGCTGAGAGACGAGCCCAGGAGATGCAGGCCCGTCTGGATGAGTCTCTCGCCAGGTTAGCTGCCTTCTCGCGCTGCATGTCCTCACTGCAAGATGACCGGGACAGAGTTTTGGACGAGACTCGGCAGTGGGAGACTCGCTTTAACGATGCTCTGCAGGGTAAGGAGGCTGAAGTTCGGGAGGCTGAAACACGAGCCAAGGAACTGGCGGAGCAACTTCAGAAGGAATCTGCACTGAAAGAAGAACTCCAGCTCTCAGTTGACAGGTAAAAAATATCTCCTTATCTTTCTTAAATGCACCTGTTAAGCACAAAACTCATTATAAGATGTGATCTGATGAGGCCTTTTTTTTTTCTTCCAGACTAGAGAAAGCAGATAAAGATTGGCAGCTGAGACTAGCAGAAGAGGAGAAGAACGTTAAAGAGAGCCAAGCCGCCCTTGAAGAGGAGAAGGGCAAGCTTCAGCAAACCACAGCTGAGTTGCAATCTGCACAAACTGAAGCCCAGGCTCTCAAAACTGAACTGGAGAGTCTGCAACAGAGGACCCGGGCTCTGGAGGAGGCTGTAGGTCGGCTGCAGGATGAAGTTGACCAGGCCAGGACTGAGCTGAAGGAGAGGGAGGCGGAAGAGAGGCGGCTGTGTCTGAACGTGGAGCAACTAGAGACAGACCTGCGCTCCTCCAAGGCCTTGACAGAGAACCTGCAGACTGAGTTAAATGAGAAGGAAAGGAGGGAAGTGGAGCTGCTGGGGGAGAAGGAGCAAGCTGTTACTCAGGTAAGAACATTATCATTTAGCTACAGTACATACTATGTACTTTTTTTACCCTTTCAGGAATGTTTAATGAGATTTCTCCTAGAAGATTCTTTACAAATTCCTCACGATTCACATGTTTCACCTCACAGGCTGCAGAGGAGGCTAGAAAGGAGGCTGACAGCAGAGCACAAGAAGCTGAGGAGGAGCTGGAGCAGAGGAGAGGGGAATTGCGGGATCTGGAAGAAAAACTGCGGAAGACCGAGGAAGACAGCAACAATAGCAAAGCCAGACTGGACTCTTTCATGAAGGCCATGGGGTCTTTGCAGGATGACAGAGACAGAGTCCTCAACATGTACAAGCAGCTGGAGGAGAAACACCTGCAGGTAATGTATAAAAATGTTTCATTTTTTTATACATTAACATATGTGGTGCTTGTTTTCAATACCCCAGTGTAACACTTGCATTGTGCCTCAGGTAATGATGGAGAAGGATGGTTTGATCCAAGAGGCGGCAGGGGAGAACAACAGCCTGAAAGAAGAGCTGCGCTCTCTGCTGGTCCAGAGAGACGACTTGTATGCCGAAAAGGCCAAACTGTCCGCTCAGCTTCACGGCTATCGTGATGAACTTAATCAAGTTCTTAGCATGAAGGACTCCCAACACAAACAGCTTCTGGCAGCCCAGCGAGAGCGGATCGCCTCTCTGGAAAAGGAGCGTGAGGAGTTGGAAAGTCAGTTAAAGAGCGTCAGCAAAGCCCAAGAGACAGAAGTAGAAGCAGGTAAAGTGGAGAGTGAGACTCTTAACCAGGCTGCTGACAGTAGGACAGTATCACAGGTGAAAGATGCACCTGGTGCAGAGGTTGAGAAGTTAAGAGAGCAGCTGCAAGCAGCTAGAGAGCAAGTGGAGGCTTTGGAGGAGAGACTACTAAAGGAGAGGCAAGACCAGGATAACAAGAGCAAAGAACTAGCTGAGCTGCGATGGGAGGGAGGTGTGATGAGGACAGAGTCAGAGAGCGCTCAGGAGAGGGTGGCAGAGCTGGCCAGAGACCTGCTGGCTGTCGAACAGAAGCTGCTGGAGGAGAAAGAGGTGACAACGCAGCTGAAAGCAGAGAACCAGTCCTTTGCTAAATCCATGGCCTCCCTCCAGGACAGCAGAGATCAGGCAGAAAACAAGGCCCGGGAACTGAGCCTGAGGCTGGAAGAGATGAGCAAGGCAGGAGGCCACGCAGCACACAGCAGCCCCGGAGGCTCCACTGGAGAAGTGTGGGGCCTGAAGAATGCACTACAAGCCCTGCAGAATGACAGGGAGAGACTGGTGAGTAAACGTCTGGCCATAAATGTAAATATTTTAGCGATAAACACATATATTAAAAATCTACTGGTGGAAATATTAATAATGATGTGGTTAGTTGAGGTATTCGCTGTGTAAATCTTTCTTCCACTCTGTCGACGTGTAGCTGGAGCAGCTTCAAACTCAGACGTCTGAGCTCAAGAAGCAGAAGTCAGAGCTGGCTCGGCTGGGAGCGGGAGAGCTGATTAAAGTCAGCCAGGAGCTGTTTGAGGAGAAGAACAGAAATGACGAAATGCTGGGTGTCATAGCACAGCTAGAGAATGTGGTGGAAATGGGCAAACAGGAAATAGAGACACTGAGGTGAGGCACAGCACTGGCGTTTTGTCATTATCGGTTTTTAACAAAGCAAAATGACACAAAGAACCTTTGATTTATTGTGAATCTGTGTGCTGTTTGTTTTGTTTAGGCTGGAGCGTATTGACTGGATGGCTCAAGCCGAGCAGCTGAAGCAGCAAACCCTCACTACACTCTCAGAGCGGGACCAACAACTGCGACAGCTTACCGCCATGTTGGAGGAAGCCCGCAGTCATAAGCCCAAACTTCAGCAGGAACACTATCAGAGAGAAGTAAGGGTCTAAACATATGCGTGTACATCTTACTGTAACAGAAAAGAATATATTCTTTGGTTTTTGCAATACTTCTTTTAGTTCCATGTTGTATTGATTACTGAGAATAAATAGTTGTGTCTAAGATAGTATTAGAAATTAGAGCTGTCTGATCCAATTCAGTTTAGAATATTTATTGGCTTGCAAAAGGGATAATACAAACTGCAAGACCTAATTTTAAAAGAGCAAACGTTCAGTCATATTTCAGGATGTTTGATTTAGTATATATGATATATGAACAGTCATTTTCCTCCCACAGGGTACAGAGGAAGTGCACAGTGCTCCTGGAGCCCCACAGGAGAGAAGTAGCCTGCTGGACAGTCACGCCTACATAGCCGAGGTCAAAGAGCTGCAGCGAAGGTGTCGTATGGATCAAACTTTTCTAAAGATGAGAGACTGGTGTGACACAACATACAGATATTCATTGATTTGTTTTTTTTTAATCTTCTCAACATCAGACTAGATGAAGAGACGCAGCAGAGGATAACTGCTGAGGAGCAGCTGATGGCCACGCAGGATCGACTCCAACGGTATGAAATGTGGTGCAAGATCAGAGAGATAAAACTTTATTGATACTACACAGTGAAATTTAAAGTCCCTCTTCACTGGATTTTTTTTTTGTCACTCGTTTCTTCCCTTGTATGTTTGAATGATGTACGTGTAGTTTTCACATTCCTCTGCTGAACAGGAGAAAGTTTTTCTGTGCTCACCTTAAGTTTAACTAAGTACAAGATGATTTTATGACATCATAACTAGTGCAGGAGCCAATCGTAGTCTTAATATGCGACTTGCACAAGTGTGAATTGGAGACATCTTGTGTCCAGCAGTGAAAAAATATTTGCATATTTATAGATTGTGGATTTTTCAATGGGAGAAGGAGTAGATGTAGTTATGAGAATTTTTAACAAGGTAATTGATAATGAAAAAAATGATCAGAGAATTATTTATAATTATTACTCAAAACAGAGTATATTAATGTCTTAAACATGTCACAGGGGAAAATTGAAGTACAAAAACAGATGAATAATATGGATAAGGGAAGTAACCTAATAAAACTAAAATATATACGATATGAGAATCTACTTACTACAATAAGCAGCATGAAAAATAAAAATAGAGATACTGTATACACCTTATAAAATATATAGTACATCATATAACACAAGACTATTAGTGGAGACCAGTTAGTTCAGTGTACTTATGTCATGTTAAAGGAATAGTTGGACATTTTGGGAAATATGTTTACTCTCCTTCTTGCTGAGAGTTAAATGAGAAGCTCGATGTCACTCTCATGTCTGTACAGTTAAATCTGAAGCCACAGCCAACAGCCAGTTAGCTTAGCTTAGCATAAAGACTGAAAACAAGGGGAAACGGCTAGCTTGGCTCTTCCTGTGGTTGACAAAAATCCAACTACCAGCACATCTAAAGCTCAGTAATTAACATGTTTGTCAATTTTACATTTTAGTTTTTCTACGCTCTAAACAATTTGTTTTGATTTAACGGGAAGTGCTAGACTATCTCTCGGAGGGGTACAGTCCTGAAGTCTCCGCTGGTTGCCTGGCAGCCTCATAGTGACGAGACTCCTGGAAGTCACAGCACCCGGCCAAGAAATTGTTTTCTATTTAATGAACAGTCTGACAGCAGTATCAATCTCCTCATTTAACTCTCAGCAAAAAAAAAAGCAAATAAGTGCATTTACCAAAATGTGGAACTATTCCTTTAATGTTATAAAGTGTATTTAAGACATTAATTATTACATCAGCTGTAGTTCGATGTCTTTTTGCACGCAAGGGTGGCCGGGTGCTTTCCTGTGCTTCCTGTTGTGTTTATCTGCATCTCATAATTCTTCTAGTCCCCTTTTAGCTCACTTAAATGTGTTCAATCAACAAAATACGACGACTAACATCTGTTTTTATCATTATTTTTAGTCACAGCCAGGCTAAATGGCACTCTACACAAGAAGGTGATCACTCAGAGACGGCTGTTTTTATCGAGCCGTCGGAAGGAGCTGTCACCCGAGTAAGGCTCCGCTAACGTTCTGTACCACCTCGTTTGTCATCCTAATCAGCGTAATTATAGACGTTTCCTGTAAACCTCGTGTTTCTTCTCCCTCCCTCAGACTCGGAGAGGCGGTCCGGGTTTGATGCGGATGCTCCGAGTAGCCTTCTGCTCCCGCCAGCGCACCCCTCTGCTGTTCAGCCTCTATCTGCTCACTGTGCACGTCCTGCTGCTGCTGTGCCTGGGCGGATACCTCTGAAACCAGCTCCCTTTAACAAAACCTGACAGATAAGACGGAGAAAAAGAGAGAGAGAGAGAGAGAGAGGAGGGGAAAGAAAATAGAAACATGACACAGACCTAACCCAAGCCATCATATGTTTTATATTGTTACATGTAATAACTAAAAAAAAAAAAAGGGGGAATGAGGAACGCTCTACACACGAACATTGCACTTTACAGGACTTCAACTTTTAGCCAAAGTATATATAGATTTATATAGGGAGCTGTTGTTATTGATTTTAACCATTTTGATCTTGTACGACTCTCAGTGTGTATGGCAGGTTTTTCAAAACCCAAGCAAAGAGGACATAAAGGGACAAGGTTTCAGTTTCCTTGCTTAAAAATCTTAAGGTTTTAGGGGGAAAATAAAAGTAGATTCATAGAGATTAGATTTTGGCAGATGGTGTTCTTCATGTGCCTTTAGATTTGGATATAAAAGGGTCACTTTACACTAAAGCAAAGGTTTGACATCTTGGTGACATCACTCTCTCGTCTGCCCGTTAGATATAAGGTGAAAGCTAACAGACGGTTAGCTTAGCTTAATAAAAAAGACTGGAAATAGAAGGGAACAGCTAGCCTAGCAATGTCTTCAAGGTGACAAAATCCACCCACCAGCACCTCTAAAACTCACTAATTAACACTTTATATATGATTTTATTCATCTGTAAAAAAAAAACCAAAGCCTTATGTTTATCAGTCAGACATGAGAGTATCTTTATTTTCGTCTAAATATCCGCCAGAAAGTGAATACAACATGTGTCCCAAAATGTCAAACTGTTCCGTTCAGATGGCTTGAGGTTCAGGATGTGCTGTTATAGTCCAGTCTCTTCCTCTTCTGCGCATTTCATGCACAAAAATGGAGCACAGTGCAATTTCTGTTCTTACACATTCCTATTATGTGTTTTTCCTTTTCTTTAACTTTCCTCTTATATAAATCACATTTAAAAAAAAGAGAGAGAGAGAGAGAGAAACATTATATTGATATTTATACTTACGTGTTATGTACGTCAGCTGGATGTGGGTTTCCCTCTTACGTATCCAATAAGATTCCCCGTCCATGCTTCTGTTGCACAGATGTAGATTTTACAGTTTGCCCTCTAGTTTCTACGGCAGATGAAGTTACCATTCAGGTGCAATGTTACCACAGTGTGGATTCATTCCAGAGGAGAAAGACTGCTGTTTTTTCTAATAATATCCATCCCATAATAAACTACTGTGATGTAGCATAATTTATTGTAAGTTGAAACTGTTAACTCGTCCTCTACTTACATGTATATTGACGTTTTCTTCTTCTTCCTTTTAATCGCTCACTGTTGGTAGAACGACTACTCCGTACTCTTCTTCTTTGAACATCCATGTTTTCCTTCACATCACATCACATCACATCACATCACACACACACACACTGAAATTTAACTGTAAATAACTGTTTAAAAAGGGCTGTATAGAGAAATAACATGTAATTAAAGTGTTGGTGGTTTAGATCAGGGACCGATCTTGTCAAATGTTATTTGCTTGTTCATGTTGCTGTAGAAAAAAAACAAAAAACAGACATTGGGTTTATTTTTCCCATCGTTGCTGTCCTGTTAAAAAAGTATTGGAGATTCATTTTAGGAGAAAAACAGCCTCCTTTTCAGCTTTTAGATGATGCATTTTTCAGATAATCCAGTGGATTCTTTAAGGATTTACTGAGCTTGAGAAGTAGAGTTTTCTCATGCCTTTAAGGATCAATTAATCCTTCAGTTTATCTATAAAAAAAGTTAAAATCACCTAAATTGGAGACACATGGACGTTGTTTTAGGACTTTTCTTTATTGTTTTTTTGTAGCTCGGTTAATTTTTATTTCAATAAGGAAATAAAAAAACATTTTTTCGCCCATTTTTATGTGAAATAATTAAAATAAATCGGCTCTGGGTCAGTTAATGTGAAGCTCAGGTTCAGACCAATCAAGTAGACGTCATACTGTGACATCATCAAAATGCAATTCAAAAACTTAATTGCTGGGTTTTTAAACAGGCAAGAATGCTTCTCTATATAAAACTTTACCGTTATTTTCATGTGGAAGTGAAATCTTGGTCTAGATTTTACTTTGCTGTAAAAGTTTTAATGTTCACACAGAGACTTTGGGAGTTTGGGTTACTTAAGAAACAACAATAGATCACAGCACAGAGGAAAGAATAAACATGTTCAATAAACAACTCGTGTCTGTCTGTATGTGTATTAGTGAACATGGAAATGAAAATAGTACAGATTTAGTAGCTAAATAAAGCTATAAATGATTCAAAAACAAGTTTACTTTTAAATATATTTCAGTTTTTCATGTAGCTGTATTGTATTTACATAGTTTAATAAATGTCCCTGAATGTAGAATCAGGTTTAATAAATATTTTTTAGTTATTTGTCTGTTCAAAATTATTTTAAAGCTTTCAACTGTTTGACTGTGTTCATGAAAGCGAACTGTAAAAGGTTTTCTGGTCAGAATATAATTTTAAAATATATTTTTTATTAATTTGACATAATGTGGGTACATTGTGAGTCTGCCCTCAAGTGTTGTAACCACACAAACAGCTAAATCACAGTTGTAGTTTCTGCTGCATTCAATTTATTTCATTTGAAAAGTGACAAAGTACATTAATCCACATTCAAACAAATGTAAATGTACCCAAGTTAGTTAAAAGGCTTATTTTCATCTTTGCCTGATGTTGTTTGGCATCCTAGAATAATAAAAATAATACAAATATGTACAATAGTTAAAAACACACTACATTGTGATAAAAAGACAAATAATACAGTTAATACAGTGATTGTGCAATACAGATGATACAGGTACAGTCGAATCATGTTAAAGAAGAATAAAAACAGCATCAGCGTTGACACTGTTGGTTCTCAATAAACCATTTCTTAACATTACACTTAATTGAATAGTAGGATGGAGACTCTGTAATTGATTGTGGTACTGAAGTCCAGCCAGACAGAGGACTTCAAGACTTGTTAGTAAACTCCACATCTTTTAAAGCAGTCAGGTGTAAACACGATATATAGCCGATAATTATTGATGTGTTCAAGTGCTCGTGACCTAAGATAGTCGTAGCAGCTGCTGTATCCTAAAAAAGTCTCTTTTTACTCCAATAACCGCTTTGTCTTCATTCAGTTGTCAGATGTCCGAGAGAACATGAACGCAGCATTCGTCTTCACTTTTAGTTTATTTTAAAACACATTTAAATAATAAAAAATAATTTAATACTTAAATATCACCGATGCTGTAAGAGTATTTGTCATTTATAAATTTAAAATAATATGTTGTAGCCATTTTTTTTCTTTTTAATTTAATTTTTTGGCCATTTCATTTATTGACATCGATGCGCGTTCACGAGCGCAGCACGCGCGTTCACTTGTCGCCCATCCTCTCCTGCACTCCTGCGTCAAGATCAGTTTGTCGTTTATTATCGACCCAAACACGGATATATATAGTCCTGACAGCTAAAAGGTAAAGTTCATTTCTCCTCAAACTAACTCACTAACAGACGTAAAAGTGTTTTTATTTAATTTATCTCTGAATTTCATTAAGGAAGTAAGTCTGGTGGGAGGTGGTCTAAGTATCTTACTGTTAACTGCACTGAAGAAATGTTACCTAAACTTAAACTTATAATCATACATGACTTCAGAAATGATGATAAAATTGTAAAACGATGAAATAACAGTTTAATTGGTAGCTGTGACATCAGATTGCATTTATAATGTCTGCAAGTTGCGCAACTTAATGTGTAACCTAATATCAATATTCTGTTAAATATTTTTAGTTCTACAACTGCTGCTGCTACTTCATAGTTAGTAGAAGTAAGAATTGATCAATTCTTAATGTTTATTATGCTTCCCTGAGGATGAAAAAAAAACATTTTCAGCTATTTTATCATAAAGGAATGAAAGATTTGTGTAATTATCACCAAAATATGTTGTTATAACTGTGTTTCTTATGTATGTTTAAGTGTCTTTTTTACAACATGAAGCCATAAAGTTGTGCGTTTCGTTATGGGGAAATGAAGCTTCATGTTGAAAATAACTTCACTTCCTTTTTGAGACATCAGAAAATGGTGGTCAGAGCTTGTTGTGGTTATGTCTTTTTCGGTCATCATAGCAGATGAACAGTGAGCAGAGTTTTTTAATGATTGCAGTTATGAACACACGAAAAGGTCATAAATCACACTCACATGGTGTCTTCAGTGTGAGCTGTCATGTGTGGCTCACAGTGTTTTATTTCCCCAGATGTGGAAGTCAGTCGTGGGCCACAATGTGAGCATGAAGGTGGCTGCAGAGGGGGACGACTGGGAGACGGACCCTGACTTTGAGGTACTGTATACTTTTAGGAGTGTGACTTTGAGGTACTGTGTACTTCCAGGAGTGTGTGTCACTGAGGGGAAGATATTTGTCAGTGCAAAAACTCTCCTTTTTTTGGATTTTCACGCACTTCATTTTCAGAACATCCTCTGTGTTTCAGAATGACGTATCAGAGCAGGAGCAGAGGTGGGGAGCCAAGACCATCGAGGGTTCTGGGCGTAAAGAGCACATCAGGTAAGAGACGCAGAGTCGGTTTCTGGAAATGAAAGATTGAACCTGTCAGGAGATGCGGAGAGAAACGCAGGTCGGCGTGAGTGCTGAGCAGCAACAGGAAGAGGAAGTGAGAGCAGAGCACGAGCTGTAAGGCTGCAAGTCTCTCCTAATATGGAAAATATATGATGATGATGATGACACTTTGACAGAGAGATTTAAAGCACAGCAAGTTCTCACTGCTCACATAGTAACACCATGAATTACGGCAGTGTGACAGTATGTAAGAATATGACGAGATTGCTCAGATTCTTTTAAAGGCCTTTACAGGAGAAGTATTATTAACCTTTATTTCAACAAGGCCGCCCTGAATATAGAACATACAGAAAATAAAAACAAAATGTACAAATTCAAAGTAACAAACAAGAATTTCAGCAAACATACAAACAGAGACAACATTCAAAGACATTCACACTGCACTAAATCTGACAAAAGACGTTTGAAATGTAAAGGATCGGCTCTTCCATTTTAGCTTTTGCAAGTTGTTCCACTTATGTGGAGCGAAATATTTAAAAGCCAGTTTTCCAACCTCAGTACAAACCAGATGTTCTTCAAGAACCAGATAATCCTGGGATCCAGTGTAGTGTGAAAGTGATCTATAACTGAGAAGACATGAGATATATGTAGGAGTTTGCCCAGTAGTGTTTTGTGAATAAATAGACTAATGTCGTTCTCTTCTCACTGCCGACTGCCACCCAACTTTCTCATATAATAAACAATGATGCGTCTAAATTTTTCTCCAGTTATAAATCTCAGAGCTGAATGATAGACTGAATCTAGAGGATGAAGTGTAGAGGCAGGAGTGTGAATATAAATTGTGTCGCCAAAGTCCAAAACAGATAAAAAGGTTGTCTGAACAATTTGCTTTCAGTATGAGTTCTAACTTTGATTATATTTGATATTATTTTCACATGACATCCCTTAAAGATGTCAAAACAAATCTGCAGAGACGTATTTCATGCTCAGTATAGTGACATTAATAAATACAGTTAATATATACTATATATATATATATATATATATATATATATATATATATATATATATATATATATCAAATTACAAATGACTGAGCTATGCATGAATGTAAGTGCAGGGTATCGGTATCACTTGTATAAATTATAAGCATATAACAGAAAGCAGAAAGGTGCATCTATGTTAAAGTTTATAAAATCAAAAATAATAATTTGTTGATCTACTGAGAACTGATCAACTTAATCATCAATCATTAAATCAAACTACCAAACGTTTGTTGGTTTAAGCTTCTCATATAGTGATAATAAAAGGACTAATCAATCAGACTGATAAGATCTGTGACACTGTTAACAAGTTTTGTCTATTTTATGTCGTTGTAAATTGAACATCTTTAGATTTTGACTTTTGACGAGCAAAACGAACAGTTTGAAGGCGTCACTTTGGGCTGTGGAAAGTTTTGAAAGGGAATTTTTTTTACTGGTTTATGTCATTTTATGACATAATCGTTAGCTGCATCTTCACTTATCTTCAATTAGATACTTGAACATACTAGATATGAGTTCACCTTTAAAAGCATCCAATGTTGTGTTATTGTATTTATTTTCCAGTTAATTTTAAAGTTCAAATGTCTGTCTTGTGCTTCAGTCTATAAATACATTTGCTTAACTTTCCCTGTTTGAGTATGTCAGTGATTATAAATAGTCAAATTCTAGGTAAATGTGACTAATCTCACTATAATTGTGTATACTGGGGGCGTCTGTGTGTGCAGCCCTTTAGATGTCAGTGTGTTTGACCTTCGTGTGATCTTCCAGTGTTGCAGAGCTCAGACAGAAAGTCGCTGTGGAGCACGAACAGGTGAAGAGTAAAGACCATACTCCCAAAGCTTCATACGGATACGGAGGGAAGTTTGGAGTAGAGAAGGACAGAATGGACAAGGTTTTTTATTTTATTTTATCTATTTTATCTTTTATTCTGCATCCTCTGCTTATATAAACCAGATGCTGAGAGGTTAGTTTGAATGTGTTTCTGACCATCCAGGTGGCCATGGGACACGACTACGTGGCGCAAGTCGAGCAGCACTCTTCCCAGAAAGATGCAGCGAGAGGGTTCGGCGGGAAATACGGAGTTCAGAAAGACCGCGTTGATAAGGTGAGAGGAGACGTAGACCAATCTGCGCTCTGTTTTATGAACCTTTTAACAAAAACAAGTGGGAGAGAGCACATCACACCCATTTAAACATCTTTGAATCGGCTTCCTGACACTAAACATACCAACAGTTAAGAAATTGCAGCCTTTTCCCATAAATATCCAACATCCAACTTCTGTTAATTCCTTTAAAAACATCTTAAGACTCACTTTTTAAATCTTAAACTTTGTATTCAGCAGATTTATTTCATCTTTATTGAACATTTTTAGTCTTCTATTTGATGTAATTTTGTTTTTATTCTCATTATTCGTCCTTGTTTTATTACTTTTTTGTATTATACATGTCTTTATACAATTGGATGTAAACTGCATTGTATGAAAGCTGTTATACAAATACATTATTATCATTAAATGCAGTCTCTATGTTGTCTGTGCAGTCTGCCATGGGCTTTGAATACAAAGGAGAAGTGCAACAACACACATCTCAGAAAGGTCCGACTCACTTATAATACAATATTCTCTTTTCGGAGGTTGCTGCCTAACAGAAGTGTCTCATCCAGGATTTTTTTTTTTCACATGGTTTCAGATTACTCAAAGGGATTCGGAGGAAAATACGGTGTGGAGAAGGAAAAAGTGGACAAGGCCGCTTTGGGGTACGACTATAAAGGCGAAACAGAGAAGCATCAGTCACAAAAAGGTGAGTTTAAGTTATAACTATTGTTAATTTCAACACTTTGCTAGACATTTGCTTTATTTTGTGTTCTTATTTTGGTCAGATTACTCAAAGGGATTCGGAGGAAAGTACGGCGTGGAGAAGGAGAAAGTAGATAAAGCTGCGTTGGGATATGATTATAAGGGTGAGACGGAGAAACATCAGTCACAGAAAGGTGAGACGACACCCACGAGTGTTTTTATTCTCACTTATCAGAGGAGTTACGGTGCATCAGACTGATCCAGCTGGTCTCTGTTTAGATTATTCAACAGGTTTCGGAGGTCGTTATGGAGTCCAGGCAGACCGCATGGATAAGGTCAGTGTTAGGCCTTCGACTCATTATTGAATCATATTTTTTTTATTATTGTCTATTCTGTAAAATAGTAAAAAAAATCTCAATCTCCCAAACCCCAGTTTTCATTTTAATGGGATTCAAATAAAATAAGCTTTATTTGCATAAATGTTGATGTTACACAATTGCCAAATATAAATTACAAATGATTATTTTACATTAATATTGATTATTTTTGTCTTAATCTTTGGCCTCTTTCAGTAACCTGTAACTTTTACACATTAAATTCAAGCTATAAGTAGTTTTCAAGTAGGTCATTCAGGTTTGATGTAAGAATAATATGGACACATATAAATATAATAATGAAATATGGATAAATATTTGTGCAAAATACCAAGTATAAAGGTTGGCATGTGGTTTATTTGTTGGTGGTTATTATCTGTAATTTGACTAAATGATTAATAGACAAATAATTTCAGCACTTGAGCTCATAAGAGGAAACAGGTTCTCTAAAAAAAAAAAGTGAAATGTGGCAAAAAATTGAAAATAAAGATATAAAAACAAAATAAAAAGCAATAAACAACATTAGCAGCAGAAAATAACAGGGGATTAAAGGTGTACTAATAAAAATGAGCAGAAAGAATCAAGTCATGTATCTTTTAGATTCATTTACAGTCAATATGCTGATGATAATTGACTTAATGAATGAATATACTGCATCTTTCTCTGTTCTTAACTTGTAGAGTGCAGCGACCTTCTCAGAAATGGACTCCCCTACTTCTGCTTATGAAAAGACGCAGCCGTTAGAGGCCTGTAAGTTCTTTTTTTTGTTCCCTCAACATAATCAATCCCACTGTGCCACTGTGTGTGAATTGTTTGCCAAGTGCTTTGTGTTCATATCCATTCATTCATCTGTATTATTGCAGCAAGTGCGAGCGCAGGCGCGGGGAAACTGAAGGCCCGTTTCGAGAGCATGGCTAAAGCCTCGGACGAAGAGAACAGAAAGAAAGTAGAAGAAGAGAGAGCCAGGAGGCAGGCCAGAGAGAACAGAGAGCGAGAGGAAGCCAAACGCAGGCAGCAGGTAACACAAACACTCTGCTGTAGCTATAACGAAGAGCAAATAAACTAACTAATGCTCATCATGCGTTTAAATGATTTGTGTCCTGTAGGAGCAGGAAAGCAGAGAGGAGGAAGTTCGTCCACTGCCTGTTCCGGATGTGGATCCAGAGTACGACATGCCGCCACCAGAAATCCACCACCATGTGCCAGAGATAGAAGAAGAAGAAGAAACACCAGAGCCAGAGCCAGAGCCAGAGGTGAGACACTCTGATTTAGATAAATGTTTAAAGGAAATGTTTGCTATTTTGCCAAGTTTCCAAAATGTTTGAACTATTCCTTTAAGCATCACGTCCCTGGTCCAGGTCCTCATGTTGAAATCTTTCTGGTTTGACATCATGTAACTTAAGATATTCTGTGTGACGTTTCCAGGACGGACCAGTATACGACGAGCCTCCGTCCTTGCCTCCACGCGGCGACGATCTCCTCGAACCAGACGCTCCCCCGCTGCCTGAGAGGTCAAGAGAGGTTGACGAGGAGGATGATGAAGGAGAGTATGAGGAACTTGCTGAACCACCACCACCACTACCTCCTGCAGTGTCAGGTCTGTCTCAGAGTAGACCGTCAGTTAAAATCAAACTTTTTCACACATGAAATACTCATTGTTTTTGTTTTCTTTTACAGGTGCGGACGACGACTATGAAGACCTGTCACACGGCGTCACAGCAGTAGCACTTTACGACTATGAAGGAGGTATGACGCTTCTTTTTTTTGTTACATTTAATAACCATCTCTCCATACACAAGAGGACACGTTCTTTGGTTTCTTTTTCACACAGGCGCAGATGACGAGATCTCCTTCAACCCGGACGACATCATCACCAACATAGAGATGATTGACGAGGGCTGGTGGAAGGGCCAGTGTAAAGGCTGCATCGGTCTGTTCCCATCAGCTTACGTTCAGCTGATGCAGTGACCGACATGATCTGCAAAGCTTTTGCACAAGCTTCACGTCATTGTTCTCAGGATAATACAGAGAATTTTGGTACAATATTTATAGAAGCATCACAGCAAATTTGTGCCAGAATTTGTGGCTTCTGATCAGCTGATTTCTTTACTTTTACTGTGTAATATCTCGCTTACATGTCTGTGGCAGTGAGTATCTGACCACCAAATCCATATCAGTGGCGAAGATTTATACTTTGTAACTGCAACAAACTGATTCATGTCAATAAAAATGCTATACAGGCAAGTTTTGTGTTGTTTTTATGCCAAAAACTTTTATTAGTTATTTCTAATCAGTGTCAATTTACAGTAGTTTTATGGCTGCAATAATTCATTATTATCTTTTACTGAAATCTTATGATCATTTTACATAAATCTGTTGTCAAAATTGATGATCTCAACCAGACTGTGTGGTTAAAAATGGACTAAATTAATCAAAAATTGTGTTGTTTGTCGTACATAATGCATACAAGTAGAACACAGTTCATCCACATATGATTTTACATATATCTGCTGTATGTGGGATATGCATCGATGTTGTAAAAAATTCTCATCAATGTTGTGATGTCGATTTCAACCTTTAAGCTTTAAACAGTATGAAACAAAAAATCCTGAAGAATTAACATCAAAATATAGTTAACAGAACAAGTCACATGACCGTAATACATTTCTTTAATCTTAGTACAAAATGATTTAACTTGTAGCAGAGAATACACGTCTAACACCTCCGTTGCTATGTTGCACTTTGAAGCCAGACAGATTTTTTTCTTAAAACTTGTCTTGACGTCAAAATGGAGCTGCTGTTCTGTAAGAATAAACAGAACGACAACAGGCTCTGAGGCACAACCATGAACCTTGTAGTTCACCGAGAGAATGAGATTCAATAGCAGAAGTCGACAGTTATCATGTATAAAAGACTACATGAAATAATCAGAGGCTTCTGCGTTTAAAGTCTTTAAGGCAAAGCAAAGATCTTTCTGGTTTCCTTTGCTTCTACCAGGCGATACCCTTCTTCTTCTTGCCCTGACCACCTTTCTTTGTCGTCCGTTTGGCTTTCATCTTCTTGGCCTGCCGTTGGCTCATCCATGCAGGATACTGTCCATGTTCATTCAGCAGAGTTTTCTTGCTGCGCTTGCTGTCCATATCCATTTTCCCATCTATAAAAACACAAAAGGCAAAGATGTGGAACGATAGTAAAATAAATATGTGCCAAAAGCAAAATGGTAACATCATGTAGTTACATTTACAGCACTCAATGTCTGCCAAAGGTAATATAACTGTTGGTTGTCATACTCTGAGTGCATGATGTAAATAAATATTATCCTCTGGAGGTGTTTGCAGTAGTAAATGTATAGTACTTTACATCTATGAAAGCTGTTCATTGAATTTCTTTTGGAGCCTGCTGTGCTCGATCTCTCACTCACCGTCGCTCATAGTTTCTGTCATATCAACATCAGCTTGTTTCTTGATCTTGTCAGCCGGCACCACGGTGGCGATCTCCTGCATGTCGCTCATCGCTGCTTCTCCTTTCACATCCAGACTCAGAGCTTGTTTCAGACGGGCCAGCTCTTTAGGGGCATTTTTCTTTCTCTTCTCTGCTCTCATCTTCCTCTTCCATTTACTCCGGAGGCTTTTTGCCATTTTAAGGATTTTCTGAAAAAACAGAAACTGACCAGTCACAACCTTTCTATAGACAATAAAGAGTCAAGGTAGTATGAACACATCTGAATTGATTATGCTTCTTTAAGCATTATGCAACATCCCATATCCATAGAGAAGTAGCTTCACATCATTTTTTCGCTGTAATGTTTCAGTTTTATGTTTAGTCAAGAACTGTATGGAACAAATGGAAATTGTTAGAGTCAAATGGTATAGTTAGCCAGTTTATTAAGTATACATGGCTGCTGGCAGCTAACTTAAACTGTATTAGAGAAGTGTTGATTCAAGTGTATCGTCCTTATGGAGGATGTAGTTTTTTAGAATTTATTTGAATCTTTTCCACACTATTAATTTCAGTGAGAGAAGACAAAATATTAAAAACTCTCAGTGTAGTGCAGTACAATTCAACAACACCAAAAACTACCATAAGATTGAACACCTCTATAAACGGTTTAAAAAAACATGAACCACATTAGTTTTAGTGATGTAGACTTAACAAACTGGCAAATGAG
The DNA here is from genome assembly GCF_910596095.1 of Thunnus maccoyii. NCBI lineage: Eukaryota > Metazoa > Chordata > Actinopteri > Scombriformes > Scombridae > Thunnus > Thunnus maccoyii. The sequence goes on along the minus strand of NC_056555.1, from coordinate 17,214,608 downwards.
TGTTTCTGAAGAGTTTTAACCCCATGACAGAGTGTGGATGGTTTGTCCTTCTTGCTCATTTTAATAATTATGTTACCTTAATTTTCTTATGTTGATCTTAACGTTTCACATAAGTCTCACATCACGTCAACGCATTTGTTACTGTTTGATGATTTACATAGAGGTTTAACACAAATTGGCTTCTATGTAAACTTCAAAGCTGCACCAATTGGTCAATTAATCGATTAGTTGCCAACTATTAAATTAATCACCAACAATTCTGATAATCGATTAATCGTCTGGAATCATTCTTTAAGAAAAAAAGGCCAAATTCCCTTATAACAGCTTATATTTTCTGTTTTCTTTATTCTTCTATGACAAACTAAATATCTTTGGATTGTGACAGTTGAGGACGTCAGCATGGGCTTAGGCAAACAGCGATAGGTTGTTTTAGGACATTATATAGACTAAACAACTGATCGATTAATCGAAAAAATTAACACATGAAAATAGTCGTTAGTTGCAGCTCGTATCTTCCAATGGCCTTTAAATAAGATAAAAACCAAGGACTTGCTCGCAATTTACATGACCTTACTTGTTCACAAATCAACTAGAAAACACAGGTTAACGTTACTGGAGGTTATGTTGTCTCTTGGATAATTATATTAGATTTATAGATATTAACTCGCTACAATGGCACATGCTTAACTAACCGTTTTAGCACATTAACAGCAAAGCTAAGTAAACAGCTAGCTAGTTAGCTAGCTATCCAGCTGCTAACTGTTCTTGTCAAAACGCACACCTACACGCGAGTTAATTCAACATGATATAAACTACAAACTGCGAGCAAAATTTCCACAATATAAACAATGAGTGTAACTTACAGAAAACTAGTTTATAGACGCTGAAAATTCTCCGTAGACACACACTGACTGCTCCGTACATACACGTGTTTACAAGATGAAAAAAAAAACTACGTGATGACGCAATTTGAAGAAGCTGCAATATGATTGGCTGTCTGAGGCAACGTGAAAATCGTGCCGTCTGATTGGCTAATACGTTCAATCCAGGAAATATTAAGGGATCATGAAACGTAAACAAGAAGTGGAGGAGAGGACAGTGGATAATTCACGCCTCCAAGCACGCTTGTTTTACAAATAGCGTTAAAATAAGCTGCTGAAAGTGAAGCTGTAGCTCGTTACGTTGTGGCTAGTTGTGTTTTCTGCTGTTTTTCTCTTAATTTTGACAGTAATGAGCAGCTCTTGTACTAGTCTGGCTCCTGCTCGCAGCTTCGGCTCAGTCTGCAGCCCTCCGCTCTCTTCTACTTTAGCGGAGATGTTCAACATGCTAGAGTCGGCTGCAGAGAAATTGATGGTCCATAAAGATTTCCAGGCAGCCTTTGACACATGCGACAGAGGCCTGGAGAGTCTCGCCAGCATGGAGCAAGAGGACAACAACAGGTGCCAGTCTGAAGCTCACTCCTTCCCCGAATGCACCACATGTTGCACGACTTTTTTTATTCACTCAATGTTTTCTGTGTTTTTGTCTCCTCAGGTGTGCAGAGTTAAAGGCCGGCTTCTGCATCTTAGGGATTCAAGCTCTGGCTGAGCTGAATCAGTGGCATGGTGTCCTCTCCTGGGTCCTTCAGCATTATGAGCACCATGAGAAAATACCAGCTAAAATAATGCAGATGTGGTGAGTAGAGCTGAAGAAGACATTTAAAAATGTCGCCATGGGCTTTGGGAAACTGTGATCAACATTTTTCCATTTTCCAACCATTTTCTGACATTTTAAGGACCAAACAACTAATCGATTGATCAAGAAAATAATCACCAGATTAATTGATAATAAAAATAATTGTTAGTTGTGGTCCTACTTAGCAGATCAACAGAAAATTAAGTGCCAAAATATTATGGTTATCAAATAACTGTTTTGTTGATTTTCTGATTGAATATCTTTAGATTTTGACTGTTAGTCGGGCAAAACAAGCAATTAAAAACAATTACCTTGGACTCTGGGAAATATGATGGGCATTTTTCACTATTTTCTGATGTTTCATATACTTAAAAAGTAGTTAATAATCAAAAATAATCAAGAGATTAATCAGTTATGAAAATTAATCATTAGTTGCAGCTCTAATGGTGAGGAATCTGAGGAACTTTGAGGAAAATCAAAGTAAATAACTTACATCGGTGGTGCAACTAACAATTGTTTTCATTATGGACTATTTTCTCAATTAATCAATTAATCATATTTAATTAACTTTCTCTTATATTGGCAGCATACTTCTTTACTCCAAGGTGAGCGAGCCAGCTGTGATGCAGGAGGCGGCCAGAGTTTGGTTACATTGCCTGTCCAACAGTAGAGTAGCGGGGTTTGGGACCGTTGCGGAGCTGTACCTGCTGCATGTCCTCGTGCCTCTTGGACACACAGAAGAGGCACGGGAGCTGATCACCGGTGAGGTTGGAAGCGATGCGTTCACAGAAGACCAGAAGCAGATGGCGATGGATGTTGTAGAAGAAAAACAGCAACAGAATAAAGAAAATCCTCCTTGCAACCCAAACTCTGAAACTGTTGCTCAAACTGTTTCAACAAAAGGTTAGAAATATCAGTTTAGTCCTGATGACATGCATTAAACCTCCTCACATAAATGCCAACATACATGTTGATAGTTCTCCTAATTTGTTTGTGTTAAACAGGAAGTGTAATCCATAAACTGGAAGGCATGCTCAGGCTTCTCTACAGAAGACTGTTGGTGCCCGGTTCCGGCTCCTTCTCTCTGCGGAGAGTCTTTCTGGCTGCCATCCTTCTCTACATGCTTCTTGTCCGAATGGATCCAGGTGGGATAAAATGTTTTTTTTTACATCTCAGGCATGTTGGTTACATCACTAGGCCTTGCTGAAAGATAAAGAATTTGAGTGGAAATAAATAAATGGCTGTATTAGTTTTTCTTCCTGTTCTTTGCCCGCAGCTCTTCCGTCTTCATTCATGTGGATTTCCAAACTTCTTCAACTGCTCAAACAGATGTGGAGTGCCATGTTTGCGCCATATTATCAGACCCTCACTCAAAGTAAAAGACTGTAAAAGACTGAAAATCTATCTAACTATATGTTTTATCCATCATTTTGATTCAGTTTCACTTTGCTTTGTTTTGTAGGAAAACATGGTTTAGTCCCTTTTTACCTACGAAAAGCATCAGTCATATTAACAACTTTTGTTACTCCAAATATGGACAATCCCAGTAATCTCTGAGTCAGAAACCACTGAGATCAAAAATCAATATTACATGAGTGTCCTGGTCAAGATAACAGCAGCACACAGAACATAAAACATGTTTACTAAATGTATGATAAAATGTGAAAGGAATAATTAAGGATCAACAAACTAGATGTGATGAAATGGTTAATGTAATACATACTGTGTGTGTGTGTGTGTATATATATAAATAAATATTTAATACTAATATAGTCTACAAATTTTATTTTTTAAGGTTTGTAAGAGTTATTCAGACTCCTGTACAACTGGAAAATAGATTCAAATAAAGGGAAACAATTTTTTTAATAGCTGCACATGAGTGATACTTTTCTTTGAACACAGTCCACACATTAAGGTTTGATGCATCAGCTTGTCTTTTGGCACTAAAATGTAAAGCATAGCATAAAGCATATTTTAAAAATGTCTACAGGTAGTCACTTCTTTAGACGTGTGTGTGTGTGTGTGTGTGTGTGTGTGTGTGTGTCTATCAGGTATTACTCATGTTGTGGCGACATACAGTCCCTGTCAGATGTTTTGACACACCTTGAATGGGAAAGAGTCTACATTTTTGACTGTTATTGTAAATCTGTTTACACAGTCACATTTTAGGGACTTGCCTCCCTTTTTGGGACAAAAAACAAGTCCCCATAATGTGATTTGTTCAATTTTAGGGTAAAGACTTGGTTTTTTCAAATGTCTATTTTTGTCCAAAGATATTCAGTTTATTATCACAGAAGACTTAAGAAACCAGAAATATTCACATCAGAGAAGCTGCAATCAGAGAATTTGGACTTTGGACAATATCACTTATCAAAATAGTTGGTGATTATTTTAATAGTTGTCAACTAATCGATTAATTGACTAATAGTTGCAGCTCTAAAATTTAACACTGTAAATTGGGAAAGTTTGCATAATGAGGCTGTCAGTATTAACTAAGTCAAACTAAATTTTGAATGCAGGATTTTTACTTGTAATGGAGTATTTATTAATTGTGGTATTGTTTCTTTAACTTAAGTAAAAGATCTCAGTACTTCTTCCACCAGACTAGTAATTAATTACCAATAGTTATTGCACCTGGCGACTCGTTTAAGTTTCGATTCCGGCGAAGCGAAGCGACGCGGCGAACACAGAACTGTAAACCGAAAGTGAACCTTAAGCTGATGTGCCGGGGTGTGTTTACATAGAGATGTGCGGGGCTTGAACAGCCCATTTCACGATAAGTAACGAAACATATGATCCATATCCTTTCAATAAACCGGTTTATGCAATGCAGGAGGGACAAGTCTTCGTCTGTCCGTCAGACATTCAGTCGGTAAACTGATACCGTGCGAAGCGAAGTCTACACTGATGGGTGCAAGGAACAATAGGCCTTCGTTTGCATTTGATGTGAGGGACCTCCGCTTCGGTAAGTGGACCTTATTTAGTCTGTCTGATGATGATTTTTAATATTAAATATGACTTAAAGCTCATTAAAGCGCTCTTTACAATATAATACAATAACTATAGACTACTGCAGTACATAGTAGTCTATAGCCTGCTACCACTGTGAAAATGAACTTCATAATTACACTGTCAGAGATGTATTGATTCAGTTTAGTTTGAGGATTGCGTTTTATTTGACTGCATTGTAAATAATGTGTGATATATTTGCTCCTTCATATGATGGACTAAATGTTGGAAAGGCCTTTCAAAGCCCAAAACATTGAACTGAGATAGCAGACAAAAGTAGTCTCAACATAAGTGTGGATATTATTCTTGGCACTGCATCATATGGATGTTTCTAGTTTTCTGGTCATACATCTCTATATAATTTAGGGCTGTAATAGTGTGGTTTCTAAATGTCAAAACAAACATTCACCTTTAGATGTTTTGGTACCACTTCCTGATACGTCACCCTTTATAAAGGGTTAATAATTCATTAACTAATGCTTTAACTTTTGGGTTGCCAGTTTCTGGAAAATCTTCCTCCAGCATATATAAGGGTCCCATGTTTCTCAGTTTCTAATAAGCCATCAAGACAGCAGTTATAAATGCTACTAAGTTGTTGATAATGGATCTCTCTCAAGTTTTATTAAGCAATCAACAAAACTTTGTAAGTGGCCAAACATTCTTCCTGATGAGATGAAGTACTAAAAAGACAAAACAAGTTTGATGCTAGAGGAGGATTTTCTGCAACCTGGCAACCCAAAATGTATTCTTATTAATATTGTGTAGTGAATGATTTATTAACCATGAACAAAGCCATTAATTAATGCTTATAAATCCCTTATAAAAGGCAGCTTATAAGAAAGTGGTACTGACATTTTTTCACAAATACTTTATTCTACCTCCTGAAGTTTCTTTGAAAATTCCTGAACGTCTCTAAACCCTCACAGGGGTCCTTACGGATCTCAAGGACCCCAACACCTCTAGAAGTTCATTATGGCTGCTATAACTTAATGATTAAATCAAGATCTCTATGTCCCCGACACTGATCTGTAACGAGTTTGTTTGCGGTCCCATTCTGCAGGACATTTCTCACTGTCTATTACGACATTTTTTATAGGCCTCACAACCAATAAATCCTTCATGTGAGTTACACAGCGTCAAAAGCAAAATACTATGCCTCGGATCCCTGTAAAATAAACCTGCTGTGCATAGAGTCTTAAACCAATAAACCAAGCATGTTTTTCTTGTTTCTCTTCTATAAAATGACTGTTTATTTGAATAAAATATAAACATGATGTGGGTGTTCTGTGAAGCAAGACTTTACTGTTACATTTTTATCTTCTGTTTGCATGCGATGGCCCACTAGCATTCTGGGCCTCTAGGTGGGCACCTGGTGGTATAACCAGCCATGGATAACAATTTCTGGTTCAAGTTATCACAGACAGAAGATAAAAAGTGTTATTTAACCTTAATGTTGGTCTGTCACAGGAATGAGAGGCCTCAGCAACTACCATTTGTCCTGCTGTGTGAACACTTTACTGCAGACTTTTTCTGCCACCTGGGAGCTAGCAGATCTACTAGACAAGTAAGAACACTGATGCTATCCCAGATTTCACTACAATTGTGATTTCTAAGCCAATTTCCAATGCTTTTGATGTTTAAAAACCTCAGAAATCCAGTTAAAGTGATATTTTTTAAAAGTTCTATGACCTTTTGGCTTCATGAAACCATCTCAAAGACTGGACACAAAAATGCTTCACTCATGTACCAAAAAGTGATGATTAACTAGGGTTTTTGGATTGCACAAGGTGGGACGCTGCTGGTGAGAGAACAGACAGCTGTAATGTCCCTCAGCAGCTTAAGAAAGTTCTTGTGGCCATGCGGAGTGACCTCCCTCAGCCAGCTAACCACCATGACTTCTTGCACTGTCTGGACAGAAACTATATTCGACGTAAGAGTCACAAAATTGCACAATAATGCTGCATATTTTTAGGGTTTAGTGGGTTTATTTCACAACTTCTGACAATGGAAATGTTTTGCAGTTAGTGTGCAGCATGACGCTGATGAGGTGTTCCTCTCCATTCTGAACTCCATGCAACAGCAGATGGATGACAAAGCACTGGTTTGTCTTTGCCATGAAAGTAACCATGAATTTTTTCAGTTTTTTTTTAACTGTAAAAGTCAAAATCATCTACAAAGTTTGTTTTTCCTGCCAGGCTCTTGACATCCAGAATCTGTACAAGATTTCAGAGGAGACATACCTCGAGTGTTTAAATTGCAACTCCGTCCAGACTCTGACCACCTACCAGCTCAGCCTGTCGCTACATATCAAGGAAGATCACAATTCTCTGGTGCAGTCTCTCTTTTGTTTAAATGTGGATTGTTTTAAAGAAATATTTTGACATTTTGGAAAATGGGCTCATTTGACGAGCAGTTCAGTTAGATGAGAAGATTGATATCAATCATGCTTGTACGCTAAATATGATTCTACTGCCAGCAGCTGGTTAGCTTAGCTTAGCATAAAACCTGGAAACGGGGGAAACAACTAGCCTGGTTCTGTCTAAAGGTAGTAAAACTTGCCTACCAGCTCCTCTAATTCTCACTCTTTAAAACATTATATCTTGTTTGTTTAATCCGTACAAAAACATACATGTAAAAACAACAGTTTATATTTACACTTTGTCATTTGGCAGACGCTTAAAACAACTTACAAGCGAGGCAAGACAATTTAGTCTTAGAGGACAGTGTCTCAAAAAGAGCCATGGTACAAATCCTCAGGTTGCTGAACAGGTAGATGTGCAATGAGAATGTTTTTTTTTTTTAATTAATAAAGAAATACCATAAACAGCAACAACAAGGTGCTACAAGGTTAAATGGGCTCAAGTGTTGAGGGGTTCACGAAAGAGCTTTTACAGCCGAGGATAACAAGGCTCCACAAAGTCATTCCTCCCGGGCGAGTAGTAGTCCCGTCCCGCACCACAAATTGTCATTTCTACACTTGTTGTTTTTATATGACTTAAACAAACAAGATATAATATGTTAATTAGTGAGCTTTAAAGGTGCTAGTAGGTGAATTTTGTTATTTGGACAGAGCCAGGCTCGCTGTTTCCCCCTTTTTCCGGTCTTCATGCTAAGCTAAGCTAACCGACTGTTAGCTAAAGCCTTATATGTAGTGAACAGACATGAGAGTGGTATCAATCTTCTCATCCAACCCTCAGCAAGAAAGCAGCGAATAAGTGTATTTCTCACAATGTCAAACTTTGTGTTAAACTTTCCTGAATTTGAACATTGAAGTATTTCTAATATGAACCATTTCAGGAAGGCTGCATGAGATCCTTCTTTGAGCACCAGGAGCTAAGGGGCATAGATTGCTGCTTTTGTGCTAAGTGTGGAAAAAAGACTCCATCTAAACAGGTAATGTTTGGTTTAAATGCTTCCCCTAAAAATATATAAGCCAACATCGTCATCAACTTTTGCATCTTTTCTCTTTTTCAGGGAATCAAACTGATCTCCCTGCCTCCTATCTTGTGCGTGCACCTGAAACGATTTCGGAATTACCGTGGTTACACCCGAAAACTTGATTGCAAAGTCAATTTTCCAGAAACCTTCGACCTCTCTGAGATCCCTCGTGAGGCATTCTTAGCAGACTTTGCCCAGGTATTTGTAGGTCCTGTAGAGTATCTGTATCTGGATATTGTGTTTTTTTGTCATCTAAAAGATTATTTGTTCTTCCAGAATGACTGCAAGTACACTTTGTATGCAGTGGTAGTGCACTCTGGTACTGCAATGTTTGGGCACTATACTGCCTACGTTCGTGACAGGAGGGAGCAGCGCTGGTACTATGCAGATGACAGCCATGTAGAAAAGGTGGGTCCTATATGAGTAAATCTCTCTCACGTTTCATTTTTGGCCTTTTACTCATTTAAGACTCTGTTTAAAATAACTTCTTAATCAATCAAACTAAATAGTTAGAGCTTTTACATAAATATCTAATTTTTTATAGTTTATGTTGAGAAATTTGTGTATGAAATGTCTGATCTTATGTCCTCAAGTTTTCTCCCTAAAGAGGCATTTTTATTTTACTACAATTCTACAGTATTTGCAATTAATCTGATTTGTAATCTAACACACAGGCCTCCTGGGAAGAAGTGCAGTCAACATATGGAGGACGTGGCAGGTAAATTGTTAAACATCCAACAGTTTGAAATTTTATGCTTCTTCTGAATACATTTTTGTTCAAAACAAGGACTGTGGATTTTGTCCTCCATCACTGGTTAACATTGTTAGCGCATTTGAACGGGATCTTTAAACAGCCAGTATGAACAGGAGGAATGATTACAGCGAGCAAAACCTGTTTCAATGTCCATGTGGGTACCTGACTGTTGTTTTAAGACAGACTTGAAAAACTGTGAACCTCTCCTTTAGCAGTTTGGGGAAGACCCCTTCCTGTTTCAATATGACAACACAACCACAAAGAAATAGTTTTACCAGTTTGATGTTGAAGAACTTAACCGGCCTGCACAGAGCCCTGACCGCAACACCATCCAACAACTTTGGGATGAACTGGAATGCAGAGTGTGAACTGGGCCTTTTTGCCCAACATCAGTGACTGATGGTTCCTCAAATTCCTGCAAACAAGTTCCAAAATCTCATAGAAAACCTTCCCAGGAGAGTTGAAGGCTGTTATAACAGCCCATTAATGTCCATAGTTTTGAAATGAAATGTTCAACAATCATATATAGGTGTTAAGTTTGGGTATCCGCATACTTTTAGTGATTGTTTATATTGTGTATATTTCTAGATATGATGTTACAGGAGGATACACTCCTCATCTTTTTGTCCTCTACTTAATGATGACATTTAAAGTTTGAAGCTGTCACCACTTAATATGTCACTCAGATTGAATAAAATTGTAAATTTGTAGGTGAGGTGGCAGTTTGCATCTAGCCAGAATTTTGATTCTGTTCTTAGCTTGACATTTTTGGAAATACATTCACTTTCTTCCCAAGGCTTAGATTAGAAGATTGATACCACTCATGCGTTTGTCTGTTCAGTTGGAAGCTGGAGATGTTTAGCTTAGCTTAAAAGATCGTAACTTGTGATTTTTACACTTTGGTTTTAGTACGGATTAAACAAACAAGATATAACATGTTAATTTGTGAGCTTTAGAGGTGCTGGTAGGTGGATTTACCTTTGGACAGAGCCAGGCTAGCTGCTTTCAGTCTTTATGCTAAGATAAGCTAACTGGCCATAGCTTCATATTTACTGTATAAACAGGAGAGCGGTATCAATCTTCTCATCTAACTGTCAGCAAGAAAGCGGATAAATGTATTTCCCAAAATGTCAAATGCTTACCTTTAATTTTGAGAAGGATAGTGTGTAAAAACATGCTTGAGAGTTGTCTGAGCTTCTGATGCAGAGAGCTACTCAGACTTTTATCTCTTCTCACATTAACAAGTCAAATTCTCTGCGTCCAGGTACCACCTATAAAACTTTTTTCTTCAACTAAGTTTGAATGCAGCAACTATGCCTTTAGCAAAAAGTAACAAAAGAAATCACATGACTCCCATTTCAGCCTGCTTAAACTGGCCTCCAGTTGCTTTTAGGGCTAAATTTAAGATTTCTATTATTTAAAGGCTTAAATGCTTTGCCCCTGCTGATACTGTGGAGCTTTTATCTGCCTACATGAGGAAACAGCCTTAGATCTTGAGAAACAAAGCCTTATTGTCTGCTCCTCGGTCAAGATTAAAGTCTTAAGGTGACCGTGTTTTTGCCACGAGGGCTTTCAAACTTACCTTTTTACAGAGGAAATCCGCCTCGTCTGTCTTGTGGTCATATCTGTCAACAACAAATTGCTTTTGCCTTTTTAATCCCTGTTTACTTCATTGAATTTTCTTAATTTGTTACCTTTATCCCTTTCCTGTCACAGCTCTGTATAACTTTGTTTTTTTTTTTTAGAAAAGTAAATCAATTGTGGTTATCTTTACAGAGGAACAGCATACATGCTAATGTACAGAAGAGGCTCGAAAGAGGGGGGACAACAACCTGGATGTTCGGGCTAAAAGGATGGATGCAGATGAATTAAAGTGGGGACCAGGTGCAATAGATAATAAACATAGGAATTTTAAGTGATATGTTTGAAATAATTTATTGTAACTTTTCATTTTAATGTACATGGTGAATTGTTCTATATTTAATGATTTTTCTGACCTCTTAGAGCTGCATATAGGACACCAGCACAGTAATATTTGCCAAATACCAGTAGGTGGTGTTGAAGACTCAAACTGCGGGTGATTCACAGTCAGACCACACACTGTGAACACGCTGAATGATACTAGTGGTTGGTTTGAAGACAATGCTTAGCTTACTTATTCACTGTTTGGGGGGAAATACCTGCATTACGACTAAGTGTTCTTTTTCCTGACACTGCTTTGTAATATATGAGTCACTCATAAAAAAACAATGAAGTCATTTTTTTTTCATTTCAGCTGCCAAAAGCAGCAAAAAATAATTTTCAGCATCCTCAGCTTTTTATCTGGCATTGTAGCTAATGTTTGTTTTGTTTTTTTTTTGCTTTTGTTGATAAGTTTATTCTCTCTGTCTCTCTATCAATGCACAAACACCAGCACATTTCCCATCACCTGAGCTCAAAATGTATTTAAGATACTGAAAAGTTTTTTGTACTGCACGTCTTTATACTTTGAATGCATGTAGGAAACTATCTTGCTGTAAAAAGATTTTTTTAAAAAAAGTTGCAGTTGCAGCCACAGTGCGCGGTATAGGCTGTCAGCAGAGCCTCTAAAGTTCCCACTCACTTCGCCAAGAGTCGGGGGACCGTGTGAAATGGTGCCTATGTGCTGCAGAGCTCTGACAGAATGGAACATGTCTGCACAGTGCCACAGGCAGCAGGCCGCATGCTTAGTCATCTCGCTGCCATGCAGCACAGTACAGCTTTATGTATAGGGGGTATCTCCCTCCCACAATCTGAGTGAAAAAAAAAATACAGAGATGTGTACATTATGTCTGAGTCTGAGTCACAGATATGGTCAAGCATTGCACATTGAACTTGTGACATGAGATCAGTTATAACACGTGTAACACGACTTTTAAGAATAAAACTAGTGTTACATGTAACGTAACACTGTTGCTGCATTCAAAATTTAAAGTTTCAAGTAAATGTACAGATGTAAAATAACAAAAGTACTCATAATGCAGAGTAGCCCCATTCATATTATTGGTTTCTTATTACTAATTCATTAACGTGTAAGCAGTAGGGCTGCAGCTAATGGTTATTTTCATTATCGAGTAATCTGTCAGTTATTTTCTCAATTAATTGATTAGTTGTTTGATCCACAAATTGTCTGAAAATGGTGAAAAATGTTTCAGGTTCATCAGGTTTCCCAAAGACCAAGAACGTCCTCAAATGTCTTGTTTTGTCTTGACCAACAGTCCGCAAACCGCAAGACATTCAGTTTACTGTCATATAAGTTTGAGAAGCTTGAATCAGAGACTTTGGACATTTTTTCTTAAAAAATGGATCCAAATGATTAATCAATTATCAAAATAGTTGTCGATTAATTCAATAGTTGGCAACTAATCGATGAATCCATTAATTGTTGCAGCTCTAGTAAGAAGCATTGTACTGTTTTAGCTGGATAGGTGGGGCTAATTTCCCTATTTTTTATAGTGTTGGGTAGTTTAATCTACAAAATACATTATATTTTATTTGTTGATTAACTAAATTTGCAAAGTAATTTGTACCTAAAGCTCTCAGATAAACGTAGTGGAGTAAAAGTACAATATTTCCCCCTGAAATGTAGTAGAGAAGAGGTATAAAGTAGCGGAAAATGATGAACCTCAAGTATTTGAGTAAATGTTTTTAATTACTTTCTCCCACTGCATAATAAAAGGCACATTTGGTATATGCATCCCTAATAACCAGATTGTCCTGATTGTGAACAAGTAGGTCAGCTGAAATTTTAGATTATTTCTACAACACGAGACGAAAAACATCACAATTGTGGAATACGATAACGCCTCAATTTTCAAAGAACTGATTCTTCCCTTTGTAGGGTTTTAATTAATTATTCATGTTCCAACACCATGTGTCAAGTACATTTTAGGTGAGCACCTGTCCAGCAACACCCTGACATTGACCACATCACAGGCACCAACAATGCGGTAATACGACATTGCTAAAGCAGTGGAGCCTCAGGCCATGCGTAAAGTCTGACTGAACGTCTGGACGTCTTCTCAAGCACGAGTCACACATGCATGAGGTCTTTGTCACTATTGTTTGAGGTTGAGCTCTAACCCCTGGATGTGGTTACACAGACACTTTATAGTAGATCATAATCTCTGCAATTTAGTTATAGCTCTTTATCTTGGTCAGGTGTTAACCAGTCAGCCAAGGACACCTTATATTGTATTATGTTGCATTTCTCCAGCAGCGATAGTGATTGACACTATAAACCAGTAAAAACAAGTGGAGCAGCTATGGTGTCTTTGTGTGACCGCAGTCCCAGTACAGGCTATAGCAGCAGGGGTGATATTCCTGAGGCTTTGCAGTGTGGCAACACTTAACTGTTTTCTTTGGAGAGTATGTAGAGGTTCATTAATGCTTTTTAGACAATGTTGATGTGTGTTTACCAGTTACTAGGTGAGCACACCACTGTGATGCATCGAGGAGAAAATGGAATTTGGCTATTTGAGAACCACTCTTAAATTTTCCCCCTTTTTTTTCTTGAGGAGAGGATTTCACAGGCTTAGATCAATGCATTTGCCTGACTTGAATTGTTTTAAATGCCACAGACAGCTTGCAAGTATTCCAACCATTTGACTATTTGAAAATGATCACCAATAGTGTCACTTTATGTTTTGTACTAGCAGTGACAGAGTGAAGTTGAGACTGGGTGGCAAACTCTGTAACAGTTACAAAGGTTGTAATCCCCTCATTTTACATCTTTTAGGCTGATTATTTTACCCCCAAAATCATTGCCATTACCTTTATACAGATACTTCACATTGTCTTTGGATTCATTAATGTATGGGTAAAATGTAGCATCCACCAACAAAATGTGTTTTTAACTAGCTGGTTTAACAAAATAAGCTTGTTTTGCTAGTTGTGTCTGTCCATTTACAAATAATATTGATATCAAAATCAATATACCATTTAATACATTTGAATGTGATTCAAAGGTAGCTCAACCACACCAAATCACCAGAATTTTACAAGAGTCGAAATCTAAGATGACAGTTGCTGCTAATTTGCTAAGCTAGTTGCTGTTAAGATGGAAGTTACTGCTAATTTGCTAAGCTAACTACTGTTAAAATCAAAAGCTAAAATGGCAGTTACTGCTGGTATGCTAAGCTAGCTACTGTTAGAGCTAAAACAGGGTTGAGTTTTTACTTCAGCTTGAAGTGAAATTTGTTCCCAGGATGAACAAATCTCACTGTTGACCCACTACACTCCAGATATACATAGGATAAAAAGATCTATGCTGTAAAATTTTACAGAGGAAATGAAGACGAAAAGTTAGCGTGAGAAAAGGCATTTGCGGTGTGAGATTGTGAGATCTTTGACCATTGCATGCATCTCACAGTCAAAGTGTGAGATTTGGCAGCTCTGGCTAAAATGTCAGCTAGAGTCAAAAGATAAAATGGCAGTTAGCTGCTAGTATGCTAAGCTATCTACTGTTGCAGTTACTGCTAGTATGTTATGCAAACTAAGTTTAGCTTTTTTCCCCTCCATCATTATTGGATTTAGCTACTGCCTCATTTAGTTATGTGGAACAACATTTACCAAGAAGTTGTTTAAATGGATATTTTTCAAATACAAATAACATCTCCAAAAGTACATTTAGTTTCAACCTTAGCAGCTATCTGTATCTAGCTATCACCAACTAGCTTTCACTCATGACTCAACAACACAGCCAGAGTGCAGTTACAGTGGTTTAACTTGGTTCTTAACCCTTTTTTGTAACTCTTTTAACCAAATAGTTGCTTTATATGGTAATGTGGAGCTGTCTCTTTCATTCAGAATTTACAGGTTCCGTATTCTGGTTTTATTTTCAAAGCCCTAAAAAGGATGCTTGTCATGCACGTCTCTACACAGTTCCCCTTTTTTCTGTTCAAAACACAGAGTGAATGGTGGTTGCCTGTTAAACTGGCTTATTGGAGGAATGCTCCATTGTAAGATAAGTGTGTAAGAGAGGATTTTTCCCCCTAAATGTCAAAACTGAGACCCTTTAACAAGCCCTGTCCTGACTCTCCCTCATAATCCTATATAACCTATCTAACAGCAAATCTCTGGATGCTTCAGGGGTGGCAAGCCAGCTTGCTGCAGCTATCCTTTGGTTACATAATGAGGTTTCACATAGGAAATGATTCTCTTTCGCTCTCTGCAGGCCTGGTGACCATGGAGAAGTCTGCTTTTGTAAATAGCAAACAAGAACTGAAGGCAAATGTCTGCTGCATGACTTAGATTTTTCCTCTCATATCAAAAAAAAAATTGGTAAATCAGATAAAGGAGCACAGAACTGAAAAAAATATCAGCATATTTCTTAATAAAAAGGAAATCCTGCGTAATTTAAATGGCCTAAATCCAGAAGTAAACCCTATAACTTTAGCCATCCAGGAAGACATTTGTTTTGATTGGTAACCTATTTATCTCCAATTTAAAGCTGTTGGCTCATATTCATGGTGTTGAATTCAGGTAAGTGTCTCAGATGCAATGATCTGTGTCGATTTCTTATCTTAAGGTGTGGGACAGGATGGTTTAACTAATGTGGGACAGTTATAAATGTTCTTAAACTGGTGAAATATGCATTTAAGCACATTAAATGTGCAATACCAAGTTTTTCAGTGGTCTTGTAATGCTTATTTTTGGGCACATTGCAAGTTATTACTTAATTATTACTAATATTAATAGAATACATAAGATAATTCATTACTATACTATTTATAGCAGCAAAACATTGTAATTACTGAAATGACCAAACATGGGCATGCACGTTGGCCTTGATTTTTATGGACCAAAGAGTTTTTATTGTATGAATTATGGTGATTTAGACCTTTCAGTCTCCCAGTGTGTCCCAGATTTCAGCCTGAATTGTCCTACATTAGGAAAGGCTCATAATCTGGGAGAATTTGGCACAAGTAGCACTTTTATATTTGCCATTTCTTCTCCGAGTGTGATATTTGCATTCTCTTTTCTGATATGATTAGAAAACACCTTGGGGATTTCAGAATGGTATTGGGTACGGATGTAATGTGTTGGCCTCATGTTGAAATACATTGCTTAAGTGCCAATTGCAAAAAATGTCCCACATTACTCTAATTCACCCTACATTGCTCTGTGAATATACAGTATACTGCAATGATTTCAGTGGAATTTGTAGTATTAGTGGTCGTGTCGAGGAAAAAGCTTTATCTTTCCCCAGTGAGTTCATAAAATTTCCTTGCATAAGGGGAGAAAGGGAGTCTGGTTTGACACAAAGTTTGCCTCTCTTCACGTGTTCACTTGTCCTCCCCGAGATTCTTGGCAGTCTGAGTGTAATAAATAGAACATCTGCTGAGTTTTCTAGGAAAAAGGATGTTGAACAGTCAAACTGCTATAAGCGAGCAGCAAAGAAAAAGTGCTTCAAATTTGGTCTGGTTTGGTTTGGACCCGAGCTGCAGTTGGGGTTGATTCATTTTCATTTGAGTTGACTCAAAATGGCAAGTGACACTGCTACTTAGTGACTAATGATATTCAGTCTCAGTCATTTTTCAGGTAATTTATGTTTATTATGATTTGGCTGAACAGAAAATAAGTTGACTTTCTCCCAAGAGGCAGCAGGTTCTCACAGAAGGTGAACTGAGGCCCCTTGGTAATTGTGGTCATGACATGTAGGGATATATGACCTTATGCCCTACCCTTGTCTTCATAGTTCTGTCATTACCCTTCAGTCAGCACCTTATCTCAGCTCCTTATCATCAGAGTCAGGATCCAGGTTAGATCAGCCGCCGTCTCAGGAGCCGAGCCACTCAGGTTACCAGTGAAATGGCTTTACTGACGGGCTCAGGTAAAGTGTCTGTCATTCTCTGAGCTTCCTGCCTCAAAGCCAGCTCCTGCTCTAACATGTACTCCACCATGTTCGTACACCTCCACGCTGGTGGCCCCTCCACTAGTACCACCCGTCAGAGGTGGAAGAAGTATCAATACTACAATGTAAAAATACTTAACTGCAAATAAAGGTCCCGCGTTTAAAATCCTACTTAAGTAAAAGTATAGAGGTATTATCAGCTAAATTGACTGAAAGTACTAAGGTAAAAGCACTACTTTTTCGGAAAATTGGGCTGTAATATACTGTTTATTAAACACATTTAACAAAGTACATTGTTAATGCCAGTGGTGGAAAGTAACTAAGTGCATTTACTCATACTGTTCTTAAGTACAACTACTTACAAGTACTTATACTTTACTCGAGGATTTCCATTTGATGCTACTTTATACTTCCACTCCACTACATTTCAGAGGGAAGTGGTTTCCAACCTTTTTGGTTTTTGATGTCTTACAAAAAGCAGTGTGTAGTCGGGGTCACATTTCAGATGTCTATGAGTTCTTAACAGCTCCAACAAATAGTGATTTTTCCCTCTAAACTTCTCACATGGTTTAATTTCAGTAAATGTTCAAATGATCCAATATTTCACCAAAAATCAAAGATTAGAGAAAAAGTCCGAAGACATTTGTGTGTCAGAACTTTATTTTTTCTTCTTTCCTCTCCCATTAATCATCTCACGACCCCTCAGATTTATCTAGTGACCTTTTGGAGGGACCTGACCCCTAGGTTGGGAACCACTGGTCTAAACTAACTGTATATAAAGTAATTCAAACTAGCTGAAACATAACGAAAGCTGTCAAATAAATATAATGGAGTAAAAAAGTACAATATTTCCCTCTGAAATGGAGTTGAGTGGAAGTATAAAGTAGCATAAAATGAAAATAAATTACTAAATTACCTTAAAAATTGTACTTAAATATAGTACTTGAGTAAATGTACTTAGTTACATTCCACCACCAGTATGTGATATATTGTTTTTTTAATTTTGGTGCATTTATCAGAAGCTTTGCATCAGTTTTAGAAAATGATTGCCACTCAAAACACAAAGCGATAATCAACTCTTGTTGTGACTTTGGGAGAAAATTCATCTAAGCACAACCAGATAGTTATATAATAAATCCTCATCTTCACATGGCGTCCATTAAATTAAAATCCCTCTCTGCCGGTCTCTCAGTATACAGGAATGAATGGAATTGCACCTTGAGGCTAACCGCTGCCTCACCGGTCCAGCTCTCAGCTAGTGATAAGCTCACAACAACCTGTTAACTGCTGCAGACACACATTTCGGCTGTGCTTGTGTATGCATGCCAATCAGTTGCTACATCAGCGCGCAGGTTAATGATTTGTACAGTAGGTGCAAAACTTGTGACGGGAGACAAACAATGTGTTTTTTTCACTTCTCTCCCGTCTTCTTGGTGCACCTTGCCATGTTTAAGAGACTCGACCTGAGTTCTGCTTTTCGCTCACTCTGTAATGTGGGCTGGGCACCTTGAGAAGTGAGCTATCCATTGTCAAACCTCTTTGACCTGCTCTCTCCTTCAGCCTCTCCTATTTCCGCACAAAGACTCTCTAATGCCAGGTAGCTGGCGCTGGCATTCCTGTTGCATTCCACCATGGGGAAGTTGCTGGGATCAGGATGAAAAATGCCTGAAACAAAGGCCTACTCTCATTCACAGGGTTTAGGGTTCTGTGGGAAAGTCCAGCCTGGACAGAGGTTGGATGGCAGAGGAATGCGAAGCGAGGCATAGCTCACACAGTCTCTATGACACAGACCCAAAGACACATTGACAAGGTAGAGGTCCTCTTACAGAGAGGAGGCAGCCCTCATGAAAGAGGATGATCGGACTCTGGATACCTACAGTATATCTTCTGTTTATCTTGTGTACAGACAGTTAAGTCATACATTCAGAGCTTCGATTGGATGTCTCGGTGGAAGATCTGGTCCTTATCACCTCAAACCTGACATGCTGGTTCCTGGCTTTATTTGCCTTTATTTGATAGTGGACAGTAAAGAGATGAGGTGCAATAAAGCAGCGTTTCCCAACTTTTTTGGCTTGTGGACCCTTAAAATGAAGCTACTTGTGAGCCAGAAATAGATATTTTTTTCTCAGATTGTTTCATTTAAGGATTTTAAAGGATTTGGTAAAGTATGCACTATATCACAAGAACAAAAACCTAAAAATTAAATTAAAATGTTCTTTAATCATCTGGGAACCCATCATTATAGGGACCCATTTTGGGGATCCTGACCCCTGCAACAAAGGTCCGTGGCTGAACTTGGATGGATGTTGTCATGTTGTAAACAGGGCTGCAACGAATGAATGAATTAATTAATCATTTTGTCTATAAAATGTCTGAAGTATAATAATTACATAATAATTTAATTAAATAAAATATAATTTCCTAGAGCTTGAGGTGACATCTTCAAATGTCTTGTTTTATACAACAAAAAATCTGTATCCGAGAGATATTCATTTTCAGAAAAGCATCAAATCCTCCCATTTGAGAAGCTGGATCCAGCAATTATTTGATATTTTTGCTTAGAAAATGTCAAAAACTATTTTATTATGAAAATAATTGCCTATTCATTCTTTTGCATTTGACCAATCGATTAATTGACTAATCGTAAACCCCTACTCTCTCAGCTGAAAATCAAAAGACATCTTTCCTCATTGTTCATTAATCATAAATTATTACGTCACAAGTGTTTTTTTTTAATTTGTAAAGGTATGAAGTCCATTCCTTTACCACCACATGCTGAGGTTAAGTGCCTGACCTCACATCACCCACCCTCCCCTGAGCCGTATCTGAACCGCGGCTTGTGAAGATTTAGAGAGGAATTTACTGTCCAAGCCTTTTCACTCTCCCACAACAAATACCAACAGATATTATTGATAATGCATCTTCACCTGTGGGGAAAAGAAAGACCGTGAGATGAGTGTCAGGTACTTTTTTCACGTGAGAGTTGAGACATTTTGCAGGCTGGATCTTCCATACAAGTAGCTATAATCAATGTTTTGACATAACAATGCATCAAATGACTTTGTGTTATATTAAAGAAGTCGATAAACATGGTGGTAAACAGAGATCTATCACCTGACTCTGCAGTTCTCCTCAGACTACAGAGCTCTATAGAGTATTTCAACTGATTATTTTGGTTTTCTGGCGCACAACATGTTTTGGTTCATTCTCTCTGCTCTCATAGTGTTGTTTTTGGCCACTGCAGGCAGCTTTTTCAGTGAAAAAGCTCTAATACCACTATCTGCTCAGCACCAAACAGCAGACAGACACAGTTAGCGACTAGCTGGTAAACACAGTGGAGCATTTAGCAGCAAATTTTGCCTGTGGGAAGAGGTGGAGAGCAAATATTGCAAATTTAGTGAATATTGGACTTAAATTCATCAGCTTAAAACACGTCCCCGAATAAATACTAATGTTTCTCCATATCTGCAGGATGTGTAAATAGGAAACTGTTGGCCAACATGTTCACCATATCAACTTAAGAGGTGATAAATAGTATGTCAGTATTGTTTCTGCTGCCCCATAGTAGCCAAAAAAATTAGTTATTGCATGTTTAAAGACTACAGATAATTCTTTTGTATCACAAATTGAAATGGGAATGAACTCTTCCTCCCGTCATCATCATATCAACCACACAGAGTAAAGCTACAGTATATTTCTGAATGTATACACAAAGAATAAACAATAATAATCCAACACAGATCTCATCTTGCAGATTATAGTGATCAGATCAACAGTAGATCTGCTGTCAAACAGAAAGACTTCCTGAGTATTGTTAAGTATGAAAAGCATCAGTGTCTTATCCAGTAATTTTCCACATTTCAGACATAACTTGCAGCTTGCTTTACCTGTAAACAATGTCTCTCGCTACAGATGAGTGAATGCTGGCAGCTGACGATGCCCTTTTCCTCAAAGGTTTTGTCTGACCTGATCTTTTTCACATGAAGATAAAAATCACAACTCAGCACACCTAAACAGTTAAAGCTGCCATTTGTTTATACTCTGGGCTGCAGCTTGCTATCACCTCTGACTGTAAATCATATCCAGAGTCTATATGCAGTGTGTGGTTGTGGGGCGTTGGAGATGGAGTGCATGGGGAAATGAGAGGAGATCTGTTGCAGCCCACAGGCCCCTTCGGATTCTCTGATGTGGCTTCAAGACTTCCTAGGAAATGCAAGGCCTTCTGGGATAGCACTTAAGCAGTCTCAAGAGTTTTGTGAGAGTGTGTTTTGAGTGTGAATGAGTGCATGTGCCCGTATCTCGGTGTATTTCAGTGTTTGTTCCACCACTCGCAGCGTCACTGTTGAAGTCTCTCTCCTTTGATATGTGAGGACACAGTTGGCTGACTGTGGCTTTTCAAGGAATGAGGGAGTGTCGCTGCGAATGCAAAGGGCACAGCGAATTATATTGCACAGGTGATTTTTTTGGGTCACGATAACATACGGAAGGTTCTGCCTCCAAAAACCTCACTTCCGCCTCACGTCTATAAAATGCACAGGCCTTAAAACACAATGACATTCCCACTGTTTTCTCATGGGCTGTTATCAGTCTTATTCAAACAAGGTGCTCTCACTCATGAGATAAACAGTGGGCTATTATCCTCGCTATCTGCAGCCTGTTGCGCTCCTAACAGGCTGCGATGCATTAGGGACCACTTTAATGGATAATAAGTGAGTTTAGATGAAGAAAAATGTTAATGTTCACGGATATTCAATACCATTTTGATTTTTTTTATGCTTTCCTGCTTTTTGTTAAGTGAATAAGGCTGCTGAGAGGCCCTGCCCCTCTCATCTGCAGCCTGTTATGGTGGAGCGGGAGGATGACATCATATTGGTCTCGGAGCGGCGGCTGGTAATTGGCCCACTCTCCTCCTCCAGCGGCACGGGCCAAACAGAACACACAAGTGGAGCCAGGCAATGCAAGTCAGATGCACTGGGTTTTTCCAGAGTGGCTGGTGGGGCCTCAGTGCAGACGGAGAGCCAAGAGGCCTCAAAGAGGGGTGCACCGATCCAACTGTAAATGTCAGAAATGAATGAAGGGCCTCAACTCAAATGAAATCTGATATAATGCGCCCCAGGCCAGCCTGTTTGATCTGTTGTACAACCCACTGCTGTAGACGGCTGGATAACTGCGCCTTTTCTCTATGATATGACATTGCAAAAGCATTTTCATGTGGAAGGTTTGCAAGAGCCAACGTCAATGAGCTCTCAGCCCACACAAAGTTCCATTACAGTGAGACTGAACTGCTGCACCTCTGGGCTGCTGCAGAGCCACAGCCAGTGATTGTTCGCAATATTAAAAATCAGTGCGCAATTTCTCAGTTCGAAAGAAATTCACATGCCTCGTAATGCAGATGAATTACTTATGATAGAAGATGTAAAGCTCCACCGGGCATTATTCTGAAAGCCCTAGCACATGTGAATAATGGCCAGAGGATGAAACATCTGGAAATAAGATTAAACCTCTGCAGGTTCAGATGTGCGTCTTGTAGACAAAAATCCCATCAGCAGGACAATAACATGCAAAAACAACTAATCTCATTAGGTTTTTAAGCATCTATTTGATGTGGCAACGTGAGTAAAGCCTAATTGGTTGCAGTGGATCTGTGAATGAGTCCTGGTTCTACCCCGTGGCCACTCTCACACTGAACACATGGGTCGGGCAGAGATGCTGGATACCTCTGTTCTAATAAAGCACAGTCTTTATCTTTTATAGAGGCTGCTCAGTCATGCCACCATGTTTCCTGCTATGTGGTGGTTGTACAAAAAAAAAAAAATCAAGGTGTGCTGATCTTCTGATTACATAGGCGGAGGATTACATAAACCTCTCTGTTATCATCTAAAAGAACAGTTGTGAGAACACGTTTGGTGTCTAAAGCCTTCTGTGGGAAAACATTCGTTCCTGCTATGTCAAAAGAGGGTGCAGTGCTCAGCATGTTGGCACGTGCCCGTCTACCTGTCTGTCGCCCATTGTTGTTTCCCCATATCAGTGACAGATAAATGGGTTGTGAACAGTTGTGAACGGAAGGTCACAGCTTGTCGGTGGTGAGAACATCAGAGTTCCTGTCGGGGCTGAGATGCAACTCAGCGTCTGTGGGCGAAAATGGCTGACTGAGCAAAACTGTCAGAGTAGCTGTGCTGCTCTCACTGGAGTGATTCTTTGAATGCTTTCACTCTCAGTGCTCTGTCAGGTACTGCACTGAGCTGTGAAGCTGTGAAGTGCAATAACTCGGTGTAGGTGTTGTTACCACAACAAGATAAAAATAAATTTGCTGTATGTTTAACAGCATTCAAAATCTTACAGCCTGAAAGATGAGATTGGTGATGTGTGAGCCGAAAGTCACAAGTCGCTCTCACTGTACTGCAACATTAAAGCCCCTTTTTCTATTTATCTTTCGGTGACAAGAACATCATACAAGTTGTGTTTAAAGTTGCAGTGAAACAGCAGTTAGGCGTCTTTTGCTTCTGTAATGTGACATACCAGTTACAAGAGGGATTTAAATAAAATCCTTCTGATTAGATTGAATCGCTCAAAAGTGGGTGTGCGATACTAAGCAATCAAGAACTATTTGCCTCAACCCACATCTCCCTCACCCACATTGTTAGATCAGAAGGGTGATGAGGGAAAAATAGATGAAATAGCAAATACCACCCATGAGCTACACCCCAAACGAGGAGATAAGACAGGAATTTTGATATAAAAACACTCAGAAATTATTTTTTTTGCCACATATTTGGCATATAATAAGAGATAACTGAAAAGGGTAACAAGATTTATTGGAATTTTTATTTCTATTTCACTGTCTTTGAAGTCCCTAAGTGTATTGATAAGCCTCTCAGCTCTGGGGAGAACTGTTATGGTTTTGATGGTGTGAAACAATTTACTATGTTAAAAATGACTTAGCCTTTCACTTTCAGTTCCTATCATAAGTCACCTGAGGACAGAAAGCTAATTTTGAATGGACAGGTGGGAGTGTAAACTCAACTCAGAGAGCTGGTCATGGCTTGGAAAAAGTTCCCATGTAGCCTATTTTTCATTTTTTTTGCTGCTGCTGATGCACATTTCCCAGTACATCCTCTCTGTCTCTCAGCTGGTGAGCTAGCTGTTGAGACAGAAACTGTGCCGGAGGGAGGAAATGATTATAGCATAAGGGAATGTGTTATCACTTTCTCCCTCTTGTGCATACTCTCTCAACTAGCTGAATGCCATATATTTGTGCCTCTTATCTGTAAGATGAGAAAGAAGCACATTTCACAACTTGGACAAGAATGACACGTGTCCTCCGCACAATTTAGATTCAAACGTTTCCGTGTGTCATGTCAAGACGATTAGTCCAGACTGGACATGTGCACTGAAATATCAAATGTCATGTAGGCTGTTGTGTGGTTGCACAGTGGAAAAGTCTATATCATGTTTCCCATCCATCAAAAGCCACTCTCTGGAGGAAGCAGGCCCAGCTGTTGTCGGCCATTGATACCTTTGTTGTTCCTCTCTGTTGAACCGCATAGTCTGCGGTCCTCAGCTGCTTTCTCTTCACTAGCCTGTTAGTTCACTTCATTTTCTGTTTGTCTGCCTTGAAAAATGCCTGCCTCATTCTTTCTCCCATAGCAATGTTGCCCTTGAACCTCGCTGGTTGACTTTTTCTTATCAATTTGCGTCCTTGTCCTGCGGATGTTTGACAGCAACGTCTGCTACCTGGCACAGATGTAGGAGATGTGGGAAAGGGTCAGTTCTTGAATGCAATGTGGGAATTACATCCACTGTCACTGTAACTGTATTAACGGCAGACTCAACTCAGAGCACCCTACAGACTGCAAACATATACAGTCCCCTTCACATTTGAGAGCACATATCAATTTGACAGCCGTGACTGCAAAGGGTGGAGAGAGGAGCCGCACCTTGAAAGCCCTGGCAACTTTTCATGTCTAGCAAACACATGTGTCAAACTTCTCCTCCCACGCTTCACATTTCACACATTCCTCAAGAATGTTTGCTTTTTTACCAGGTCAACTCAAGAGAATGAACCCAATGCTGCATTGTGTGTCTCACCAGCTTTGTGCAGCTTTTGGAGCTCTCTTCTATAAGACTATTTCATCTTGTGCAATTCACTCTTTGCCCAGTCATCAGTTTTTCTGCAGTCTGACTGAAAGTCTTGCTTCTACCAGTGAGTATTTATGTCTTCATGGGCTAACCATAAAGAGAGCCTCCCTGTGCTTTCATTTCCTCAGTGACAGTGGGAATCCTGACCAAGGGCTTGAGCTCTGGCCGTGGCTCCAACCATAACATATGCCTCACTACTTCCTGTTATCAATGATTACATAAGGTTCGGAAACAAAGACATCCTAGGTTGTCAGGGAAGCAGCCAGCCCCCCACCCCCACCTTGATTTCCATGAGAATAAATTTAATGGTGACATTGAAAAGCAAAGTTTTTGCACAAATATCAGATCCCATTGGATGTTATTATAGGATATATTGTAGTTATTTACAGTATCCAACACTATATGCATCCTTGTTTGAAAGTGTACAGGTATCTAATAAAGATTTCTTGCATGCATGTGATAAACATCTTCTACGTACATGCAGTTTATTGGTCACTATGATGGGATTTATTCTCAATATGGACAGTGCTGATGTTGCAAAGCGATATAGCTGGAACTTTAGCGGGGCTCCCCTGGGACGAGGCCTCGGTCCTGGGAAGCAGTGGCCTATGATCAACCGGACCATCGTAGCTTCAGGCCGCACTGTGAACCTCCTTCTTTCCCAGCGTAGGCCGGCCCATCACTGACATCTGAACAACTATCAGAATAAGCCCTGTTCCTCCCAGACTTTCGGTGGGAAGAACTGATGAGTTTCTCTTAGTTGACTTGAGGCAAGGAGGAAAAGCTTTTCTCCTGGGCGGTAACTATTATTAACAGGCCTGATATACTGCTACACAAGGCAGCCCTTGTGGGAATGTTTAGTTGGATCAAATGTCATGTTTCCAGGAGTGTGAAATGATTTTGTGTGCGTGTAGCATGTCGTATCATGATCAGTCTCATCCACCTCTCATAGCTCGGGGGGCTCTTAGCTTGGTAACAAAGCCCTGGTATCTGGTTCTGCAAGCTTGTTATTTGATTAAGACTAATCTCTGGGTTTTGATTTCAACTGGTTTTGTCTGGGGTGGAAGTAATTTTTGCTCTCTTTCTGTGTCTAAACTAAAGCTCAGCCTGTTCAACTGGATTTTGAGCTCACTGATCTAAAAAGGGCTGCACCCAAAGTAATGAGTAAAGGGAAAAAGACACGAGGAAACAGTGGAGAAACTATTTCAGGATGACAAAGTCCAAGAGAAAAATTACATTTATTAAAGGAATAGATAGGCATTTTGGGAAATATGCCTATTTGCTTTCTTGCCAAGAGTTAGATGAGAAGATTGATCCCACTTTGAGCTGCAGCCAACAGCTGGTTAGCTTAGCTTAGCATAAAGACTGGAAACAGGGGGAAACAGCTAGCCTGGCTCTGTCCAAGGTTAACAAAATCCACCTACCAGCTCCTCTAAAGCTCACTGATTAACCCATTATCTGTATCATGTTGTATAATTAATGGTCTTACAGGGGGTCAGAGCCAGCCTAGCTGCTTCCCACTATTTCCAGTCTTTATGCTAAGCTAAGCTAACTGTCTCTTGACTCCAGCTTCATATTTATAACAGATATGAGAGTGGTATCAATCTGCTCATCTAGCTCACGGCAAGAAAGCGAATAAACGTGTTTCACAAAATGTCAAACGATTCCTCTAGCTGTGTAATTTGTAAGAGGAGCTTGGAAAGAACGTAGATTTAATCTTTATATCAGAGGATATGGTAATTACTGTGTTGTGTATCATATTCCTGCACATGCACGAGTTAGAGATGAGATGATTTCAGTAATGTTGCCCACTATGTTAAATCCCTTGGCATGGTCAGAGACAGGAACGCCCTGGTGGATACAGACCCAAGCTAGGGGTCTGGGCGCCACCAAGCAGGTTGGCCTCTCTGCTCCACTGAATCCTCCCAGCCATGATGGAGATCAAAGCCAGGCAGCATGTCAGGGGACCACAGAAGAATGATATTGTCATCCACCCTTCACCATCACCACGCTAATTCATTCTGTATCATGGCATTTCCTGTAGATAGGCCTGGTATGCCACTGTTTGTCTTGGTTTTTCTTGCTAAATTACACAATAAGTGGGAGGAAACATTGAATTTCACCATCACCCCAAGTGTTTGTTTGTTTGTGTCGCTAGCTATGGTGGTAAGCTCAATGCAACCCAGAGATAGACCGAACAATTGCTTTGTGGTTGAAGTGAAGTGGTCATTTCAGGACCATATAATGCTATAGGCTTTGTTTCCTGCATTTCACATGCTCTGCCTTTGTCTTCTATGCTTAATTGGATAAATGTAGTGGGTTTTGCAATGAAAATAGTCAGCCAAGAGTGCTAGAATGGTTTCAATTTTAAAACAATGTCATTACAGCAAGAGTTACCTCACAGAAACAATATTTCCCACTCCCACTTAAATCTATTAAACTGACAATACTTATCAGTGTATATCGATGTGTTTGGTCTGGCTACAATTCATGGCGTGTTTTTCTGTTTGCAATACACGAGAACCATTGTTGTGGCAGGCTCCAACTCTCATGCTGATAACAGGTTGATTTCCGTCCTTCTGTTTGAATTCATGAGACGTTTTAGGGGAAATAGGGGCCTTCTGAGTCTCCCTGCTGAATTTAATCAAGCAATGAGACCAATGAGGTGAATTAAGGCTGGAGCTGACTCAGCCTTACAGAGGCCTCTTTATGCCGCTGCTGAAGTCAAGGGGGCCCAGGGTTAGCATGCATCACACACAGGAAAACACCAGGCAGCTCCCAGACAGTCCAGGCCCCAACAGTCCGCCCCTGAATCCTTCCCTGCTCGCCATTTATAAGGAGCATATCGCCTCACTGGAGCTACTTTCAAAGAGCTTTCGTTCACATTGTGAGGCCCCCCATTTCCTCCTCTCTGTCAGGAGGGAAATGTAAGTGTGCAGGAGTGGAAATGTTGCACAGTGGAAGGGAAGTGAATGGACGAAGAAAGCAATGTTATTTGTGGAACAGTGAGGCCCATTGCCTTAAAATAAACTTACACAAAATGACTTACTGGAAACTGCTCAGTCCTCTGCTGCTGATTAATGCCCCATTTTTCTATGGGCAAGGAGAGTGTTTGAGAGAAGGACAGACAGAGAAAGACTAACTTTTGTTTGATCCAAGGTCATTGAGTGGCCAGCTGCAAGGCCCTCTGTCTACCCCTGGGATCTGTCTTCCTATTGGACATCCTGTCCCTGATGAATTGTCACTCTTCTCATTTAAGATCACACAGAGGAAGTTGGCCACTGCCAGGACACACCCACCACGTCCTCGGCGGCCAATCAGCTCGCTCCAGTTGTCCAGCATCCTTCGCACTCAGAAAACCACAGCTGCCACAGGAGCTCCTCCGCCGGAATTTTTGTTTGTGTCCTTCCTTCCCTAATCTCTGACCACACACACTTGTTCACTTGTGACAGGCAGCCGCTGCCTCTTGGCCTCAGCCCAGTCCCCCCCTGTCCTCTGCACCGCCCTGAGACATCTGTGTGCTGTGAAGCAAATGAGCAGGAAAGCTGGGGGAACTTCAGAGTCAACTGCTGGAACAGAACAAGGGGGCCCCCACAGCAGAGTTATATAACAGTCAGAAATCTAACTGTATGCTCACATGAAGAACATCACTCTCTTTTGCAGATGCATGCCATGCTCTCATACCGTGAACATTACTTTACATGCATGCAGGCTCTGTTTTTTCTGCTTGTCTGGCATACAAGGAGGTATAGGACAAGCTCAAAGCTCATCTTATCCACATATCTAAGTTATTCCTTCTAGACATGAAGTTTTTTTCACTGCCAAATGGAGAGGACGTGATCTCATCCACTTAAAATCCAACCTATGTCGCTTGCTGCTTATGACTTAATCCAGGCTTCCCCTTTGTGCTAAGTGTCCCTGCCCACTGCTTGCACATAAAAAATGAGTGTTCTTCAAACACTTTGGGTAGGATATTGGATCGAGTAGATCTAAAATGAGACGAGGGGATCTAGTGTTTCTCAAGGGGTCTTTACAGCATTGTAAAGCATTCTGCAGTTCAAGCATAAATGCCTTGTTCTGGCACCTCATAGAACCGCTTTTGTTTAAAGTGTACCCTCTTCCTCTCCCCTCCTCTGTCTGCTATTCCTCCTGAGTGCACGGTGGAGAATAGGGCAATGTTCTCGGAGGCTCTGGTAGGAGTGAGGGATGCAAGCTGCCGGACGTCAGACTTGTATACAGACTTAATGGAGGAGGGGGGAGATTCAGCAGTGACCGAGGCCCAAACTGTAGAAAAGAAACCCTCTTGTGTTCCAAGACCCAGACTAAAGACCAGACCCGGATGTTGCTATCTGTCCCATCATTGTCTCCTCAAATGTTGGCATTTTAGTTTGAATGACGGCTTTCAGTTTAGCCAAAACATTCCAAAGGCACAGTGTGGGAAACACCCTCTTTTTCCTGCACTGATTTGACGACGCTCCATTTGTTTTCTAATCTCACTGCGTAGTTGAGTGCAAATTAGCTGGTTGCAGCACAGGGCTTCCAATCACAATCTAAGGACTGATGGTGGGACTTACACAAGTATTAAGGAAGTGGGATTTACACATCCAAAAAAATATAATTATGAGGTGCCGGGTAGAGAAAACCACAGCAACTGTTGGGAGCAACGCAGCTACAAACAGTTATTTTTCCAATCCTGCATGTTGAGTTGCTGAACTTTTCCTGGAAAGCACCTTCTTTCCCACTTTCCCCCCTCAGCCACTCTGCAACGAGTGGCAGTGATGGGACAGCTTTGATGTGTGACACTCGCGATAGAGGCGAGCTCCACGCCGCTGATAGCATGACAGGAATAGCATGTGAAAGAGCAAGAACATGCGACTACCCATGAACATTTATGTTGCCTACTTTTCATGTTTTGGAACGGGTGTTTAGTCCACTTCCAGCGGGGGTGTAATCAGTTGATGTGAAAGCATATAGTATGCAACCATGTGACAGACAGAGACCACTTTATCTGCTCCCTGGCTGAGCTACAGCTATCACTCAGCGCTGGGAGGAGTGTTCACCACTGTTCACACCACAGCATTCCAGCCATAGCATCCTCTTCTCTACTGTCAGTAAACCCAGACAGCCAGCTTGACTCAGAGCACATGGGCAACCTGTAATCAAGCTTGGCCCTGAAACTGGCATGTAAAAGTAAATCCTGTGTTTATATCCGAGAGAGAGGCCTCCCTCATGGAACGACTTACTTGATCTTGCACAGGAAATACATAAGATGATGTTAAGCTTCAAAACAATCTCCAGGATTAAAGATCTTGACTATCACCCTCCACCTTTTCTCTCTTTTCTTTGTCTCTTTCTCTTGATCTGTGGCAGTCTGCCCATCTCCGGGCCCCTGTGCTCTGGTGGGTTCAGTGGACTGGTATGCAGCAGGAATCTTTGGATCAAGGTGATTTCACGCTCCTCCACGTTTTCCCAGGGCTTTGGCCGCTCTCTGTTACCTCTGTGCAGCCCGGAGTGTGTGATAGCGGCTGACATGTGTTATCATAGGACACATGCACAAACAGCAGCAACAGGGTAAGGCTGCTTTATCTGTCTAACACCTCTGTTTCCCTCAAGTGTCAGGCTTTGAATGTCTGGTATGGTAGGCTTCTTTGGCCTCTTGGGAGAGACCCCCTTTGGACAAAAACACTGTCCGAGGGATTTGTCAGCCCCTCCGTGCACAGACAAAAGGATAACCCTCCGACATGAAATCTCAATTCTAAGATGAATCCTCTCAAACATACACCCCCCCCCCCCCCCCCCCCCCTTTGAAGTAGAACTAATCTTACTAACCTTGACATTCCCTTAGAGACAGTTCCCACTCTCACTTCACAGTCTGCTCTCATAATAGCTCCACAGTGCTCTTTTTTTTTTCTCAATGAAACTCCATATCTCATTCAGCTCTTTGGTGGCGACTGCAGAGGGGGAAGTTTGTGGTGTCCTTGCATGTGAGAAGTGGTCAGTTCAGCTCCTGTCATTCAGCTCGACTCAATGTTTTTGTTCTAACTGTAAATATGATCGGAAACAGCTCATTTAGATTTGGAAGATTTGTTTGCACGTTATGAAATCTTTGATAAGGACTTTAGCACTACCAGCTGCACAGAGGAACACAGAACTGAAATGGCCTTCAGAGATCAAAAGTGATAGGGAGTCAACAACCTCATGACTTCCTCTTCTCTTATAATCCTTTTTTTTTAAATTTTTTTTTTTTAACAGATGAGATCCTGTCTTAGAAGGACAAAATAACAAATAATTTTAGACATCCTGGAGACACCACAAGCACTCTCTGCAGATTTGCATGTCCATCCTCATACTTTCATCCTTTGGCATGCCACCATGCCAAAGGACTTCCTTTATGGAAAAGTTTTCTCTGGAAAGAGATCAACATGCCGTCCACACCCTTTGCTATAAGGATGTCTGTCTGCAGCATCACACTGTGTCCCATGGACTCCAGCTCATGTGGCAGGACTATGACCTGATTAAAAACACCAATGGTTTTACAGAGATAGTGTACTGACTCTCAACAACGGTTGTCACACAGTAACAGATATTTATGTGGCTATTTTGAACCCTGAATTCACATACAAGAGAAGGAATTTACAGCCATGTTGCAATTGTGGAGCAGGATATGTGTCATAACATTGGCTGAGAAACAATTAAAAGTCTCCACTGAAAAATAAATAGAAGTTTTACAAATAAATAGAGGCCGAGACTCCCAAAAACGCGCAATAACATCACATATGTTGGTTAGTAGCCTACATTTTGACCGCTACAGCTAATCAGTTAACATAGCTAGTTAGGAGATAACTGGCTAATAGTCCAGCTAGTTGCAAGCTAACTCCTCGGCTAAATTCAAACATTGTTGCTGTTCCTGACGTTTATTGACTCACTTTAAGTCTAGTTTATGTCAGTCTTGTGAGTAAAGTGGTAAAAATCACAAAAGGTTGAATGAGGAAAAGCACATTTTTAGCTGTGAAGAAATGAACGGAGTGAAATGTTAGCTGAATGAGAAATGTCTCCGCACTTTCAATTCAACTTGAACTAGCAGCAACTGAACAACTCAAAATGTTTTATGCATGCATGTGTGCAAGGACTCTACTAAACTTCATGATGCATGCTTGTAATTATCTTTTCTGTCCAGCGCACAGATTCACATTACTGCACCGTTACTCACAGTTAGCTTGCTAGCCTTTTGACAATTCATCATTGTCATTTTCCTGCTTTCAGTCTTCATTTTATTGCATATTCTTCACATGTGTCACACCATCTGGGTTGGAGATATTTAGGCCTAATAGCAGATAAAGTGTTGATTTGTACCATAAACTTCATGTAAGCAGTGTATGATTTGCAAACCAGTGACACAGTTGCATTTTTGTTAGTCTAACTCTGCTTTCAGACAAGTTAATATTAAATGTCTCTTCAGCATTATCAGTTCTGCTATTTTTATTGCAGATTGATGTAGTGATTTAACTTACATGCAGTTCATAAAAACTTTCACATCTGCTGTTGTGCACATCTGATAACAGGTAGGTATTTCAAGAGATCTTGCACACATGTTGTGATGTGTTTTATTGTATTTACAGCTGGAGATATATTCTCCAGATCTGGATTACTTGATATGTATGCGAGGAACTAGTAGTTAGTATGTACATATGCAGCAGGCAAGTATGGATGTGTGAATGTACAATATATACCTGAGGTGTATATATGTATTGTGAATATTCAAGAGTTTTTTTTACTTATTTCTTCCTTGTAGTTCTATTTACTTCCTTGTTATTATCTAGCACCTTTCAGGAAGTTGCACCTTCAATTTCGTTGTACTGCTGTGCAATGACAATAAAGGTGCTCTTTTTCTATTCTATTCTATCAGATAACATATTTTATTTACAAATTGTGGATATGAGGGCATGAGCAATAGTTTTTCAAGTGGTCCCACAATTTCTACATCTGTTTACAACTGATGGTATCATTAACCAACTGTAGATATTGATTGATTAGTATTTCATGTATGAGCGCTATTGCTGCAGCTAATGTTTCTACTTGTGTCTTTTCGAGCATTTGCATGTCATTTCTTTCAACAGCAATTTGTATATCCACATGTCTCATATTTATTACATTTAATTATAAGTTTTCCTTTTCCTCTCTATTTTTGTTTCTATGTTCTGCTATTTTTTCATAATGAAGCAGTTGCTTTTTATTTTCTCAGATTCAGTTTGAATCTTACTTAATAAAGTAAGATTATCCACATAAGCCCATTTTTTAATCTCACCAGCAATAGCTTATTTATTATAATCATATGTTTTTATCATTGTTACTAGATGGGTTATAATTAATTAGTTCAACTAAATTTAACATGTTGTGAACTTGCATAAGGATGATGATGATGTTTATTATTATTAATGTTATCATTACTATTATCATACTCATTCTGCACAAACTAGCTGTGTGACCTTTATTTCTAAATCGATTTCTGTTATTAGCCGAAATATCATGCAGAGGCATCTATTTTTTATTCCAAACTTCATCAGGAACAGAATCTGACATCCATTTCATCATCTTTGTAGTAGTACTATATAAAAATAAATTGCACACAAAAAGCTCAAATGTACAATAATTGTATTACATAGGCTATTGAGTTGAAATAATACATAAAATGTCAATAAATATGCAGAAATATCTAAAGTTTAAACCAGAAGGTGAGGTCTACCTAAAGGTGTACAAATTAAATACAAATCAGAGGTACTTGTACTTTAGAGTTAGGTTACTTATACTTGTACATCACTTAAGTATTTCGATTTTATGCTACTTTGTACTTCTACTCCATTACATTTCAGAAGGAAATATTGTACTTTTTACTCCACTACATTTATTTGCCACTTGTAGTTACTAGTTATTGCTCAGGTTAAGATTTTACATGATATATTTTAATATTCTAACTGGTGTTTAAATTGTCTGCTCCTCTCTTTTTTAAATGCACTTTGTGTGCACGGTGCTATATAAATAAAGTGTGTAATCATTAGTATAAAAAAACATGAGATACATGTATATAATGTGATGCAGTAGGCTACTAATTCAATTAATCTACCCAAAGTTTTGAAAATACACACAACAATAAACATTAAATTGCTCTTATGTGTATTTGTTAGTGATAAAAACAAACAATTTAATATACTATAATAATATAAAACTCTAAAAGAACCCAGCCTGCATAATGAGAACTTGTCCTCTTCAAGTACTTTTTGCTGATAATACTTCTGTACTTTTACTTGAATAACATTTTGAATTCAGCACTTCTACTTGTAACGGAGTATTTTTAGATGCCAGTATTTCTACTTTACCTTTTAGTTCCCCTCCACTCAAAAATATGTTTTTCTTCTTGTTCCTACAGTCGGATGTTTGAGCTTCACTGTGCACAGTTTGACACTAGAAAGCTGTTTTCACATTCATCTTCTGAAAGTGGAAAGTTTCTATGAGCTCAATGAAAATCAAAGGGCGGGCCTATGAGCATGATTTACGACATCTCAATTAATTTGGAGCCAATCCTGGTTCAATATGCAACTTACACAAGTGTGATGTGGAAACTTGAAGCCTCCAGTGCACAAACACTGAGAATAGACTTTACAGTGAAGTAGGAGACATCTTGTGTCCAGCAGTTAAACATCTGAAACAAAATATATTTGCATATTCATAGATTCTTGATTTTTTTTTAATGAGGGAAAAGGAGTAGATGCCATTTTAAGAATTTTAACATGGTTATTAAACTGTTTTTGTGGAAAAAACCATGGCAGACACACTTTATTGCCTCAAGCAGAGTGATTTATATGTATTAATACAGATCTGTGGGGAGTTTTTAAGTGAAAGATCTGAATACTTCTCCCACTACTGGGCCTACGTCATGGTCGGCATGTCTGCCTCTTTCAGAGTGTTTTTAGAAAAGTATGGATGTTGGTTAAAACTGAGTGGAAGAACCTTCTTCCTCAAAAGTATTTTAGTTTTGTGTGAGTAAAAGTCAAGGACCTCTGTGACTCTTAAGGACAATCATGGACATAAAAGCCCTACGGACCTTGATACTGCAATGTTGCCCATTTTATTTTCATTTGCTGTCTTTTACATCATGATAAGTATTTTACTCTACCTATGACAACCCTGTCTGTTGTGCTTTAATCTGTTTGTTTCCGTTTTGTCAAAAATAACAATAATAATAGTATAATATATGAAAAAGATAAATAGATGGTTTAAAGGTCCCCTCAAAACTTGTTTTAAGATGTATATAAAATACTCTACTTTGAATAATAATTGTGTCTCTTATGTTTTTTTTTCACAAAAAAAGTTCAATTATATGTTGGAATCCTTAAAATGGCATCTCCCTCATTAAAAATTCAAGAATCTATGAATATGCAAATAGGGGCAGGCAATATGGCTCTAAAATAATGTTTCCAAGTATTGCGATAATGATATTCTTGACAATATGACAAAATCCTCCTCGTGGGATTTTTGGCTCTCCTCATTCTCAACCAGGTGTTTCTGCTTGAGGTGGTGAAATAAGTTTGTTGTATTGCCCCCTTTGGTTGTGAAAGTCTTCTTGCACTTCTTACATATTACGGAGGTTTGTTATTGTACATCTGATCTTTTGTAATCAAACCACTTCCACACTACTAAAGCCGCTCTCCTTTTTGAAACTAAGTCCTCCACCATGGAGCTGGTAGCAATGCTACGTTCGCTTTCAGCCATGCTTGTTGTTGCTGTGTGTAATGGTGTGTGTCATATTTTTGTCAGTGTGATTGGGTAGTGTTACTAATGTTGCCATGGAGACTGTAGTTTTCACTGAACTTCCTTACTGATATTTTGGTCTGGTAACTTTAGATAACTTGTGTTTAATTTGTTTAATTAATTTAGCCAGCTCTCTGAAGCATAAATTAAAAATGTTGTGGGACTCTTTAATCTCTGTCAAGCGACCCACCATAGATCAACCTTTACCTTGCGAGGCAGCTGGATTAGCAAGGTCACGAGATACTCATTGGACGCTGATTGGTCTAAACCACCGGTGGTTCGGACACAAGCACATAACTTGAAGCCTGACAAGATGGATTCTCGCGTGATCTCGCTAATCTAGCTGCCTCACAATTTGCACTGGAGGCTTCAAGTTTCCACATCACACTTGTGTAAATTGAATATTGAACCAGGATTGGCTTCCAAACGATTTGTGATGTCAGAAATCATGCTTGTAGGCCCGCCCCTTAAAGTCTGATTTTCAATGAGCACAGAGAAGCTTTCCACTTCCAGTTTCAAACTCTGCACAAACATAACTCTGCACAGTGAAGCTCAAACAATCCAGCTGCGAGAAAAAGAAGAAAAACACATTTAAAGACTGATT
The DNA here is from genome assembly GCF_910596095.1 of Thunnus maccoyii. Lineage (NCBI taxonomy): Eukaryota > Metazoa > Chordata > Actinopteri > Scombriformes > Scombridae > Thunnus > Thunnus maccoyii. The sequence continues at coordinate 17,178,311 of NC_056555.1, read as the reverse complement.
AATTAGACCGGAAGTCGGGCTATAACAGCGGCTTTTATTTTGAATCCTCAACCGGATATTGATTTTCTCAGTGCGGCAGCGAAAAGAACAGAAGAAGAAGAAGAAGCAGCAGCAGCCGGAGAGGCAGCAGGTCAGGCAGCAAAACCCAGCAGCCTCAGCAGCCTCATGCTTCGTCCTGGGCGCTTCTCCTCCTGTATTGTGACAATATTTATTCGATATTTTTATATTTTATAGCCTGAGGAGGGGGGAGGAAGAAGGGGGCCCGAGTCATGGAGCTGTACTGCCTGGAGTCGGACACAGCCGTGAAAGCCCAGCCTGACCCAAACATCCTCTATGATGACAGAGTGTTGCAAAGTTTATTAACAATTGAGGACAGGTTTTTACCACAGTGCTCGTATTTCCAGCGGGTCCAGAAGGATATTCAGCCTTATATGAGACGAATGGTTGCAGGTTGGATGCACGAGGTTTGTGGGCATTTTGCTATGATGAGCTAACAGCTTTCAGCTAACCTTTTTTTTTTTCTTCTTCTTCTTTTTCTTTTCTTTGCATGTTGACACGCATCCTCAGGCTAATTTGGGCTCATAAATGGGGGTATTTTAGTTCATAGAGAGTTGTCAGTGTTGTTAACCTATTTGACAATTGAATGAGAATGACTCACCAAAGGCGTGGAGGAGTCGGAAATTCCACCTCAGCTTCAAAGGAGTAGCCTAGCAAGATATTTACTTTCATTAACAGCTAAAAAGTGGGTGTTTTTCGCTAATTAACCAACGCAGACGACAGGGGAGAAGTTAATCTTAATTTACATAATCGAAAACGCGACATTTTCCCCTCACTGTAATTATTATTAATTTTTTAAAAGGGCCTCAAGCTCAAGGCAAGGGTAGGCAGCGAGCATGCAAACCCACTTTCATTTTCTAAAAGATAAAAAACACTTAAAGTAAGTAAACTCTTTTGATTTATAAGTGTCGGAAACTGTTTTAACACGACTTCTAAACATTTTGCACACGTTGTAAAGCTTGTAGATGATGTGTTTTAATTTTTATAGATATAAATACGTGTGTGTGTGTGTATATATTTTTTTTTCAAAGACGGCAAGCCCAACAAGGATGACGAGTCTTATGGTTGAAAGACTTCCTATTGAGCTAATTTGTTTGCGTTGCTTGACTTTGCAGCCTTTAACTGACTAAAGAGACAATAAAACGAGTGATTAAACCTTTAACCCAAAGACAATGGAAAAATCTGCCCTATATAGTCTGTAGCCTGTAGGAAAACCACCCCCATTCCCAATTTTTTCCCTGAAACTGTAAATAATCTCGTTTTCTTTTATTATAGCTTACATAGTAAGTTAAGCATAAGTTGCAACATATAACATATATATACATTTATCTATCATCTTTCTTCAGGTGTGTGAAGAGGAGAAGAGTAATGAAGACGTCTTCCCTTTAGCCATTAATTATTTGGACAGATTCTTAGCAGTGATGCCCACAAGAAAGAGTTATTTGCAGCTTCTGGGAGCTGTGTGCATGTTCCTGGCCTCCAAGTTAAAGGACAGCAGGCTACTATCGGCAGAAAAGCTTTGCATGTACACAGACAACTCCATCACGCCGCGGGAACTGCTGGTAAGAACTAAACGGTGGATTGTCTTTTCAGAGGCCCCGCATTCATTCGTGGGAACATGAAATGCAGTGTCACAATTTGGGATGATATTATAATGCTAATGGCTGAGTTCGTTTCACAGGAAGTGTCCCATTTTTCCCTATAAGTGGAACTGTGCACAATACAGCCACATCCTTTCTCTGGATCCATGTGGACTGCAGAGGTGTGTGATGCCATCTAGTGCCAGTTATGCAGTATGGAATTTGGATTTAGGATTCAGCTAGATATAGAAGAGTGTGTACTATTTTAAAAAAAACCCAGCCAAAATGCTTTAACAGAGGAGTAATCACTTTAGAGCATTTTCTTACCATCATGCATCTTATTAAACTTTAAGACCAGAGTGTGAGTACTCAGCCAGGAAACTTTGAGGTGTTGTTTTCGAGAGAAAAGTCGTGTAACTAACGATTATTTTCATTATAGGTTAGTTCAAGTTTTCTGTTTTGTCTGACCAACAGACCAAAACCCAAATATATTAAGTTGACAAGACAATCTCAACTCAAAAGTCCACATTGTAGCTTGTTCTGGAGCTTTTGATTGTATCACACTGTCCTCATCAGCAGATAGAGTTTGCTCAGTTGCCATGGAGATGTTGAAACTTTCCATGACTCTGAGAGATTCAGTTTACTATCACATATAAGATATAGGGTTGCAACTAATGATTATTTGTATTATCAATTAATCAACGAGTTATTTGATCTGAAAATGTATGTGAAAAATGTCGATCACTGTTTCCTAAAGGCCAAGATGCAACCTAAAGTGTCTTGTTTAGTCCACAACCCAAAGACATTCACTTTAACTGTCATAGAAGACTAAAGAAAGCAGAAAATATTCACAATAAGGAAGCTGGAATCAGAGCATTTTGGCATTTTGTCTTAAGAAATGTCCAAAAATGATAATTGTTGCAGCTCTACGCAAGATTAATTTGCAATTATTTTGATGATAATTAATTAGTTTCAGTCATTTTTCAAGCGAAAATGCCAGACATTCTCTGCTTACAGCTTCTCTGACGTGAGGATTTGCAGCTTTTCATTTGCTTATGTTAAAGTAAACTGAATATCTTTTGGGTTTTGGACTGTCGCTCTAGACATTTGAAGATGTCAGATTATGAATTATTAAACGTATGATGAGCATTTTACACTATTTTGCTACATTTTGATGACCAAGCAGTTAATCAGGAAAATTATTGTTAGTTGCAGCCTTAAAGAAATGCAGCAAAACCTCCCAGTTGAGAAGCTGAGATTTATGCATTGATACATGATTAATCGATTATCAAAGTAGCTGCTGATTAATTTTGTCATGCAGCTAATCAAACTCTGGACCATATCACAGTTGAAGAGTTCAACCTGCTTCTGATTTGAACCAAATGGCTCCACATGCTCTCTATACATCCTATTGTGTTGCCTGCAGCTGTTTAGGGAAATGACATTTGTCCCATTTGATGCTCCATATTGTCGTAAGACTCCAGATTCCTGGATATCCTCACAGGATGCACAGAAAAGGCAGCGAAATATTTTGCAGCTCTTCCTTGTAATGAACACACCACTGCTGGTTCTTCAGCTGGAAGAGAGAAGTCGTGTGTGTGTGTGTGTGTGTAGGGTTGAGAGGGGGGGGGGTGGGGGGTAGTTGTGTCGGGGCAGCTGTCCAGGAAGTGAGCACACCGACAGCAAACCTCCGCCCGGCCTCATGTCACAGTCAACAATCTCCACGGGGGCTAAAATAGGTTAAATGGTAGCATGTGTTGTGGTAGGTTATGTACAGGAAACCCACGTGAATTTGAACGACGACTGACATTTCGGATAAGCGATTGGTGACGGACAGGGGGGACGGTCCCTGCTGGAGTTTGGGTTTCAGTATTTACTACATTCTACATATAGGTGACAAATCTCCTTTAGAAAAAATGAGAAATTCAATTCATCAGCATTTTAAGTTAAAAGAAAAAAGGTTGCATAGTGTTGCTTTTGCGTCAATAGTCTCAAATCACAGGATGTTAATATAACTCAAAAAACTTGAAACAAACTGAACTTGTATTTATCAACATGCTCCTGAGACAGCGTCATCTCTCTATTAGTGTCTGCACACTGTATATATGAGCTTAGCTAAAATCTAGTAAATACATACATAAACCTCACTCAGTATTGTAATGGTGCAGTCAGAGAATCTGTGCTCATAGTCATAATGAAATGATCATGGTTTTTATACCATGAACTGACAACAGATGATTTGATAGGGGACAACACTTCCTCCTAATGTCTAATTCGTTCGTGGGAAACCAAGATGAGAAATGTCAGGAAATGCTTTCAATTTCAAACCTTTTAAAGACCTAAACTGGCTCTTTGATGCAGCAAGATGCTTGAAGACAAATATGGAAATGAAAATCAACATCAATATTGACAATGTGTCAAAAGGACATGCACAAATGTGTGTGGCAGTTTATGAATACACTACTTTACATTTGCAAATGTAAGCTGAGATTTATGCTTGTGAACCTTCATTTGAGGATACAGCACATAGTGATAGTTGGTGTGTGGACGGGTGTAAAGGTGTGAATATTCACACTAAGATTTGTCAGCGTCTCCAAATGTCCATCTTGACGTGTGGAGGAAATGTCATGACTAATCTGGTATAACAAGACGTATGAAAACCCTGGGAGTCCCATTTGATTGGGTGTGAATTTAAAAAAAACTGGTGTCTCTTGTCATTTTCTCTGTTAAAGACGCTCATTATGACAAATGTGACTATAACAAGTGTTGGCAAAACACCAGTGCACATTTTAAATCTTAAAACACATTCAAACATTCATTTTAGATATTAAAGCCTCCATTTTTATTCCCATAGAGGTACATTTCTCAAAATACTGAAAGCCAGACAGAAAACATTCGCACGTAAGTGAATTTGCGGGTTGTAAAAATGGACTTAACACACAGGAAATGAAATCATGACTTGTGTACACCTTTTCTTGCTGGTGTTGCAAAGCCTGACTGTATGAAGAGTCAGCTGCCTGTTTGCTGCCTGTGCAGTGCAAACTCATTGTAAGCTGTTTGAGGCTTGTGACAGGAAGGAAGGGGCTAGCTGTCTCACTGGCAGGGCCTCTAAGCAGGGCAAAGCTTGTCACATGGCGGCGATATGAACTCAAAGGATGCGAGGAATGAGAAAGGCACGCAGATAATAAGATACAGCGAGGAGAGATAAAGAGAAGAAATGTTACTCTTCTTACAGAGCCATTTCCTCTGGGAATAGGGACGGACTGTGATCTTTTTCACGGTCAATGGAATCATGGCACCACGCCATTCAACCCTCTGACTGTGTAGATTCTGCCAAGAAACTGAATTTGAACTGACTGACACATTTTTTTTATTTTTTTTTTTTTTAATCATGGTCTTCTGTGTCTTTCAGGAATGGGAACTGGTCGTGCTGGGGAAGTTGAAGTGGAACATGGCCTCGGTCATCCCCAATGATTTTATAGAGCACATCATACGTAGGCTGCCCCTTCCCAAAGACAAGCTGGCCATGGTCCGCAAACACACGCTGACATTCATCGCCCTCTGTGCCACAGGTAACACAGCTGCTTATCATTTCATGTGTTCTTTTAGTGCCTTTTTTCTTTTTTTTTCTTTTTTTAAAACTTGTTTGCTCACTCGCACGCTCACTTCGCTGCCTCATTGCTGTTATTTCCACATCCAGCAGAATATTCCCACACACACAAACATTCTCCCGTCGTGAGTCATCTGTGACTATGCCTGTGACCTCTTTCTTCTCTCAGCAAAGTCCTCTGGCTGCATTTCCCTTATCCACTTTCTAGTCTCTCCACAGCCTGTAGTAGGGTTTTTCTTTTTTTTTTTTCTAAACAGCCGACCAGCTGCTGAAAGCTGTGCTGGAGCGCTTAAAGTGGTCATTTCCAGGTTTCTCTTCTAAACGCTTGAGAAAAATCCTATCGCGGCTCTGTTTAGATTAGCCACGTACATCGGTAATGAAGACGATTATATCATACAGTATCTTGTATGCTAGTAGACGCACGCACTCAGGTGCAGCTGAACTTCTGTGCTACTTTCCCTGTATTGTTTGTTGACAGGGAAGCTTCCAGGTTTAAAAAGTCAGGGCACTGATCCAGTGATCTTCCTTCCTCCTCCCATCTCGGCCTCGTGTCCAAAATAAACTCTGGAGGCTCTGGAGAAGCACAAACTCAGATGTCCCCTCAGGCCTCTCCCTAGGTGAATTTCCATGGCATTCCTTTGCCTATACTAGGAATCCCACTAATATTTTCATATCCTGGACAGAAATACGACTGCAGGATCACCTAATACACATAATATATAGCACTCCTCTGTCACAAGGCTGCCTTTCATCTGCTACCTCCTTCAGCTAATTCGATGAGGGAAATAAAACAAAGGAGGTCACTTCAGTGCAGTGAAATTCCTCAGAAACGCTAGTGCGGTCAGATCTGGCCAATAAGCACTTGTTTATTGAGCTAGTGATTGGAACCATATAGGCTCCTTTAATGAGATTCATGCCCTGTTTACTGACGTTTTAGTATCACACTTTTTAAATATATATGTATATATGTATATATATATATATATATATATTTGGGTGTGTTTCAGTGGTTGCCTCTGCTATTCATAAGCAGCTGGTTATATCCAAGCACAAAGCAGCCGCAGTGGAAAAAAAAGGAGGCCTGCTGTGGTTGTGCAGTAATGTAAATGTTTGGAGTTTTATATGGAGTTGAGATGTTATTCTTATGATGGAGGAGCTCCTCCTATGGACAGCTGGTCCCTGGAGGAGAAGATGGGCGTAGCGAAGCAGGCTTTAATCAGAGCTATCAGGCCACCAGTACTGGTTTGGTTTAGACTCGTACAGCATTTAACAATTGCATGCGCCGAGTTACCGCCCTTTTGTGATTAGCGTTGGTCATGTACATTCAATGAGACAGGAAGAAGGGGCTGTGTATTGTAATTGTGGAAAAAGAAAACACCGGGGACTGTATTCACAAAACATCCTAACGCTAAAAAAAGCTCCCAATAGGACGAGTGAGGAGAAGCTCCTGAAAATAAGTGGTGTGTCAGTCTTTAACTTTAGAAGTTTTTGCTCTAAGAACAATTCACAAAGCAGTTGAGCACTAAAAGTAGCTCTTGAAGAATAGATCCAAATCTGTCCTAAAACAATAATCAGGTACCAAAATGAATGTTGACACATGTTTTTCTTGCTGTACTCATTCCTCCTATTCATACAGGCCATTAGAAGATCCCTTCGTAACGCACTCTTTTTGTTAAGTATACTTCCACTGCAGGAAACAGGAAAACACTGTCCGTCAAGACACAGAGGGAAACGTTTACTAAAAAGATTGTAAATGTGGCAGATATCCACCTTTAGTTGACTAACTCTTATGGCTGAAGCCTCATGTTGTCTTCAGATAAACACACTAAGCTGTGCTCCGTCAGCTGCTGCAAGTAAAACTCGTCATCGTGTCCATGTTTTGTAATAACAAACTTTTACAAGCTCATTTTGATGGTGGGCAAATCATTACAGCACTGATGAACTTCTGAATTACTCAACTGAATTATTCATCAAGCCAAAAATGTGCTAGTCAGACCTCACTTTGTTCTACAGTTCATTAAATGTTCATAAAATACTCTCCACTTGCAATAAGTGAATGAATAAATGCAGTCACAACATCCAGCTATCTAGCTAGCAACATTTGTTTCTCATATTCCTGTCAATATTTTTATTTTACACTCATTGAGACCGGTCACGTCCAAGTGAGTCACTGAAGACATAGTGAGTAAGTTCACTCATGAAACACAGGTTTCATCCAAAGGTCCTCAGTTCGTCAGTAAAAGTTGCTCTAAAGAGCTTTGTGAAAAGGTTTTGAACTTTTGAAAGCACCATGTAGGAGGACTCCTAGTGGTAAGATGAGATACTTTGTAAACATGTTTCCAGGTCAGGTTAGCCCATAAAATGAAAATGCCTGACCAGGCGAAAACTGAAATCACTTGACCACATGATGAGCTGTTAAAAAGTATCTTCGGCTCAGTATTTGCGGAGGTGTTTCATGTTGTCCTCTCGGTTGCTGCCTGCTCTTCCGCCTCCTCAGAGCAGGCCTGTTGTCGCTTAAAGCCTTTTAGACTAGGATACGGACCAGAGGGAGTCGTTCTTGGAACTTGTTGCTCACTGAGTAGGAGGATTCCTTCTCTGCTTTTCTAATCAGAGCTGAAGTTTCTATGAGGGGAAACCACACAGGTTCCACCATGCAGCGACGTCTGTTGAAATTCAGACTGTGGGAAAGTCAGCCTCAGCTGCGGAGCATGCATATTGGAGATGATTCAGATGTTTGTACGTCTCATGCATCTATCATACTTCCTCTGGGCTGATTTAAGTGTTACAGCTTTTTGTGTCACAGTTAATAATGTGATTTCTGCACATCAATTTCCTTTTCATCTTCCCCCCGCCAGATGACCGCCTCGCAATGAACCCTCCTTCCATGATTGCCACTGGCAGCATGGGAGCTGCTGTCTGCGGCCTGCAGCTGGACCACACTGACCAGAGGCTGAGTCGAGACAACCTGACAGACCTGCTGGCCAAGATCACCAACACAGAGGTGGTGAGTGTCCCAGCGAAGGAACTTTTTATACCTGCTACAAATCGTTAGTCATCAGTTGTAGCGTTACACAACAACGCATTGTTAATAATAATCATGGCAACATCTCAAAAGCAGGATCGAAGGCTCTTTAGTAAACAACAGGGATGACTTCAGTAGTGGCAGATTGAAGCTATTTACTTTTCATGGAGAGAGAGGGAGAGCGAGTTTTTGGCTCTTGGCTGGGGAGCCAGACTGCTGCTATAAAGAGCAGCGGCAGAGGGAATGTCTTCTTAAAACTCAGAGCCCACATTCTTGTGGTAAGACGCATGCAATTTCTTTGCATGGCTCCCACTTTAGCTGTGTGCCCCTCCTGGTGGAGGAATATGTCCGTAATGAAGTCGGAGGAGCGTCTTTTCCAGAGGAAAAAAGGGCCAGTGAAGTAACTGAAGTCTATCTAAGCTGGACACATGTAGACATATTTGGATGACTGTTTAAATATATGAAGACTCGCTTGTATATAGTTGTGTGTTGGCTGAGTTACAGATGCAGTGAGAGTGAATGGAGCTTTATAAGGCTTGACTCATAAACTGTAAATGCCATCATAATGAGCTTTTGTACATTTTATTAGTGTGCGATATGGAACATTTTGATATTCTAATGTAGTTTGTATGATACGGCTGCCGACTTATAAATACAATGAGAGTGAATGGGCCTCCGTTGGCTTTAATATAATATATAATCTTACAGCAATTCATAAACTATAAATGTGATCATTATAAGATTATGTACAGTTGATCAGTGTGAAATTATGAGCATTTTGAAATTTTAATGGAATTTGTACTGTATACAGGTGCGATGTTATAAATACAATGGAAGTGAATGGGCCTCCATAGACTTTAATGTAAAATCTAACCTCTTAAGAATTCATAAACTGTAAATGTCATCATAATGACATCATATACATTTGATTGGTGTGCAATACTGAGCATTTTAAAATATCAATATAGTTTGCACTGTGCACACTGGCTGCAATATAAATATAATGGATGTCTTCGGGGGATCATATTTAAATATTCATAACTCATTAAGTAAAAAAGTTATCAAAAAGAAAAGTAAGAGCAGACATCTGCAGTTATGCACGATTTGACACGTGAATCATCATAGCAAATGTGTCTTTAAAAAAAAAGCAGCATTTACAGTTAAGAAATACTACATACACCACATATATTTATCCCAGTGTGTGTGTGTTTTCATTGTCACAGTATCTTGTGACACCAGAGGACCAGTTTAGAAGCCTTGAAATCCAGAAAGGCCACAGCCGACGGTCCAGAGAAACAACACGGTTGCCTCTTAGATTTGTGGTTACGTTGCCGTGGCGACGTGGGCCCCGCAACCCAGCCGTCACAACAGGCGCTCCGACTGCAGCCCATCGGGTTCCAATTATCCGTACATTTCAAAGGAATGCTGGCCTCTTTGCGAGCCTCGGTGCATTCTTTAAGGGTCCCGCAGCCAGCTCACTGAGGCAGACCTCCCACATCTCCACGCAGACCTGCTGGAGGAGGAAGAGGAGGAGGAGGAGGAGGAGGAGGAGGAGGAGGAGAGAGGGACGGAGACGGAGACAGCGAGAGGATCCCCTTTCACAAGAGAAGTTGTCCAAAAACATCCGGTCCCACTGTCCTATATTCTGTTTTACACCCAATCTCAGGGTCAGGGTGCAGTAGGTCAAAGCCATTTCCTCTAGACCTCCACATGGGACTGACCGAGCTGTAAACTCAAAGGGGGTTGGGTGGAGAAAGGGAGTCCAGCATTTCAGATCTGCTTATCTGTTCCCCACTAGACCACAGAGCTCTTTTAGGACCCCCAACTCCCTCCCTCCTCGTTTCATCACACACACCCCCCCCCAACCCATGTGCTCATACCTCAGACATGCTCAGGTCTCGTGTCCGAGCATTTCTGTGCCCGTTGTTGGTATCGGAGTGTGCTGGTACCCATTGTTCTGGTCATGGTGCAGACAAGACCACCTACCTACAGACGTATAATTCCCTGCTGGTATGCCACACATGTGACCAAAGCTGTTAAACAACTCGCACGTCAGATGTGCCAAACACACCATATTTCTGAGTGTCTGTGTACAGGTGCACAGATTAATTGATCAGTTGATCAACAGGAAATGAATTGGCAGCTATTCTGATAATCAAATAATCGTTTTTTTGTCTTTTTTTTTAAGCAAAAATACCAACTCGCAACTTCTCAAATGTGAGGATTTGAGACTTTTCTGTGTCATACATGATAGTAAACTGAATTTTTTGGATTTTGAACTCTTCATCCGACAAAACAAGGCCTTGGACTTCTGACATTTTTGAGACAAAACGATTAATCATGAAAATAATCGTCAGTTGCAGCCCTCGTAGAGATGGCTGTGTGGTTGCTGTGTAAATGGTTAGCCTGATTTTAAATGCATATAAACACAAAGGTGTAATTGAAATGTGTGTGTGTGTATGTATAACAACTTGTGACCCTGTTTTGTTCCAGGATTGTTTGAGGGCATGCCAGGAGCAGATAGAGCGTGTGCTGGCCGCCAGCCTGCAGCAGGGCCAACAGTACCGGCAGGAGACCGGGGTCAGAGCGGGCAACAAGGCGAGGGAGCAGCAAGACCAGTCCAGCACCCCCACAGATGTACGCGATGTCAACTTATGAACTCCCGTCGCCGCCTGATACACACCATTCACGCCTGTCTACCAATGAACTAACAGGAGCGAGGGGCGCGTGAGCTGCCAGTTATCTACGTCAAAGTCGCCCCCATGAGCGATGGTGTGACAATCTATGAACTTTAGAAGTTTTTCTCGTTTTTTTTTGCCCCATTCATACCCAAACCTTTTTGTATGGGCCACATGTAATCAAACAAGGTATTTAAAAACGGTAAATTCTTGAAAACTTGATAGTGCCTTTTAGGTTTTCCAGAGTGGAAACCTGAATATATTTTCATACTTGAAAAAAAAAATAGTATAATTATATGAAATATTCTTTTTGATACAACCTAGCAAAAATAAATATGATAAATAATGTATATTTAGCTAGTATTTAGTTATGTTACTCTTTTATCATCTTTAGCAAGCAGTTATCAATTCATAGTTTGAGTATTGAGTTTTCCTCATGTGTGATTCATATTCATTTGTGCAGGAAAGCCTGTTTAGTCGTGTTATGATTGACATGCTGATAATACAGTACATGGCATTTAAACCAAGCTGATATCCAGCCAGAGGAGCGCTACTGTAGCTAGCCGCTCTCTCTATCTAGCATACTGTGCACCTGCGACTATTTATGCTGAAAAGTGCTGGCCGGGAGTGGGCTGGGCCTGCTCACAGAGGAGGGACGTGAAGAGGGTTTGAGGTCTGGAGCAGTGGCTACTGTCTGAAAGGTTAATACAGAGGACAAGGTCAGTTACTGAGGTCTTGATTTCACTGTTAAATCAACAGGCCGGTATGTTAACAAGACAGTATGTGCATGTATTTGAATTCAGCGGGGCTACATTACTATTGTTCTTTGTTCTAGCTCCTACATGTTAGAGAGCATTTAAGAGTGTTTAGTAGTTGCATGAGATTTTTTTATTTTTATTTTTTAGCCGCAGTCAGGTAGTACGGATGTAATGTTACTAGAGAAAGATGATTCAGCATGTTTTGTTTTGTTTTTTTTAGAGGAAATGGATGTAAGTTGAAGGGTTTTTGTGAAGTTTTTTTCAAGAAAAGGAAAGCATGTGCAAAGTGGAGGAAAATGCTAGAAGTCTGGATGGATGAATGATAGCGAAACGGCGGGGATGTTAATTTTAGCTATATGATGTTTCTGCAGTTGCACGTTACTTGAGCGACACAGGAGGAGGAGGAGGAGGAGGAGGAGGAGGAGTAAAGAATCCCCGGTTTTCTCCTCTTGACTTGAGATGATATCCGGGGGTTCAGTTTGGCTTTGCTGCAGTTTCTCCTGTTATCAATTTTTACCATTTTTTTGACTTTTTCGGAGAGAGAGAGGGAGGATAGGAACAATATTGATGCACTTTTAAAACACACTCCTTAAAAATGGTAAGGGGATAGTGGTTGAGGAGAGTTCAGTGGGTTATTAGGGTCTTTTTTTTCCGTTTTTTTTTTTTTTGTTTTGTTTCAGTTCTAGTTTTTTCTTTTAAGTTATTTGATGTTTTTTGGGCTGGATTCCCATGGGGTAACGCACATTGTCTTGAAAGCTACGCCCCGACAGGTGCGTAGAATATTCCGTGTTTATAGTATAATAGTATATAAACTAAGAAAAGCCAAGTCACATGTAGACTTAGAATTTTTTGATTCAGTTTATTTAACCTTATTTGAATTTTTTTGGTTCATTCATAGCCAAACCTTCCAATAGTTCTGTCAAAGAGTTTTAATATTCTGAATTGTGTTCATGTTTTACTTTTTTTTTCTTCTTTTTTTTGTTGTTTTTGCTCTCTAAACTGAAGTTTTAAAACTGCCATTTTGTGAGTTTTTTTTTTCTCCATTATAGACGTGGGTAGGGGTTTACATGTTGTGAAAGTTAGACTGTATATAATAAATTTTTTTTCCCCCATGAGCAGAAATGCGAGAAATCCTCATCACATTTTAGAACAGAAGTCGTTTCTAAAATTGTATCCGTGCATGTTCTGTTGTGCAAAAGCCAAAATGTTTGTTTTTCCAAAAAAAAAAGAAAAAAAAAAGTGCTTTAAACAGAAAAAATGTTGACGCTTTTAAAAGATTTGTGTATAAATTTAAAGAGATAATTCCAAAGTGAGAACAATAGATTATACACATCATTCTCTTGCTGCTATGAAGCTTTTCTTTTCTAGTCTTACACAAAGATGCCTTATTGTGATTCACTTGTGTGCTGCTATATTATGAATTTTGTATATGTTCTTTGCTTTTCTTGTTATATGTGTACTGGAGGGAACGTAACAGTTTGGTGCGGGACTGGAAGTACTCGTGTTTGCCGATCTTTTGATTAGCATGTTTTTATTCTTGTTTCATTTGTATCTTTATATACTATCATATTCTTGCTGCTTCTTTGTAATGTTTGTGTACCTCAGGTTAATTGGACGGATAGAGCGAGAGCCCATCTCGCATTACCTCATCACACTTCACATCACACACGTCGTTTTTTTTCACTCTGAATTTGTTGGACGGGTTTCACTTTTTTTTTTTCTTTCTTTTTTTTTTCCCCCCTGGATGAGAGAGAGGACGGTGCTTCCTCTTTAAATCCAGAAACGTTTGCCACCAGATCCCACTGAGCTGTTTCAAGTGACCATAATTTAAAATAGGTTATTTCACTTATCTGGTGCTAAGTCAGAAAAAAACAGCCTATACTGTATGTTATACATGTATTTGAAAGACAAAAAACAAGTTACTTTTTCTTACTTGGAGTTTCATTGGCATGTTAAAATCAGTTCATTGGAATAAAGTGGGTTTTTTTTTCTTTTTTTTTTTTTGAGGTACCCATTTAGGTGAAGTGTAAACCACCAGAATGTTTGTCATTGTTCACGGTGTGGTTGTTATTCCAAACCTCTCTCCCACTATCCCCATGTGCAACCACACAGTGTACCTCAACAATTTCTCCTCAATAAATTGGCTAAAATCACATGACTGGTTTATTTGGTGTCTGCCTCTCTGCATGATTAAACACACTGCTGGATTGTGGTTCTCTGTTGCCACTAGAGGGCGATTAATCCATAAAAACCATGAACAGTGAGTCTAGAAGAACAAATGCTATTCTCTGTGGCAAAAGACTTTAAAGGACAGATTCATAAAAAACAGTCAGTCAAATGAACATTGAAATATTTTTTTCTTGTAATCATTCCTCCTGTTTATACTGACCATTAGAAGATCCCTTAATAACGCACTTACAATATAAGTGATGGGGGACAAAAATGTATTTAAAAGTTTATCTGAAGCTAATATGAAGCTTCAGGCATCCACAATGAGTCAAATCAAGTAGATATCTTTCAATATTACAGTCTTTTTAGTGCCAAAGTCCCTCTTTTTGTTACTTTTCTTCCACTGCAGCTCAACAGGGAAACACAAAGAGGGAATTTGATGCTACAAAAGACTGTAAATGTAGCAGATATCCACTTGATATGACTAACTCAGACCGCTGAAGCCTCATTTAAGCTTTAGATAAACTTTTAAATGCATTTTTGCACAAAATGACTGTGTGGACACACTGTGGATTTTGGCCTCCATCACTTACACTGAAAGCACATTTGAAGGGGATCTTTTAACAGTTTGTATGAACAGAAGGAATGATTACAGAGAGGAAAACCTCTTTCACTGTTCATATGGGCACCTGACTGTTGTTTTAAGACTGACTTGAAAAATTGTGAAACCTATTCTTTAATGCAAAATTATACTAAAAGACTGCAGGATTATATCTGGAAAAATGGAAAGTTTTTTCTATTTGCTGTTAAAAAACTTAAGAAAACAATTATTTTCTACAGAAAGACAAGAAGGGAAAGAAGGGACAAGAAGGTTGATAAAAAGTTCAAATAAAAACACATGAGTAGCACTGCGATATCTCACAATAGTGATATATAATTATATCTTTACATCCAATCATTTAACAGTTTGACCCTCACTGTTGTTTCGTTATAAAATTTTAATCTGTCTAAGAATATTTGCAAGTTGGGTGGAGATGGAGATGGATGTCTGTTTCTTTTCTTATTATGTCAAACATAAATATTTTCTCATTTCGTTTAATAATTTTCTACATTCATATTGTAAGTTTAAAGAATCAAAACTTAGTAAATCCTGTGTAGTATCTTAAACGATTGTTTCTTGATTTTACAAATAAAATGTGACATCAGAATATGTCCAAATTTTTGAAACTAGGGCTGAACGATTTTACCTAATTGCATTTATTTTGACTGATATTACAATTGCAATATGATTTATGATATTAGAGGGAATGATAGTTTTTACATCATTATTCTCATTTTCATTGAAAAACATATTAAAATGATTATGGCGTGATTTCTTTCAGGATCTTTAGCAAATAAAGATGTTTCATTAAGTCTGTAGAATATGATGTGTAAGCTGGGACGCCTCTGCAACACAATATTTAATGTAAAGTGGTATTTTGACACCTTTTAACATATATTGCGCCTCCTGTGATTTAAAACCTGCTGTAGGCCTTATTGTGATTTCGATAAAATTTCAATGAATTGTACAGCAGTATTTGATACCTTTGAAAATGTTGACAATTCAACAAGTTGTAATCACTTAAAATTCATAACAGAATCCAATTTATACTCTAAATCTTAGAAAACTAGATTTGCTCTTATTATCCGTGTAAATATACAGGTTTAATATGTCTGCAGTTTTCTTTTAAATAAACTAAACTTTACTAGTCCAATTAATTCATAAATAAGGTTTTCTGCTATTCATGCTGTATATCTTTTTTCAGACAGACAAAATTTAAGAGTAATTACAAGTTTTGGTTTATTTGTCAAGTGTAAAAACTACTGTGAAAATTGAATACTGTTGCTTCAAGTCCTGCAGCATAAAACAAACAAAACGTAAAATAATTTAGATAAAAACATAAACCATTTTAGTGTCAAAGCCTGAGGCAAGACAACTTTATTTATATTGCAGATTTCATATGAGGACAATTCAAAGAGCTTTACGGAAAATAAAAAAGGAATATTGTAGCAAGAACAATTAAGGATATTAAATAAAAACACAAATGCGAGGATAATAAAATAACTATCAAAACAGTGAAATTAAAATAAATTAAAAACACGTAAAACTAAATATTAAAACTATGTAGACACACATGTAAAAAGCTTGATAGAAATTAAAACACAATTGTAAACACATTAAACATAAAATCATGATAATGTAAAGACATTAAACATGTCTAGTATTAAAAGTAACTAATAAAGTGATCTAAGGCTTTGGGGAACAGGTGAGTTTTAAGTCTTAATACAGTTATGTTTATGTTTTCATAATGTATTCAATGAATGGAAGGCACAAATAAGTAATAACACAAATATAGGTATATTCATAACCTAAAATATACATTTTTAAACATATTAAATGTTTGCTTTTTATGTAACAAACAAATAAGTTAGAAGGACAATTTCCTTATTTAATCATTTGCAATCATGTGTGCAGAATTTACAACATATAATGAAAAGACTGAATAAATATTAAAGTCTCCCTCTGCTTAAAAATGTGTTTTTCTTCTTGTTCCTTCAGTTGGATGTTTGAACTTCATTGTGTAGAGTTTGACACTAGAAAGCTGTTTTCACATTCCTCTGCTGAAGGTAGAAAGTTTCTCCCTCGCTCATTGAAAATCCAATTTTAAGGGGCCTACAAGCAGGCTTTATGACATCACAATTAATTTGGGAGCCAATCCTGGTCCAATATTCAATTTACAAGTGTGATGTGGAAACTTGAAACCTCAAATGCACAAACGCTGAGAACAGACTTTACAGTGAAGTAGGAGACATCTTGTGTCCAGCAGTTAAACTTCTGAAATGAAATACATTTGCATATTCATTGATTCTTGAATATTTAATGGGAGTGGAAGTAATTTTAAGGATTTTTACAAGATAATTTAACTTTTTTTAATGGAAAAATCATATCAGACACAAATTATCATTCAAAGTAGAGTATTTTATATACATCTTAAAACTTGTCTGGAGGGGCTCTTTAATAACATTTTGGCCAGATATTAAATTATTTTTTCCTGACGCAGCTCCGCAATGCGATACGAATTGCGTCATGACGCAAGAGTCTACGTCACACGGTGTTGCAGATGAACCAACCGGGAAGTATCAGGAGAGCTGAAAATGTTTACATTTAGTTTGACGCTCATACGACAGTAAGTGATTATTTACAGGCTTATTTTCATTTTATACATACAGAAGACTTTCACATGAATGAATTGGTGATGTTAATATTTTCTCCAGACGCTGTACGTCCTTTCAGGTGGCGCTAATGACGCATGGCGGCTAAATGAGCAGCCTTAAACAAGACTGAAGTAACTTAGCAAACGTGCTAGTCGTGTTTTAGTCGTCTAAACTAGCTAGCTGTGCTTTTTCATAACATAACTGTTTATTCACGTGTTTAATTCAACCACGTTTCTATGTGTTCACACAGTGGGGAAACACAGTACAACAGGGATAAGCTGCTGCAAGGTATGTTCATTCATATCTGTTTCTCCTTACAGTCATTTAAAGCAAACTTTTTCACGTCAAGGACCCCTAATCTGACACAAGTTAGACCACAGACCCCTATTGGATGAAAACTGTGCTTTTAGATGTTTTATCATATGAAATCCATGCCCAAAATAGTCATAGATTGTGTCATTGTGTTACTTGTAGATGGAGTTATAGTGATAACCACTGATTCAAAGCATGAGCGGATATGACTAATACTACATGTGTTTTATGATGAAAACTTGAGATTTAATTTGCTTGTGTTGGCACTGAGGTGGACTTTGATCTGGTTCTGTACGCCACACACCCCACTTCTAACTTCAGACACTGAAAACACTCCACTGTACTTTGTGTTTTAGGTCAAGGTGTGGACACCCTCTTGTCAGAGACAGGTATGCAGCAGGGTGAGGCCGCAGGACGATACCTCACAGACATCACATTCAACAACGTGTTTGTCAGCAACCTACAGCGGGCTGTGCAGGTAATTCAGACTCATTTATATTTAATTTGGGCTGAGAAAAATGAGCATGGTTACTCTGTTGAGCTCTCTTACTCTGTCTCTTTTATTTAATGTTTATAGGGACAAGTATATAGCATGAAATAAAGCCATACACTACAGCATTTATAGCCTAAGCTAGTTGCAATGCCTGTAACTAGATGGGCTTTTAAAATGCATAAAACTCAGTAAAATACATATAAAACTGCACAAAAATCAACAATACATATACACAAAACTCAGCAATACGCCTACATTACAACACGAGACTCAACAACAAAGTACATACGAAGCAGCACAAAACACAAACGGCTCACAAACAAACATACCGTAAAAAGTTTAATAAAAACAACAAGCACCACATCACTCACGACTACGTGACTCATCCCTCTTTTAAAAGCTGTTTCAGTCTGACTTTTAAAATGTTCCCAGTCAGGATCCATTTTGAGTTCTGTGAGTAAAGAGTTCCACATGTTTATCACCCAAACAGAAAAAAAACGTCTGTTCAAGTGAGGATTTTTAAAAGGGCACCTTACACTTTCTAGTACACGCACCTCATGTTACTGAGCCCGAAATCTTAAGAGGAACCACCAGTTCACTGAGCACCAGAGGAATCTGGCTATTTAGGGAGTTATAGATGAGTTTAAGGTTGGCTAATTTAATAAAATTGTCAAAACTTAACATTTAATTTAGTAAAATATTGAGATTATTGAGATCATCAACAGCTCTCAGACTGTTCCAGACATGTTGACAACTGGTTGGTTGTTCTTACACCATTAGCTCATGCACAGTTTCCATTGTATTATTGTCAAGCTGTTGGCATACTAAAAGTTATCTTTGGTAACACTGTTTTTCTTATTGTCAACATATCCCATGAAAATATCAAAACCAAACCTGTCTATGTTCCATCGTGGTCCACAAACTATTATAAACGCATAAATAAGCTGCATTGTATGACATGTTTATGAACTTGACCACTGCAGTTTATTTTGACTCAATCCTATGTAGACTCCCCTGCTGCTGTGTATACCCACAAATATGTATTAATCCGCAACTGAAAGCACACACAATTTACACTATTTACTCCTGATTGAGTAACATTTGCTAAAGACTAGAGCCCAGCAGTTTTATGAAAATTACTGAGACTTCTTTAAGAGTGAGACTATATATGTGTGTGACCCATTGATTTACATCTTCAGTCATCAGAAGTGGGTTTAAGGCTGAGTGCCGTAGGCAGGGTGGGGGAGTCAGAAAGTATTGAGACAGATTGCATGCTGCATTGTTGTTTTGGTCTTTTCATGGGATTTGTTGACAATAAAAAATATTACTTATTACTACCATGTGTCCCCAGTTTTGAGATTTCTTATGGATATTTTTTTTTAATCAGTTTAAGGGTTTCATGTTTGGGTTCACAAAACTGTAAAACCATCTCAAATTTGCACGGATGGAAGGTTGCTGTTGTGACTCAGTTGTCAAAGCATCTGAATTACATTCATGAGATCTCCCAGAGGAGTATGATTTATATATGGAATTCATGTTTCATTAGTAGAGTTAAACACATGTGGTTCAATGGGATTTCCCAGGAATACAACCATTGTGCAACAACCTTGAATCAGTGAGTATTTTAGTAAAGTGCCTCCAGATCTGGCATGGAGCTAAACATTGTACAGTACAGTACATATTGTTGCAATACTTTGCGCTATGATTTGCCTCCATACCTCTCTGTCAACATGTACATATTAAACAGTAAATATTAGTAATGCTGAGCAACGGTTCCTGACATAATTTAATTTGTTAGATCATAAAGATCATAAATTAAACTTTCAGTTACAACAACCTGCGTTCAGCTAATATGTAGCATTCAGCAGCACAAATATGCAAATGAAGCTCTGTGATTGGACCAGGGCTGCAAGTAACAATTATTTACATTATCAATTGATCTGACGCCTATTTTCTCAATCCATCGATTGATCATTTTGTCTATAAAATGTCAGAAAATAGTGAAAATACCTATTATAACTTCTTTGAATGTTACATTTTGTCTGATCAGTAGTCAAAAATCCAAAGATATTCAGTTTACTGTCATGTATGACACAAAAAACCTTCAAATCCTCAAATTTGAGAAGCTGCAACCTTCAAGTATTTGTAATTTTTCCTTAAAAAATGACTAAAAAGATTATATGATTGTCAAAATAGTTGCCAATTAATTTTCAGTCAATTAACTAATAGATTTATCAACTAATTTTTGTAGCTCTAGATTGAACTTTAAAGGTTTTCAATGCCCCACAGTGTCACAATTGTGGCTTCAGACTCTCTTCTCTATAAACACATGTATACAAATCCTGTCTCTGTGGTCTTTGACTCAATGATGCTGACAATGGAATAATGGCTTAAGTTTGTACATGACAGATTCTTTTGGCACTTAAAAATGTTGAATCAGTGGTTTCAAAATTCCGTGTCCTTTGTCAGACAGCTGAAATAATTCTGAGGAAAAACACTCATTGTTCTGGCACGGAGATGGTTTTGGAGTCGTTACTCAGAGAGAGGGTAAGATCTACTGGCTTTAAACTATTAAGTTATTACTAAGCTTTACATGCAGTACAAGAGTTTTTCTACTGAGCTCTGAGTTGTTGTTTCGTTGTCTGTTCAGGGTTTCGGCATTGCCGAAGGGCGTCCCAAAGAGGATCTGAAGAACATGGCGAACGCTGCCGGTCAGTCGTGTCGTGACTACACTCCTCCGGGAGGAGAGACTTTAGACCAGGTGAGTCATTCAGGATTCATCATTTGGAAACTGATTTAGTAATTTCTTTCAATACTGATGAACTGAAGGTCAAGGAAGTATCACTTGTACAACAGCGCCATGCAGTGTTCATTGTGGGTCGTTCCACTTTTAAAACCCAAAAGTCAAAAAGTTGATTTTAACTGTGTTTATTCCTTACAAAAGATAATAGAATAGAAATACCTGAAGCTAATTCATGCACATTAATAGATCTGGGTAATGTCGTACGAATAACAGTATTTAACCACTTCTATTTAAATACATGAGACAAAAGTCTCTGTGCTCACATTCATCTCTGTGTCCCTTAGAAAACAAGAAAAACAGCCTCATTTTGAGCCTTGTGACGATACCTTTTCTTTGGTAATTCAACAAGTTTTTAGAGAGTTAAGATGAAGGAGAATTTAATCTTTTAGTTTGTCTGAAAATTTGAAAATCACCAAGTTTCATTATCAATTAATCTGTTGATCATTTTCTTGGTTAATTAATTAGTTGTTTTTTCAATAAAATGTCAGAAAAAGTCTTGTGTTGTCCAACAAACTGTCTAAAACCTTTAAGGTGTGCAATTTACAATAATTTAAAGTGGCTATAATCGATATTTTTAGAATAACAATGTATCACTGGTAGTAATAAACCAACAGAGAAGCAGCGACTCTGCAGCTTCCCTCGGCTTTATGGAGCTTTATAGCAGTTTCAGCTCATTGTTTAGCCATCGAGCCACAACTTTACTGTTTCGGTTCACTCTCAGCGCTCTTACAGTGTCGTTTTTGGCAGCAGCAGGCAGCTGTTTTCAGAGAAAAAGCTCTAAAAAACCCACTGTACACTTCCTGCTCAGCACCAAATGGCAAACAGATGTAGTTAGTGACGAGCTGGTGAACATATTGGAGCATTTAGCAACTTAAGTAATTGCTGAACGTGTAAATAAGCAACTGTTTACTAAGAAGTTCACCATATTGACTTAAAAGGTTATGATAGGTCAAAGCTGTCCTCAGAACTTGTTTCTGCTGCCCCCAAGTGGTAAAAAATCAGTTAATACAGGTTTAAAACAAAGAAAAGCAGCAAATTAGGAGCACCTTTGCTTGAAGAATTACTTAAAACAATTAACAGATTACCCAAATAGTTACAGATTAATTTTTTATCAATCGACTGATCATTTTAGCTCTTTATTTTTTTAATATACAGTATGTACAAGAACACAAAACATAGCTGAAGATATTAAATTGTTCAGTTTTGACCTCCAGTCATTGGTTCTCATTATACTCAGGCTCTCACACCTGCTGGTGTTGAGGAATCTTTCCAGTTTGATCCTCCACCTCTAAGTTCTGGTTCATGTCACCTTGCTTCCAGGTGAAGCTGCGTTTTAAAAAATTCCTCAAACTCCTTTTCGAGCGAATGTTGGATGAGCACGGCTGGTCAGCGCCGGATGCCTCTGCGGGCGCGGCCGCAGCAAACATGACAGCGGCTGCTGCCACGGACGTCGCTCTTGACGGTTCGGCTGACGACGGTCTGCAGGGCGTGTCTGTCCACGCTCTGGTGGTGAGCCATGGTGCCTACATCCGTGTGGCCATCAGGCACCTTGTAGAGGATTTAAAGTGCTCTCTGCCTCCGGGGGTGAAGATGTCCCACCTGTTTTCCCCGTGTCCAAACACGGGCATCAGCCGCTTCATTCTCACCCTGAGCCAGTCCGAGTCCGGCCCGGTCCTCTCCACTGCTCGCTGTGTTTTTACCAACAGAAAGGACCACCTGGAAAACCTCACGGCTGCTGAATAGTGTAAAAGAAAAGAAATGGAGTAAAAGTTTATGTATGCAAACCGTGTGCGTGCACATGTACACAGTATTTGAGTGATAAAAAGAACTATCAGGAACACAAAAGGGAATCAACAATGCACATCATGCACAGGGTAAATGATCTTTCCTCAGTTATCTGTAGTGTTTTGCTCTGAATTAGTAGTCATGATAATAACCTCTGATTGTACAGTACTGTATTATCAAAGCATTTCATCGTCCTCTCAACTGTAGGCCAGTAAGGACTCTTGACATTCTACATTTTTAATCATGTTATTTTTACTGCTTCTTTTATCAAACCAAAGTCAGACTATTTAATGTGTTATTGAACACGATCAGTGAATGTGGCATTTCAGTTGATGTGTCTCCTTGTGTTGCAATTGTGGTGCTGCTCATTTTACTCGTGCAATATAACATAACACTTTTTTTGTTTTTGTTTGAGTTTGTGTTGAACAAAAAGGTAAATGTAATGAAGTACAATGTGATCTATTTATATGAATACTACAGAGATTAAATCTTAAACACTGAAGAAAAGCACAAAAGTACTTTTACTGTACTGATACATAACAGAATATATAAGGAAAGAGTGGAAGAAGACGTGTCTCTCTATTACTTCTTGATATTTATGATGTAGTGCATTTACACACTGAAAGCTACACAAGTTGTGTATCTTATAGACAGTTGACATCCAACAACAATCTTTGGATGAACCAGTTATCAAGTAAACAGACATATGTAGGCTAATATTGGTATCACTGATCAGAAAAGCTCAGGGGTCTAAACAGGAGGAACGATTACAGCGAGGAAAACCTCTTACAGTGTTCATACGGGCACCTGACTGTTGTTTTAAGACAGACTTGAACAATTGTGAACCCGTCCTTTAAGAACAGATTAGAGATCAGGTTTTTTTTTCCTCATCCTGACTGTGACTGGAAAAAGTTTGAGCACCCCAGGGCCCTCCTACACTGTCACCACTGAACTGTGCAGTGCTTTTAATAGCTACTAGAGACGTGCAGTCACCCTCAAAGAACTGCTGCTTGTAAAACTAAAGTAGGTCATTTGAAATAAATAAATCTGTGTTGTCATTTGAGGTTAACAGCTAACCTTAAAACAGAAATCTGACATTTTGGGAAATATACTGAGGCTTATTCACTTTCTGGCAGAGAGTAGAAAAGAGGATTTGATGCCACTTTTCTATGTAAATAGAAGAAGAGTTGAGCCTGGTTTTGTTTAAATGTAATAAAATCCACCTGCAAGCACCTCTAAAGCTCATTAGGTTGATTAACACATTAACATTATATCTTGTGCGATTAATGAGTAAAAAAAACAGTGTTAAAAGCAACAATCGGAGGAGATTTCAGTCACTTTCTGAATCTCTGTTGGTTGCCTGGCAACAACAACAGAAAATATTTAAATAAACAAATAATCTGTTTATTATTTTGACCAAATTTTATATTCACAAATCAATTTTTTTAAGCCAAAAGCTAAACTTTTCAGATTTTTCTGGTTGTCCATATCAAATAATACATTTCTTCTGTATCTGAATGTACAAACAAGCTGTTAAAACTCCTGTAAGCTTTACAAGATATTTATTTAAGATATGTGTTTTAAAAGAAAGAAGATTCCTTTAAGGCGTCAAAGGTTAATGGCACTGAAGTGTATTTTTAGAGAGACATGACTCAGCTGTGAGCTAATTAGTCAGAGGAGGTGGGAAAGTACAGGAAGTTCAGCTAATGAGAGGAACTACTGCGCAGTGACTGGGTGAATGTTAGACCTGTTTTCACATAGTACATGTTGTCTTTACCAAATAAAGGCAGCACACATGATGTCACAACACAAAAGCTTCAAAAAATTCACAGCTATAAATGACACTTAACACTTGAAACATGTTTCCTTTATGAGTTTATTTTGTCCCAAATTCAAGCAACACTCCGTTTACAACTCCGACGCATACATTCAAAGACAAACCATGTTTACTTACATGTACATTTAACTGTAAATCATCCTTATAAATACCATAAATAACATTTAAGGAATGGATTTAAATAAATAAATACTCTCAGGGACTGGGTTTTCGTGTTTGCTGGTGGTGCCCAGCACCTGTAAAAATCACATAGCAGGAGTTTAGATTTGATTTCTCTGTAAAGGTTATTTACCCTGTAGTTACACTCCTGTTTGCAAAGAAATGCACATATATATGGACACGTTACCACATTGAAGATACTGTAAGTGATTGCAGTGATCTGTAGTTTTAGAAAAGTTTTTGGAATTGCTGTTCTAGGTTCAAAATCTAAAGATAAACAAACTTCAAATCTTCTCTATCCAACTTAGTAAACTTAGGACTTTAAAATAAAGGCAAAACTTAACCTTAACTCTACTAAATACAACTCTTACATATAGTCCTACATATATATTTCATTTTAAATCATGCCTGCCTAGTTTCACATAAGTAGACAGGGCCTTTTGTCCTCCAGAGGTAGGCTTCTGTCTTTTTAATGCGGGTTTCTCAGGCCAGCTGTAAAACCCTTAATGATAACAGCCCACAAAAAAAACAATATGTGAACAAAATGTACACAATGGAATTAATAATTTCTTGGACTCTGTTGGCTTTACTGATATAACTACATCCCCAGAAGTTGTCGAGCAATCACATCCTCAGTAAAATAGCTCCTCAGGGACACAATATTGATGAATAATTCAGTTTTTTTTTAACTTCCATTTCTCATATAAGCTATCAGCGTTTGAGAGGATGCCAACTATTATAATGGACTGGAATGAGGAAATAGATGTCAGTAATTTGTTACTCATTGGTTCTGAAGGTAAAAGCAATTAAATGTGTCATCTAAAATACATTTTAGGTGCGATAAAATCCCTGCATCACACATCTATCACCAAACCTGCTTTTGAATGTACAAAATATTCATTATTTATGAGATAAATCCGGGTAAAATACATATCCCTTGTGGATTTAACATTAAATTTACAAAGCAGATGGTGTTAAATCAACAGAAAGGAGTTGAGCTTTAAGATAATATATATAAATTGTGCAAAAAGGGGCTTCAAGTCAAGTCTAATACATTCAGTGTATAAACACACTGCTTTTCTGAATGATTGATGACTGAAAACACATTATTGAGTCAGTGTGAAATAGAAGGAGCAACCTGAATGTTCTCCTCTCAGTTTGGTTGTAAGTAAATTCAGATGTTTATGCTTTTTTTCTCTCTCATATGATGATAAACTACAAGGTTAAACTTGGACTCACTTAGATAAGACAAAAGGGCGCCCAGACTTCTCCACACTCATGCCAGTCTACAGTAAAATCACCCCATGGTCCCGGTGCTCCGGGGGCTGGCCGGGTTGTAGGAGTGCACGTTCCAGGGGTCGTGGTTGGACGGATCCAGCGGCGTCTCCCGGGACACGTTGCGCCCTTCGTCCCCAGCCTCCACTTCTACCTCCACCTCCAGCTCGGCGTCGTCCTCTGGCACGGCCCGGGAGTCCGAGCCTTCCTCTGTCTGCCCCAGGTAGAAGTTGTGCGGGTCGGAGGGATCCACCACCTGGTTCCTCTTCTCCCTGTGCAGCAGGAGGCGCTCCAGCGGCACCGTGTTCTTCTTGGGCAGGAAGAGGGAGGTCTGGGGCAGGTTCTGGCCCGCTGAGTACACCTGCCGGGAGCCCTCCAGGTTGAACAGGATGCCGGTCCTGCAGGAGTAGTACACGTCTCGGTTGTTCTCCAGAAGTTTGTGGTTGAACAGGCACTCGTCCCTGTGGCAGATGGGCTGAGAGAGGAGGAGGAAGAGATGAAGCTCCAGCTTGGAAGAAATGCGTTAAACATCTATTTGGCACCTTCTATTGATTATAACAGACTTATTTTATCAATATGCACAGCCGTTTCATTCTATTTCAGATATCATGACCAATCAGACGAAAATCTGCAGTTATTAGACTATATGACAAATTCAATAAAAGTCTACTGTAAACAACTAAAGAAAACTCCAAACCCAAATCCTACAAGAAGGGCTAATGTGGCAAGAAAAGTGCACATTAAAGTGGATATTTCTGGTGCAAATCACTTTCCATTTTCTACATATCAGTGATTTCTCTTCTTCTGTCCGTACATTTCCTCTTGTGTTAAGCAACTAACTGATACTTAAACACTTTTAGCATTTCTTTAACTTAATGTCAACAAAATCATAAAATAGAAATCATAACGTTTGTGCGTAAAAGCGCGTAAAAGGATAGAAAGCGATGTTAAAAACTATGCGTAAAACCTCAAAAGCGTGCCAAGAAAGAGAAACTCAAAATGAAAATATCAGTATGACAAATCGATTGAATCAATAATAGAGTAGAAACTAGGTATTGGCTTACAGAGCTGAACGGGTTGCCCTCCAGATCCATACACAGGTAGCGGCTACTTTTGACGCCGAGGATGGCGATGCGCTCCCTTGTTTCAGCTTTCAGTAAAATCACACCTGCAGAGGAATAAGAACAATTTGAGTGTTAAAGACAGAACTTCAGACTTTGACACATAACAAAAATTAAACTGACATTTCTGGGAAAAAAGAGGGAAACTCACTATATGAACTCCTGACTGTAGTTTTGCGCACAGTGCCATCTAATCTGATCTCCAAGTAGAAGTTGTTGAGGTCTGTGGAAGTCTGCAGGTGAACGTATCTCCTCGGGTTCCCCCAGTTGGATCCGACCAGCGGTGATGGGTTCGGGACCGTCTCCCCGAGAGGAAATCCCTGGAGGACAGCGAGTAAGAGCGCCAGCACAGTGTCCCTCATTCCCAGTCTCCTGTTCTCGTCCATCCTGGAGCAAACAGTTGGTTTCTACTGCGAGCTGCTGGAAGTTTTCAGATGCTCTGTTGTCTCAAAGTTTGGAGACAGTTCCTATTTAAAGCCCCCCGAGTGCCACTCCTGCTCACATCCTTTACGTAAAAAAAGAAACTCGCCCCCAAAGCAGATGTGCGGGTTTGCTGCAGCGGAAGGGCCACTTCCACCTCTGTCTGTTTATCCCGATGCTCTTGGTCAGACAACAGGACACTTATTTTTGGTTACATAAAGTCTTGGCTCACGCATCTTAAACATTATTCTAAGATTTCGTCCTAATGGGTCAAAGTTATGACTGGAAAGTGTGTTGGGCAAATTAAAAGAAAAAATATATAAAGAGCATAAATACAGACTCGTTTGTTCATCAAATCAGGGATAAAACATGTTGTAATATTAGTTTTAGATGAGTTGCATTAACTTTTAAAACTCGTGCAAACGCCAGAATTTGGATCATATTAAATATATTGTAGTTTTGTTTAACTGCATTGAACTGGACGTCCAGTCATAGTTTGAAGTTCAGTTTGCTGATTTTACGCACCTGCCCAACTCAACACTTGCACCATTTACCCAGCAGATGGAGCCATTCCCTAATTCTGTCTTCACTGCAAGTTTCTGCTCATTTGACTGGCAAAAACTGTATTTTTGGATGCTTGAGTTTCAGCATAGGACCCATTAAAGATCCCCTCCAGCCATGACATTAAAATATCTCTGCTTGGAATTTTAAAAGTCACCTTCTTAAAAATTCATGAAATTAAATCTACTGAGTCTACCTCATTGAAAAATACAGAATCTATTAATATGCAAATATTCTTTTTATGTCAAACGTTTAACTGTTGGACACAAGATGTCTCCCAAGTCTATTCTCAGTGTTTGTGCACTGGAGGCTTCAAGTTTCCACATCAACTTGTGTAAGTTGCCTATTGAACCATGATTGACTTCCAAACTAGTTGTGATGTCACAAAACCGTGCTTGTACATGCAGGTCTTAAACTCAAAGTCAAAGTGAGCACTTTGGTTCAGCAGATGAATGTGAAGACTTCTGCTTTCTTCTATTGTCAAACTTTGCACAGATATGTTTTTTTTTGACAGTGAAGCTCAAACATCCAACTGAAGTGACAATAAGAGAAACAATTTTTGAGTGGAGTGGGACTTTAAAAATTTACATTTTCTCCAGGGAAGTGAACTCAAACCCAACTTCCCAATTGAGGATAATTCAGTTAAATCTTTCAAATGTGCAAAATATACAAATTAAATACTAAATACAGTCAAATCAGTGTCCAACTAATGTGACAGAGAAAGAGCACGATACTTTACCAGCAACCAGTTAAAAAAAAAAAAAACTTTTATTGGTATCTCAGGAATACAGTAGACTGCTGTGCACAGCACATACGTACAAAAATAAAAGGAAAAAACTTTAATATCCTTACTTAGCATTGTCTGTTTTCAGAAACAAATAGCTGAAGTTTGTTTCTTCTAAATTTACAGTCATCAGCAAACCAAAACTAAGGCAGAAGGTGAGGTATATGAGAACAGAGATGAGAGGAATTGAGTGGAGGCTCACTCCCTTTATGAGCAGGAGTTAAAAAAAAAAAAGAATTCTGCTTATAACACATGAAGCACACACCCCTAATCAAGCTCGGGGCTCATGCATGCTAATAGTACATTGAACATTATAAAAAAAAAAACATATTCCTCACCTTGAATTAATTTTAAATTGATCTATGATAAGCCGTGGAAAGAAAAAAAGAGACAACAGATAAATCTGGATAAACTTTTTTGGTCAAAGCTGAAAGGAGAGCTTTTTAGTTTTAGACACAAACCTTCACTCTTTTAGGGATCCAGCTCTATTTCATGACAGAGACGTGTGAGAAAACTCACTTCTTTACACTAGTTTATAATCAAGATGTTGTTAATAAGGTGCTACAAGAGACGTTATACATCTTGATTGTGAGGTGGCAAAAGGATTCCTCATTGCTGTGCATGCGCAAAGTTCACTTCCACACCTTCCTCAAATGAAAATGTAGATTGCTTTTTTTTTGCTACTTCGGCCAAAATGATGACAATTGAAGCTGATTCAAACACCCCAAACAAGAAATGTACATCAGTTGTACTGCATGCAGCCTCATCTACAACAGCAACAAGTCTTTTTTGTTTTATGAAACTTTGAGCCAAGCTCCCGAAAAAAATTTGCTCTGCTTTGCAGCCTTAGCAGGACGTTATCATTCACTCGTAAAATGTCCTCAGACAAAAAAAAAAAGAGAGAGAGAAGAAAACTTAATATGTGAGCACAATACTGTCGTGAATCAATATGTGCGTCACAGACAAGAGTTGAGCAGCAGGTGATAACTGTGTTGTGCCAGCATGTGGTGAAAAGTGTGGGGGGTTGAGGGAGAGCAGCAGTTAAGGGCACGTCCTGAGGATGGCCGGAGTGCCGTCCTGCAGGATTCGGGTGCAGCAGGAGAAGGGAGACTCTGCATGACTCTGCTCCTCACACACACTGCGTTAACTCTGCAGATGTCCCCTCCCCAGAAATATCCCAACACATAAGTAGTTGGAAGGGGGAGGGGACGTCGTGTTGTGGAGCTGTATTTCAAAGAGGTGGGGCTCAGAATTCAGAGAGGGAAGTAGGATTGTTTCAAAAATATTATGCAGATTGTGAAGCTTTTCACTGCAGGATCTAGTTTTTATACACCAGACGCAGCTGATGACTCATACTGAGGACCAGTAAGTTGGAGACTCCAGTGTCATCAGTTCAAGAAATTATATTGTGTTTATGTATTGAATAAACGTATGCATCAAAAAGATATTTCAAATTCCTATTTCATGGAAACAATACGACCTATATAGACGACCACCCTGGCCACCGGGGTTGGGGCCAAGGCTGGTCTTTGACTCTGACCTTGAACTAAAAAAGGCTGAAAGGAGAGGAGGAAGCTCCTGGGTTACCGCTGGAATCCAAGGTCCCTGCAGTGGGTGGTGGGGTGTCGGGGTAAGGGACAGGCAGAGGTGGGTGGTGGGGATGATACAGCTCAGAGGGGGGTGGGGGGGGGGGGGGGGGGGGGGGGGGGGGGTGGTTGCTCAGGTATGTGGGAGGCTGCCTGTCATCCTGGCAGATCCACATTTCCTGCAGGGGGGTTTGCCGAACAACAAAGACAGCGGGCCGGGCTCCCGCACATACGTCTTTCCTGGATTGAAATAGTCCTGTTTCCTCTCTAAACACAAGAACGGATGGAGGTTGATGGTGCAACAAGCTTCACTTTTTCAAGTAAACAGCTGCAGAAACTGCAGAGATTCTCAGAAACTGAGCGAAGCAAGAAAAACATCTTTGCAACATGTAACAAGATATTAACCACATATTGACCCACATGGTAACAGTAAGTAAAACAAACCTGCCACTATGCATAGCAAGACCTTATCATATATTACAAAAGGGGCTCTTTTTGTGTTGATTTACTAACTTTCTGGCCTTTTATGCCCACTCAAATGTATAAATTCAAGCTAAAAATCAACAGAAATGAAGACACTGAGCTCTGGAATCACATGGCGTGCATCCAGTCCACAATCTGCACTGTCCTTTAGTCCTTCAGGGCACATGGTCGACTCATCCATAATTGCATTTCAAACTATCTGCCTACAGCTCCCAACACCCCTCGCTGCCACTGCAGTGCTGCTGCAGAGCACACAGACAAGCCAGGGAAACAGCCGAGGGGCACACACACGACATACTCCACCGAACACTCCGACACAAAGATAAATTAAAGAACATATGGGAACAATTCTTACCGAAACATTTAGGCACCCATCATCGATGGTCACTGTGCAACCTGAACTCTTTTTGCCTCGTTCAGGCAACTGCGACAAAGCAGCATAAAAAAGCTCCTGAAGTCTTCTTTTACATTTGCGACTATTTACATGGTTTTGCATTGGTTTCATGGACAGTAGACATCATTTTTGAACAGCAGCTGCTGGCACTAAAGCTTTGCGATCTGGACACGGCGACCCACTTTAGGAGCGCTGTCCAAGACAATGTGCAGATTAATTTCTACTGCGCACTTTATCTGCTCGATTCTGTGTGATTTATGTGCAGACGCAAGCCAGGTCCAAACTAAAAAAAGAGTTTTCACCGAATGCTCGCACAGATAAGCGCTCCACCCTGTTTATTTGGCGATGGCACACAGTCAAACTTATGGCCTTGCACCAGTCTCTCCCTCCTCACATCTATGGCTGACGGCTCTCTGGTCACGACCCACAGATTGTATATTACTTAATCGATCTAATTACGGAAAAGAAAATAAACCAGAGATAGTCAACCCCCCCCCCCCCCCCCCCCCCCCCCCCCCCCCCCCCCCCCTACCCCCCCCCCCCCCCCCCCCTCCCCCTTCTGAGGCCCTCTCCGGAGTGTCAGCCCTATTTCTGACTCCAGCGGGTGTCTCTTACATGCAAGTTTAAGGGGGCCACAAGTGGGAACACCAAGGCACCTTTAAATCGTGCAGCAAAGGTAGTGCATATAAGTAGTCTCTTTTTTCTCCCCACTGCCGGACATCGATAATCGAGCAGGGAACCATCAAAGCGCTCAAAGGTTTGAAAGAAATGATAAACTTAGCAGATATTTGAGCAGAACTCCATGCATCCCTTAATCTAGTAAAGTGGTTCTTTGAGGTAATAAAAAGTATTCATTTCACTCTTTAAAAGCACAGGATATAGCTCATCCTCCATCTCAAAAAAGGAAGTGACACATAGTTCAGTTACAGCAAGCACCAAGGTAAAGTGAGACAGGCAAAAGGCTTCGACTCTCCCCATCCATAACCATAAAAACAATAAGCAGCACAGTATGGCATACATATACAAAGATAGCTATCCAAATATACATATATATAAACAGAATAAATATTTGTGGGTTTTTTTCGCAGTCCATTGGTGTGTGTATATCATGAATATGCATTTCTATATTACCTGGAAGAACATTCACATGTGCAAATTACTGAGTTATTGCCAGTTTCACTCATAGTCGCGGGAGGAAATGTGTGACGGTCATGGCGGTGGTGGCCTTGTTGCCTCTCTTTACGCGGCCATGCTTGCTGAGGGCGATGTAGAAGCCCTTGTAAACAAAAGACTCATAGGCGTTGTAGTTGTTGGGCAGCAGAGTCTCCTTGAACTTGCACTCATCCACGAAGACTCTCTAAAAAAGCCCACAAAAAAAAAAAAGACAGAGAGAGAGAGAGGGGGAGAAGGAGGGGGGCGCGGGGATCAATAAATCAGGACAGACACAGGATGAACATCGCAACATATGCACCGTTTCCACGTGACCTTTACTTTGGCCATCAGCCTGCCTAGAAAGCATGCTTCGAGGGAAACTGGAGGAGGTGGCATGTTGTTGCAAAAGAAATGCCCCTTTTCAGATGCAGATAGCAGCCGCCTGCTTTTACTGCTGAACTCATAAAAAAATCCCCACGTACCCTAACTAGAAAACTATCTAGCTGCTTAAATTAAAATGTTGCCATAAATCAAAAGGGGAAACGCTGCTGAATGAATAATGATTAAATGCAATGGAGAAGGGCACATTATGGTTGAGTAAAAGTTAAGTGTCTGAAACGTTTAACACTTTGTGCTCCATAGAATTCATATTTTCAACCACTTTTGGACATAAATATAGTTTTATATCCTTCATTACAATCATAAGGCTAGAAATGTTTAAATCCTAAAACAATATATTCCTCAAAGTAAGTTTGAATGAACATGTTTTTCTACAGAAACCTTTATGCATTTAGCAAAAGAAGCTTCTCAAATGTTAAATGTTGTTTAAACACCACCATCATACCTGAACTTTGCATTACACAAAATAGTATAAAAGTGGCAAAATTATGATTTAAATCAGAAACTGTGTGATTGAGGAACAAGTAAAGAACGAATCTGAGCAAACATTTACTGTTAGGTGTCGGTACTTTCATGCTACAGATACATTTCAGTTGGTACCAAAAGAGTAGGTTCAACACTCACTCCTACAAAAAACTGTTAGATATTTGTTCAATAAAATTAAACAAACTAATTTTTAGAAGAATACCATCATTTCTTTTATTTTCCCCATCAAGAGCTACATATTGGGCTCTTTTTTAGCTAAATAAAACCAAACTTTAGGCTCATAACAAACCAATGGAATAAACCATTTAATGCTATGTTAAGACATTGTAAAGATACCTTTTCTGAAAGTGTCATAGAAAAAACACTGAAAATGCATACTGTAATAGTTTTTTAATGGCCACTGCATTATATGATGTCAATGACCTCTAAATATATATTAATGTCACATCTGCCTTTTTGAAGAGTAGAAGGCGACACACACACCACTTGCTTAATCTCTCCTGTGGTGCAGGGAATCAATTTCCCTGAAGATCCAAAGAAATACATGTATGTATGTAATATATATGTATATATATGTATGGTGGACAGTGTCTCCGCCTGGACAGTTTTTAAATAAATCAATGTAAAGGTGATAAGTGTGGGAGGGAATTGCCTTTTTTTCTTTGGAATTACATCTGCCTTTTTAGTCTTTTTGACCTTTTTGACCTTTTTAAGACATTAGACAGTAATTCATAACTGGCCCACTTTTATACACAGAACAGCTCGATTGCTGGACTGCAAACTAGCAGCAATGGTAGATTAATATGGCAAAGTTTATTATCTGCTTTGTTGAACTTGTTGAGGAGTAAATAAGATTGTGACACAGAGCAAAAGATTTGAGCTTCCTCTAAATGGGACTCCTTGCACCCCACTTTAACCCCCCCCCCCCCCCCCCCCCCCCCCCCCCCCCTAACATCAGAGCATATTAATAACACAACAGTGCTCATAAACCCACGGATGCAGCAGCTACATGAACTCATCTTACACTCAGCAGGATGTGTGTATGTGTGTGTGTGTGTGTGTGTGTGTGTGTGTGTGTGTGTGAGAGAGAGAGAGAGAGAGAGAGAGAGAGAGAAAGAGAGAGCGAGAGACCGAGAGAGGGAGGGAGAGGGAGAGTTGCGCACAAACGTACCGTTCCGTATAACCTTCCCCTGCTGTTCATTGCGACAAACATCTCACTTCTCACTCCGAACATGCCCTGATCACCTCCTCGGTCCACCGGTGGAGATCTCTATTAGACCTAAACGAAACATAATGTTAGAGCAGCCAGGGGAGCAAAGACTGTCACGCTGCGATTGGGGACAAAGTAACTGGCCTATGCAGCAGTGATGGGTGTAACCTTGCAGGTGCATTGCGCATGGATGATGCTCTGTATAATCAATTAGCCCCCTGGAAATATCCACCTATATGCATTTAAGACATTATGATGCTTTATGAGTGTACTTTACAGCGTGCTGAGTGTGATCTATGTGTGTGTGTGTATGTGCAGTGCTGCTGCTGCTGCTGCTGCAGCGGGACGCAGGGTAAAAATAAGTTAGCGTCTAAACTGGGTCCAAGCATTCATGTCATGTTTTTGGCTTGGGAGGATATTTCGCACTGCACGGATGCAAGGCTCTTGGTACACTGTTTTTGCTTTCGGAAACTTTCAACCATGCTGACACCTCTTAGGCTATTAAATATCATGCAAGACAAGTGACGCGCTGTAACTTTTACACAGCTTGCGCATAGGGTTACACTCTTTTTCTGGTACAGTGCTTTGCCCGGATGCAACTCACTGTATTGGTTCTCATTGTGTACACCGCTTATCCTGCCGTCCGGGAGCACCTGCAGGTGAAACCCAATGCCCACGTTGCAGTACAGTCGCCGCACTCTTTTGATACCCTGCAAATAGTCACTCTCCCAGTTCAGCTCCGATTTTCCCCCAGCTATACCCAGATAGGAGCGGGAGAAGAGGGTCTCCCATTTCTTTTCCAATAAAGTTGCATTAGTCCTGCTCGGAACCGGATAGGATGAAACGATCCCCAAGAGAGAAGTCCACAGTACAATAACTGCTGGCAGCGTCCAGTGCGTCCTGACCCCGCCGAACATACTGTAGAGGCACCTTTGCGCAATGGCCATCCAGTTTACCTTTGGGGCACGTGGTCAAAGTTACCTGCCCTAAAAATGCAACTCTTCTTATTTTTTGTCCTTTGGCATGGTGGTGGTAAAGGCTTTTTTTGGGATCAAGGCAGATCAAGGCCCCATAGCCCGAGATCTGAGCAGGAGGAGAGGGACAGAGCGCGTCGGAGCTTGAATTGGTGCCGGTGGCGATGATCATCTTTCGCCGCTCCGCGCCTCTTTACAGGCAACGCTGGCCGTGGAGGGACACCACTCACCGCAAAACCAGCTCACCTTGGCCCCGACTCTCACATCCTAAAATGACATCACTGTGACTTCACCGCTGCACCCCCCCCATCAAAAAGTAGGAGATGGGAGGAGGAGAGAGAGAGTTACAGGAGCCAGGCAGCAGCAGCAGTTCTGATAGGAATGATGGGGGGTGCTGCACCTTCACATCAGTGCCAAGCAAGCAAGACAGAATAAGAAGAAGGGTTTCCTGTGCTACGTTTCAAAACAAAACCCTTGGTGCAAGTGTGTCCCTGCATCACCTTATCCTCCAACTTCCACTTACATAAACTACAGACAGGTGCCGAATTAAAACCAGAATAAATGAGTGAGGAAACGTAACAAAGGTACGTACATAATGATTTGAGGCCTTCACAGTGACCAAATCTAAACCCCATTTAAATACCTGGGAGAATTTTGACCAACATATTAGACAGTGCTCCACTATCATCATAAAAACACCAAATAAGGGGATATTTTTGGAAGAATGTTGTTCACCCTTCCAAGTGTGCATTGGGAGCACAGAAGCTATTCTGGTGGCTCAATAACACTTGACCTATTTTTCAAAAGTGGAGCCATAACAATATATTTACCCAGAATGATAAGGCCAAAATAGGATAGGATAGGATTGGTTGTCGGTGTGGTCTGTGGTGAGACTTGGGAGTTCCATTTGAGTTATAAGAGTTAAAACAAACCTCAGGTAAGCTGATGTTGTTGGAGTAATTTAATCAAGCATAAATATTTGCAGGTTCCAGCCTCCAAAATGTGAGAATTTCCTGCTTTTCTCTGTTTTTAGTCCCTCTAGAAAATCATTATCTTGCGATCACAGTAATTAATGCAATTTCAACCAACCTCTGCACTATCTGTGGGGGTTTGCAATTTTGCAAAATTCCTGCGATTTCTCTGCAACACTCCCTTCAGGAAATTGCGATCTTGTGATTGCAGTAATCAATATGAGAACTTGCAGTTTTTGCTAAGTTACCGCAACTTTTCCGCATGAAATCAAGTTCAAGTTCAAATTTATTGTCATTCAAACTCTACACAGTAAAGGTATACAGTAGGATGAAATTTCATTCATTTCAGTGACCCCTTGTGATTGCAACTGCATTTCATGTCGTGGTAACTTCCATCATTGCAGCTCACAGGAAGTGATAACATATGACTCTCCATTGGTAGTAGTTCTTTGCTTGCAATTTTTCCCAATTCCTGCATATTTACCACAAAAAGAACACATAAAACATCGCAAATTGTAGCGCAATTTTTGTGAAAAGTTGCAGCAAAATCAAGCATTTTTGGCCACGATAATCACAAAAAATGTGTGCAATATGTAAAATCCTAATGTGGTTTGGAAAAGAGCAGTTACTTTCAAAAAAATACATTGCAGGTTATTGGATGAACCATCTGTCTATTGTGAGATCACGCAAGAATCCTCACTGGACGCTGATTGATCCGAACCACCGGTGGTTCGGACACAAATGCATAACTTGAAGCCTGATAAGATGGATTCTCGTGTGATCTGGCAATGTCGTGATCTCGTGAGTCCAGCTGCCTCGCAAGGAAAGCGAAATCTTGGAGGGACTGTGTTTTATATAATTGGGAATTTGAAGTATTGGCTGGACATAAAAAGACACCTGAGGACATCACCTTGGGCTTTCAGAACATGTAAAGGGCATTCTATACTTTTTTGACATTTAATTGAAAAATGATCAAAGATTAATCGTTAATAAATGTTATCGTTTGTTGCATCTCTGAGCCTACAGAGCCCAAAAAAGATGGTATTTGAGGAGCGGTAAGCATACATTTTTAAAGGAGTGTTTAGTAAATGAGGTTAAAAACATAACAGCAAACACTATTTTCGCATAAATGACATTTTCATATCACACAATATATATGAGGTAAATCATAATGATCTTTTATGCTTTTGCTTTTATTTTGAATACATTTTTTCAGTCTTCCTGTGGCTAATTGTAGCCGACTTGTCGTAGCTCTTCCTCACATGGGAAACCTGCAGGAGGGGAGGGTGTGAGTGTGTGTGTGTGTGTGTGTGTGTGTGTGTGTGTGTGTGTGTGTGTGTGTGTGTGTTTGACTTTCATTGGCGTTGAGCAATCATGGGATGGATGGATGGATCCTGTGTCCAGAAACCAAATCGGGACGGTGGTCATATGTCCTGGCAGCCTGCTGCCTTATTTAGAAGGAAGGTGTAAAAACAGTCACAGCCAGTCACAGGAGAGCAAATGGCAATCCTGTCTGACACTTCCTTAGCTGTTTGTTCAGGAAGTTTACACAACCAAATATTTTGCCTGGTCAGATTGCGCGTTATTATTGTAAGACCACACCCTGCAGCTAACAGAATAATGTAACCTGCATGAATCAAATTCTGGTGCAGTAATTAAATCCTGAATGAAATGTGGGACACGACCAGCAGTGGGTGATCAGTTTTAAGCAAAAGTTGCCATTATGCTTCAGAAAAATCATCAATTTATGCTTTATTTCCCCTTAAAAGGCCTCATTTCCCAAAATGATCATAACAAATTGACATGACCTGTTTTATGCTATATATGATTAAAATGTGGATAAAAGTCGGTGCAAATAAAATAAAAATAAAAATAAGTCTGAAGCCGAGTTCAGTGGGTTCGCCTTTCTTTACATCCCTGTTTGCATCCCATCCTACAGGGTGCTGGTAGGGAGACGCAGGCTCGGGGGAAATTCCCAACGTGTCACACAGCACCTGGCGCTTGGGCCCCGAGGTGTTCTCGGCTGCCAGGGAGCCTCAGGCCCACCTTAGCAACCGGAGAGGCCTTGTTGCTGATAAACAGCAGTAACGAGACATTCTATGATGGAAAACAACAAACAAACAAAACATCTCATATATATCCTAGAATGTGGAGACACATTTTAAAACTGCCATAGAAATATGTACCTGACAGTTGATAGTTACTTGATACTTGACAGTTATTTTAATTGTTAATTTAATAATTTATATAATTATTTCTAATTATTAATTATATTGGATTAATTAATGTTCACTGTATAGATGAATATATGGAGGATGAATTTAATCTAACTGTGGAAATATTTAGGTAATTGTAATCAATAAAAATATTTTTGATATACTGTAAATACTGTATATAATCACATATAATATAGAATCAATATTCAACCTAATAAACTATGTCATACTGTTACGCATTACATCGGTCAAAACACTTAACACATGCAAAATATCGCCTTCAACAGTGGTGGAAACTAAGTACATTTACTTAACTACTGTACAATTTTGAAGTACTTGTACTCCATTTCAGCAAACTTTCTACTTCTACTCCGCTACATTTTAGAGAGAAATATTGTTCTTATTCCTCCACTATATTTATCTGACAGGTACTTTGCAGATAAATATTTTACTTACAAAATGGTGCATAGTTATAGATTACCCAACAAATGCTACTTATACATTAATGTATCACGATTAACATTCAATTACTATGAACTACTATCTAATCATATAACACTCACAGGGGCAACTTTTACTTTTGATATTTCAAGTAGGTTGTTTGTGAAAATATTTCTGTACCTTTACTAAAAAAGAAGATTTTGAATGCAGGAACTTTACTTGTAATTAAGTTATTTCACCAGGTCATCCTCCCAAGAAGAACGACAGCATCTCATAAATTCAGTTGCCAAAAATGACTTATAATTACGTATGAGTGACAGATGCCATCTAGTGGACGTAGTAATTATGACCAACTGCAGCAACGCAGCTCAGATGACGTGTATATAAAAGGGGACGAATTTCCATATTAATCGGGTTGGGGCGGATGGCTAAATAGATAGATGGCAAAAAAGTGTCACGTTTCCAACCACGAGTCAGGGCAGTTTTTTAAAAACCGTAACTAGACGGTTTTTAAAGAAAGAAAGAAAAGTTTAGGTTAGGGGTGTGGCTCTGGGAATGGCAATATCAGTCAGTTGGTTGCTCGGTCCACCTCTTTAGTCCAGACTGAAATGTCTCAACAACTATTGAATGAATTACTATGAAATTTTGTACAGATGCCCAGATGTTCTGGCTTTCTGTTACTTTCAAATAAAGCCAGTCAGACACCTTACGAGACCTCCAACACACACATTTTATCTTCTTACCGTAAGATGATTTTGCTTGTATGTCTCTTGTTGTACAGATGAGGTGAATGAATGTTTGAATATGTTGTGTAAATGTGTGTATCTATGGCGGCCTTACGTCAAGTTCAAATCAAAGTAGCTTAATTTAGATTAAAGAAAATTATTCATATGAAATCAAAGTATCAAAACAACAAATAAAAGATAATCAACAAGCTTAGAAGCGTGCGCTTGAAAAACTGTTTCTCTTTATCGCATTTGGTTCAATTAACCTCTTGCTGCACCGCATGTATACTATGTCATTGGCTGGTATCTGTGTCAGCCAATCAACTACAGCCAAAATGTGCTCAAAAAACAGTTCCAACACCGGAGGATAACCTGACTTCACCTCTAACACCACCATCAGGTCGACATTTTTGGCTTTTCAGTGAAATGTCTCAACAACTATTGGATCGATCGTCATTATAATTTGGTGCAGACATTAATTTCCCCCTCGGGATGAATAGCAATGACTTTGGCTTTAAATTGTCATCAACCGCAACCCTCAGGTCGACCTTTTAATTCGATCAATACTTTGGTTCATGACCAAATATCTGTAAATATCAGACTCTGACATTCCCATCTGCCTTAACTGCTCTTTGCATTTTGCACTAATTAGCAAATGTTAGCATGCAACAAGCTAAAATAAGCTGGTGAATATGGTTAACGTTATACCTCCTTAGCATTAGCATGTTAGCATTTTGTTAAAAGCACCTCTGTGTCTCACACAGCTGCTAGCATGACTGTAGACTCTATTTCTGGTTAATTCCTTGCTTGGACAACAGAAATTTGTAAAACAATAAGAACATTCATATTGCCTGGGTTGATACAATAACAATGAATTATTATCAAGTCCTAGCAATCAAAAATTGCATAATCTGAAAAAAGCTTCAGAGAGGAAACCTATCAAGTAAAAAGCTTGCAACATCCAGGGTACATTTAAGTTTAATTAAACACCACGTTCAGTTTATAGCAGCAGTGACATTTCACGCTTTATTTCTTTCTTGACATTTGTAATGTCATTCATTGATTAAAACTCTGGTTTATTATACATTACTCTCCATCATTCCTTCAAAACACCAGTGGTGAAATGAAGTGAAGGAGAGAACAAGGTCTTTTTAGTCCAGTGGAGCAAACAAACTGGACCACACTGAATGGCAAATTAATGAGACAGCTTTTTAATTTGCTGTGTAAGCATGTGGCTATGCAAACGAAGGCAACCAATAGCCTGAATAGACAAAACTACTGGCTTATTGACAGAGTGAAAGTTAAATCAATTGACAGTGGGCACTGTTAATGAGACGGTGCTGAGCTCTTGAGATTAATTCATCTAATACTGTTACACTTGCATGATGCTGAGGCTGCTCTTTAATAATAACATGTTTCTAAAATGCTAAAATGAGAAGCAAATGCACTTTTGACAGAACTGCACAACACCATACACTTATTCTTAAATACTCATTTACATATGGTAAAGAGGTTGAGTATAATAATGTGCTTTTGTCTGTTGTGATTCAGAGATCTCCAACTGAAATTCAACAAAACTCTTCCTTCTTTTAGCCTATTTCCACAAGATTGGATAGAGTAGGGCTAATGCTTATTTTCATTGTTGATTAATCCACTGATTACTTTCTTGATTAATTATTTGGCCAATAAAACATCAGAAAGTAGTGAAAATGAGTCCAAGGTGACATCTTCAAATGTCTTGTTTTGTCCGACCTGCCGTCCAAAACCCAAAGATAATCAATCAATATTATAATTTAAGATAGGGTAAAGCAGCACATTCTCACATTTGAGAGGCTGGAACCATCACATGTGATGGCATTTCTTGCTTGAATAACTTAAAGGTGAACTCCAGTGGTTTACGTTTGCATTTTTATAAAGTTGGGGAACCCAGAAGACACAGATTTTAAAAAAAAGAAAGAAAGATCAAAATCAAAGCAGAAGATGTAAAGATATCCTGATTTGTAGTTGCTAGCATGAGTAAAGCTTCAAAAACATCCAACATTTCCCAAAATGCACCTTAATATTGTGTTTTATTCAACCCTCCTAAATGCCCGCTTCTTTCAAACCTCACACGTCCAGTTTGTAATGGATGCTTTTTGTTAAAAAGTGTTTTCCAACTTTAGAAAGCTCCTCCAGACCCACAGAAATCATTATACAAATGTACAGTACTCCTTGTGATGAGTAAATAAATCTTCATCTGTAAAAATCTGGTGGAGTGCCCCTTTAAGTCTAGTAATCAACTGTCAAAATAGTTCCAGATAAACCTTCAAATCGACTAATTAATTAATCACCTAATGGTTTCAGCTCCAGACTGGAGCAAGAGAGAGTCAAACTTTAAAAACTGAATAACCTCTACAACTACAGCTGAGTCACAGTCGGGCAACAAGAGAACACAAACAAACAGATGGAAACTTGCCCACATAACACAGCAAATTGATTTTGCTTATAGACCCGCCATGAATGAATATATTAGAGCTAAAGTAGACGACAAAGAAATGGGAGACTCAAGCAAGAGAAAAGTGTCTGCTGTTTACTATTGTCAGGTCAGCTGTCTTTGTTGCAATTATAGGATCTATTTAGTGCACACACACACACACACACACATCAATCAGAAAATGGACCAGAGGGAATAGCCATACAAACAGCTTTTGTGCATATTATGAAAGTGTAAGTAACTGGATACAGGAGGATGCAAAGCTCTTTCAATTACTGTTTTATTAACGTGGGGTTTAAGAGACAATATTGAAACAACAGCTGGGGAGACCCGGCAATGGAAGGGG
Organism: Thunnus maccoyii; assembly: GCF_910596095.1. Lineage (NCBI taxonomy): Eukaryota > Metazoa > Chordata > Actinopteri > Scombriformes > Scombridae > Thunnus > Thunnus maccoyii. Next base: position 17,135,776 of record NC_056555.1, on the reverse strand, counting down.
GATTTCTCTGGAATGACATCAGAGTCGCTGCCATAGACGGACAATAATAATCAGTCCAACTGTGTATCTACGGACGATATATCAAGGCTGCACAGGCCTTCACATGAAGAATTACAATTCTAAAACTATTTTTTATTCATAAACAAGACCAGGTCAAAACCTAGTATTTGTCTGGGCCAAGTATGGTCAATATGTGAAATTGTGGCCAGTTTGTTACAGGTATAGTCAGTGGTAATGTCTATAATGTGAGTTCTTATATTAAATGTTCATCTGGAATTTTCTGTAGTTGTCCCAGTAATATTTGCTGAAGTAGCATATCACATGACACAGTTACGAAACGTTTGATTAAAAAAAAAAGGTTATAAATGCAGTTGCAAGTACAAAACTTTCCACTCATATCTTAAGATGTTTGATTTGAAAGAGAACTTACTTTAATTCTAATTATAACTATTCTAATTATCTGTTAACTCCCTCTGCTCTTTCATCTATTTCACTCAGCGGATGTCTCTCATTTTTCACTCTGCATTGAGTGTTTTGTCAGAGTGATGGTTATTTGGCGAGCTTTAACTGTGCACTCTCTCTCATGCCTCTATGCGCCTTTTTTCTGCTTCTTTCCTGATCGATGATCATGGAGGCTGCGGTGGAAATTATAAATGAAAGTTTTGACAGCCTTTTGGGTGCAAATTCAGGAGGCTTAGAGTCAAATCAAGCGCACCTGCAGAGCAGCAGCCCTACACTAAACTGATATAACAGCTACAGGAGTCACATGATTTACCTGCAAGACTTGTGTTTTACTGCTGTTGTTCATCGTTTGTGATGTGAAAATGTCAGAGAAATAAAAAGCTTGCATCCTGGTGTTAGTTCAGTTATAAAATACAAAGTGTCTCTCCTGCTGGCTGCTGACAGCGCTGCCAGCCAGGGAATTGATCACACTGGACAGTAGAGGGGGAGACGGTAGAGACGCTGCTATGCGTCTGTTTAAACAAGAGTTCAGCTGATTTCTCTGCATTTAACACCAGAGCTGAGAGCGTCAGAGCTCAGAGCAGGAAACATAATCACTGTGCGTCACGCTACTGTCCTCCACTTCCATCATCTCGCGCCGATTCATTTTAAAAGAGCAACTGCCAATGAGGAAACTCCAACATTTGGCTGGCCGACCAATGGTGTCACTTCATCACTCACTCACTCACAGACAACTGCGGTCATAGGGCTGGTCTGTGGTCGGTCTAACTAACAATATTATTATTTATTAACGCTTTTATAAGACAAAACAAAAGTCTACAGCCATGCTAGTTGCTTTATGACTGTACTTAAAGCGGCCATATTATGATTTTTCTGGTTTCCTGTCATTTATATACTGTTATGATGTTGGATATCTATGTTAAACATACAAAACTTGAGGTTAACATATGTAGAAATGCTCCCTGCAAGTCAAATACTCTGAATGTTTTGTTTTCAAACGTTTCTTTCTACATTGCTGACAAGTTGCACACGTCTATAAACAGCTGTCCTTTCTGATGCCTTAGTTGCTAAGGTTGTTTCTAAGGTTTTTCCATGAGTTGTCTGTGTTGCTCACTCTTGTATTTTGGGCTCGAACATGTACGGATGTATTTGAGAAGTTGACATTTTGAGTAACAAAAAAATAGTGAAATCCTTCTACTATAGTTTGTTTCATTGTTTGTTGTCTAACCCAATCAGAACAAAGCAGGCTTATCAAGAGGGGGGTCTTAAAGAGACAGGAGATAAAACAGCCTGTTTCAGACAGAGGCTGAACTGAGGGGCTGCGTAAAGAGCCATTACAAGATAAATAAAGAGTTTTGTGAACTGTAAATCATGCAAAGATATTCCAGTAGAGCCCCCGATTAAAAATATAGACCTGGAAATTTGCATGATATGTCCGCTTTAAGGTTCCACTATACTTTGTCAGAACTGCTTGTCAGACGGTTGAATAGCTTCGGAAATAGCTTTCTGAAACCAGCAATCCGACCTTCACACTTATTTCATGTTATGATTGGTCAGCTGTGTGGAAGTGAGAAAAGGTTTAAACTTCTCTTTTTAGATCTCTGTTTTCATTCTTGACACAATTTCTGCTATTTTTCATGAGAACAACCAAGTGCAACACTACAAATGCCTTCCAGGAGAGACTGCCTGAAAATCTTTGCTTAGCGTGTTAGCATGCTAACGTTTACTTATATGCACGAAATACAAAGGAAGCTGAGGCTGAAGGGAATGTCATTAGTTCTGCAGGTATTTGCAAAGAGATAGTGTGTGCACATCCCATACTCTAGGTCAGGCGCAGGACAAAAAATGAAATGAAGGGAAAAAAGCAGACTGGATCATATTTCCCAGAGTCAAGCGCAAAGCCTTTTTCCGTCAGTAATAAAAAGACTTTGATTGCTACAATCCAGTGTGCTTTTTCCCTTCTGTAAGTATTTGATCATAAACCAAAGTATTGATCAAAAGGGACTTGCGGGCTGATGGTGGAACTATGACAAGTCAGAGAGTCAACAAACTTGGTATCTGTACCAAATTTAATGCCAATCCATCTAATAGTTGTTGAGATATTTCGGTCTGGACCAAAGTGTTGGACTGACCGATCAACCAACACTGACATCCATTGAGCCACGTGTGCTAAAATGACTAAAACTCCACTTCACTTTTGAAGGGCAGGAGATGTTATGCTGCTACTGTTCTGTGCAACACTTTTCACAGACTCCAACCTCATTAACTTAACTGAACCGTATTTCACAGAGTAATATTACAGACCATTCATCTCCGGACTCAAAACCATCAAACAGCTATGAGATAATTTGCTCAAGTTAGCAAACTTCATGTTATTGAGCAGACAGCAGTGATATGGTGATCGATCAAATATTGAATGAACAATCTTAGGGAGCAGAGGCTTGTAAAATAGTAAGGTACCACCCTGAAAGGAGCTTGGTGTTAAGATTTTTGCTGAATCAGCTGATGTATAATTCAACAGCCAAAAACTGCACTGGGTTATGCTCTTTCCTCTAGTAAGTACATTCGTGACAGGAAGAAGCAGTGAGTCCTCTGGGAAACTGATACTAACTGAAATGCACTGTTGCTTGAACACATGCAATAGTTGAAATATATAAGAGATCTGCTCTGCTTCTTTTCATTATTACTGTGTCAAGCTTTGGGCTGCAATGACAAGACAAAAAGCAGCCTGTCAGATGGGAGTGTTCCCAGTAAAAATATCTTTTCAAGGGTACAGCTTGTGCACCTTGCAGAGAAAGATGTGTCCGCTGCTAAATTGGGCATGGCGTGACTAAGGGGAAAACAAGCAAGGCAGAGGTGACTTTTACACTGGTTACAAATCCCAACAGTATGAGCTCATGACACAGCATTTTTTATATCCAAGTCAATTAGATAAAAGAGCGACCCGTCTGACATCAAATTATGATGATCATCAGAAAGGTGTTCAGCAAAACAAGAGAGTTTACTGAGGGAATAGGTTTGTCCTACTACCTGTAAATGCAGAGTTAAATAGCAGAGTTACTGCATACTTGTAAACTCATAACCAATGCAATGACCCCATTTAGCTTACAAAATCCATGTTACACGTATATAACGGATTCAATATCAATACTTACATACAATATCAATCAACTTCCAATTGTGGCGCCAAAGACAAACTACTGACCTAAAAATGAAAGGATCGCAATTCCTATTGTTATTCTTTTTGACGATTCAAAGGAAATATTGTCATTTCTGTAAATACAATGTTTTAGGCAGCTGCAATGGTATCTAATATGTTAAAATTGCCATAATGCTAAATTGGATAAAACACCAAGGTTACACAGGCCTTCACATAAAGAATTTCAATTCCAAAATCACAGCAGTTAATAAAATTCATGATCAATATTTACACTTACAAATGCTTTTATATGATAAAACAAGAGTCTATAGCCACGCTAGCAGCTTTGTGACTCTGTGCTTAGCATGGGTGTATTATAAGAGCTGGATACTGGAATGAAAATGGCGCCTTTTCAGTCCAATAAGAATTGCTCGCCTGGCGCATATGCCAAAAAAGCTTCTAGCTTCTGGGTTTACCTCCAGGGGTATGCAGCCCACTGAATATGTGCAGCAGTGTTTCTCCTGCTAGTCCCGCATGCGAGGTCCCACTCGGCCCATAGACTTTACATAATGGTGATGTCACGGATTTTTAAATGGCTTTTCTTGGCTTGAGGAAAGTTTTACAAATATAAAATCTTCATGGATCAAAAATTCATAATAATAAGAGTCATAATTGACCTTTTTTGCAGTTTGAGGTATGCTGTCAACAGTTTTACAGACGGCTGAGTGGCGGCGCCATATCCAGCTCTTATAATACATCCATGGTACATGGCGCAGTGGGAACTAAATGCTAAAACAGTGACAATGCTAATATGTTGATGTCAGGCGGGTATAATGTTAACCAAGTTCACCATCTTTGTTCGGTGTGTTAGCATGCTAACGTTTGCTAATTAGCACTAAACAGGCGACTGACAATTGAAGCAAATACTGACATTTGTCTAAATAAAATGTTTTAGGCAGCTGCAATGTTGTAATATGCTAAAATAGCTGTAATTCTAAAAAGTTTGATCTTATCAAACTGGATCTCTGAGTCCTATGTTTCATTTTTAAAATCCCTCCCGTATTTCAACACCAAATGAATTGGAGTGAGCAAAAGCCATGGATGACCTTCCACTCTGAATGATTTAGATTGCCTCTCATCATGGCCATTGATCCTTCTTAAAGCTCAGTAATCACATTCTCATCCCAAGAGAGCTGAAAGATGTGAAAACGTCTGTTGAGCAAGATGTGATCAAACTGTTTTGTGAGCTTTCCACGGCAGCCCGTGTTACCATCAACTGTGCAATCTCAGCAGGGCTGTCGCTTCACGAAATCCTAAGAATGAGGTCCTAAAATTGGTCGTCAGGTTTTTAAATCTTAATGGGTCATTTATCTTTTTCCAGGATCCGAACACCAAGGAACAGATTTCAGGCTCGGTGCTCCAACACACACACTATGACTAATTTTCTCAGGACAAGTAGAGCAGTGATTGATGAGATATTTGATTAATGTGCTGACACATTCGACTACCACTCTTCCTGAAAACCCCAGTGAAGTTATTTTCGTAGATATCATCCAAATAAGCTACGTAATACATTTTCCTTGTTTTTTCTTTCCACTGTACCAAATGTTGAAATCTGGGCACATTGAGGCTTAGGTTTGTCCAGTGCCACATGCTCACCATAACCAACTGCTCCTTCCAGGCAAAAACTGGCAGACTTACTTGAAGCCACAAGGAAAACTCTGTTTACGTGGCCGCAATGCTGAAAAGTCAGATGATTTGGTTTATGGCTGTAGGAAGAGATAGAGATCAGAGGAGGTGTCAGCTGCTGAGTCGGCAGCCAATTCCCCTGGCTCCTCTTCCCTCTCTCCCAGGAACCCAACACCGAGCCAGGCCACCAGGACCGAGCAGGAGAATGCGAGGAATTCTCTCACACATTTGCTCGCTGCTTTGCACGTTCTCACCCCATGGGATGAAAAACACGCCGACGGCCCCGAGGATGCGACCACCTTGCTCCACAGTGAGTGAGCTCGAGGGTGGGCGAGAGGCGGCAATGAGCTGAGGATCAAGGCAATTTGGCTGATGGGTAGAGGAGAGCGCCTGGAATGGCACACTGCTGAGAGAGTGAGTCATCCTGGACAGGGATCCTGTCATTCTGCCAGCACAACAAAGATCAGATCATTTATTTTTGTCACGGCCCCTGCTGGCTGAAATCTATACCCACAAGGAGTTGATCAAAGGTTTTGGCATGAGGCCCGTCCTGGAGAGCAACTAATAACAAATGATATTCAAGAATGATCCAGAGGAATCATTTGCAAGTTGCGGTTTACTCATACCAAATTTTGTCAGAAAGTCATAAATAACAAATAATAACTAACTAGTTTGAGCTTTTGTGTTGAAGTGATTCATCATTTGTAGACTGCAACTAAAATTGAGTAAATTAAATCGAGTGATTTGTTTAATTAGTAAACGATTTACTCAATAAAATGTCAGATACAGTGAAAAATCACAGTTTCCCAGAGCCCAAAGGGTCGTAAAAATGCTAGTTTAGTCTTACCAATGGTCCAACATTTTGTCTGTTTTTTAAATTTTGTCCTATTGAATACACTTTTTATAGTTGCACAACATTTCAAACAACATATTTTTTTTACCTCTGTAACACTCACAGGTCTGGCACACAAAAGGTCACTGGAGGCAAAACAGATGTGGTAAAAAGTCTCTTCACTATTTCAAAAGCAGCAAGGACATAGCAGTCGAAAAAATGGACATTTAATGTTTTGACATGTCACAGTAGGAAAAGCACAGGTGTAAAATATTAAAATCAATTATGGCTGAATTCCCTTCAGCTGCTCCAGTTTTAGGGTTTTTGTATCGTGCTTGCTGGCTCACTGTCACACTTTCATGAGTCACTGGGACACTTTACTACAACTGAGCTGTCATTAATATTTTAGTGAAAAAGTCTGCTGTGTCATCAAGACACGTACACACTCCAAGAAGAGAGTAAAAGTCTGAGGCATCAGGGAACCAAAGATGACCCAGCAGAAAGTGAACGATAGCTGTTTGAGAATGAGGAGCAGCTGTGTGAGAAAATGAATGAGTCAGGTGATGACGTGACACAGGAAACTCAATAGTGACGTCTGGTGGGCAGGTGTGGAATGACAGCAGAGGTTTGTATATGCAGAGATGAAGGAGATGAACCAGAAGCAGTTGTTGCCACAATAACACGTTTTCTCATGAAAGCACATTGTGGTACATCAGAAAATTCAGTTCATTTTCAGCAACTTATTTCTAAGATTTGGGGCAAGAGGCACCAACATGTACTGGATCTGATTGGTCATTAATTTATTTCTTTATCTTGACATCAGAATGACTTTCAATTTCAATTTCACATTGTATGTGGCCATTTCATTTATTACTTTATGCTTCCCAATAACTTTCACTTTTAAAAGAAGCAGTATGTAAAATTTAGTGGCATCTAGCGGAACAGACTTCGCAGAAATGCAATATAATCTTCATAAGTATGTTTTAATTAGTTTAAAATCACGTGAAAATAAGAATAGTTATGTTACCTTACCTTTATATCTTCATAGGGAGCGGGCATGGATGTATAAAGAGAACTGGATACAGCGTCGGAGGCGTGGCCCCATTCATACCTATGAGCTCAGTGGCGCATGAAGCCATAAAAGTTCAACTTCTGGGTATAAAATTACCTGGATCTTCCAGGATCATTGGGGCCCATGGAGCAAGCGCACAAGCGACTTTCGCTGGCCGAGCCAGCCACTTCCGTTTTGGCCCTCCAGCTAACTTGAATGGAGATAAAACAATTCAATCATGCGGCTGTCCTTGACTGTCGAAATGTGATATGGACCAAACAGATCAAATTCTGACAGTGAGATGAGTCATCTCACAGGGGTGATGCTCAAAAAAATGTATCCGCTGAATTACAGACAATTCTTTCACAATGTAAGTCTATGGGAAAAGGTCTTTTTGGGCCCAATAGCATCACGTGCCGCAATGTCAAATTGACTTCACAGCCCGGCGCTGTTCCTGGGGGCTTGGGAGCGTGTCCTCTTCCACAGAGCCTGCCATGTTGCACCGGCATGTGTCTACAGAAGCCCAGAATGGACAAACCAAACACTGGCTCTAGAGAGGGCCTTTCACCTTTTTTTGCAAGTTTTGTTGCCACCGTAGGTTCTCCTACACGCTTGAGGGGAGGGCGTGGGGTGGGTGGGGGTATTCAGTTGGTTGCAATGTGCAACCTCACCACTAGATGCCACTAAATCCTGCACACTGCACCTTAAAACTATTGCTGAACATGACTGTGGTTTAAAAATGTTTGGTGAACAATAATCTACAAAAGACAAAACTGTTAAAAACTAATCAGTTTGTCTAATGTCAATACAAAGTCTCTGCTTTTATCACACATGATGTATCGTCGCTCTGTACAGTACATAAAATCCTCTCTCAAGATTTCCCTCACACAACAGGGAAATGATTGATCCCATCGTCCATCGCATTTGTCACATATTTCCAAATTCCTAGATTAGATAAGTGGATTAAACTGAATTAGTTTAAAGCCTGTCTGATTATGAGTCCACTCATGCTTTTTTCTCTAATGAATGTAAAGCTGTGTCTAGCAGCAAAATAGCAGCGTTGTTATCTGGGGATTCATCTCAGAAATGTTTCTGTAACATTAGATGATGGATAGTTTTAACAGAGCTGTGAATTTTGTTTGTAAATGTTTTTTTTTCTTTTATTCTTTTATTCTTTACTCACAAAAAATACAAACACAAAATACAAAATTCTGACAATTAATTAACAAACAAGTGAGTCCTACCATCTCTAACCCTCCCAAACCAATTTACAAATCTAACCCAACCTACCCCTCAAATCAATACAATTACTATCCTTCAGTTATCACTGTATTTACATCTTACGGCACAGGTAACATGCAATAATAATACTGTAGAGCAGCACTGACAAAAAAGAGGGCAATTACTGACTTAAGTCAAAAAAAGAGAAAGAGAGAGAGAGAGAAAAAAAAGTAAATGTAAAAAAATGCTCCAGCTCAACCTCAGCTGAGTTTCCATCCATCTGGCTCTCACATGTGGATATCGCCCTCTGCTGTCAAGCCAATGTTAAGACATCCAGCACCTGTCTGATGATAATAGGGATGATAACTCACTGCATTGCAGCATTGGGACTCTGGCGTCTGGTTTGATGGTGATTAATATGACTTTACTTTGAATTAAAAGAAAACTTGTGAGAAGTGTATTTTTAGGATGTGAAGAATTCTCTGCGTAACATGTAAGCAAAAAAGCTTTATTCTATGAGTGATTACAAAAGCACATTAGCTTTGCCAAATGCATCATGTGCTGTCCAGGTGCTCAGCTAAACATAGTAAAGAAAATGGTGTCAGCCCCTGCATTGCAGGTAGTGTCTCAGTGGAAAATCTAGATAAAATAGAGGAACCTTCAGGCACCATTTGATAACTAATGGACCACAGAGCTGTAGGTTTAGATTACAGTGAGTTTCTTAAATTATTTTCTGGCTCTCTGACATCTTCCCTGAAGGAAGCAGATGAAAAACTGACTTTCTGCAAGTATTCATATCTAACTGACAAAGACGATATGTTCATTAAGCAGTTTTTGAGCAGGGGAAACTAGACATTGCTGAGTGCACTGAGAGGCTGGTGCTGTCAGAGGTATGTGGACGCTTATTAGTTATTAAAGATGGCCTCGTGTTTTGTGTGGCACAGGGGAGCAGTGTACTTTGTGGAAAATGCACAACAGAGAATCCGATACTATAGTCTATCAACAAATGAGACAGCAGCGAGTGCAGTGCATCCAAGGCACGACGAGACATAAGTCACTGAGATCTCATGTGCTTGTGTGTCCTTTTGCCTGTGACCTCCCTGTTAAAAGGCCACCCTAATGAGACTGCTCCCTGAGTGCCCTTCAAGTGCCACGCTGTAGTGCAGGAAACAATGCTGCGTTACAAATGCTATTTTGAATGGTGTCACGGTGTAAAAGTGGCAGGGTTGAATTATTGCCAGCCCTTTGATGCTGTTTATATCCCTGCTGTCTTGTCAACACATATAATCATACTGCAGATTCCTGATCCACGGCCTGATATTGCCAATAACGCAGCCCAAAAACAGAACATCTCGTCATGATGATTCAGCACAAAGGAATCTGTAAACTGCTGGTGGTTTTATTCATATGACTCTGTTTGCTCTTAAGGAAACTAAATATGAATATAAATCTGAAGGGTCACCAGATGATTAAAGTGATTTAAAAAAAAAAAAAAAAGGTAACAGTATTACTTACCCCACTTCAAACCAAGTGAAACTGAAACCAAGTTCACATTCAAGATGAAAACTCATGACCACACAAAGGCCACAACCTGTGGTGAGGGGGCGCAAGTAGACCTTGCTCCATTTAAAGGGGTCACAAGCCAAAACGTTTGAGAACCGCTCCTCAAACCTACTATTAATACCTTTAAATATGATAGACCGACATTAATGACCGTCAGTCACCTGCAAGGCCTTAAACAATCCCAGTTAACTGTGCAAAAGTCAGATTCATCACTTAAATCAGATTACTGTTGGTTATGTTGTGTCCTCCATGATAGCACTTAAGTTTTTGCAGTCACAAGCCCACACTTCCTAAATCTCTTTGCGATTTTTGCCTCCGGGCTCTCATCTCCCTAGCAATTAGCTTTGTGGCTGCCGCGTGTGTACTCTAAAAAAAAAAGAAAATACCACATGTCCGCGAAAGCATGCACTTAAGAAGACGAGGTCTTAGAAAACAAACTCCGGAAGCCACTGACTGACAGATCTGTCTGCCCACTCTGGTAGCCTGGCTAAAGCCGTGGCTGCTGTGGCTGTGCTGTGGTTGCCACTGGTCCATGCCTAAAGACAACAGACGCAAGGCCATTTCTAGGTTACAATAACAACACCACACTGACACAACTGCAACGCCGGATATCCGAAACACTTAGGAATTCATCAGGCCATATTTAGTCTGGGGCTTGTAAATAACCGGTGCCCCCTACAGAACACCAATGAATTTTCTCAATGACAGAGCATTTTGTCTTCATGAGGGGCTATAAATATTTCCAACTTGCAGCATAATAACACACAGTTTATGAGTGGACAAATGTGCTTTTCATGCAAATCATGGCAATCATTTGCATCTCAGCTAAAATATCTCCATAGTAAAGAAGCAATCTATTTATTCTTTGCCCTACGTGGAATGTAAATAACAACATTGCAGTCTCCGCCTGCGGAACAACCATACAAGGACAACGGCGCTGGACCGAGAGCGCCCCACACAAACTACCACTCTCAGATGCCATGCAGTACATAATGATGGTATTCACATCAGTGGTTGAGGGGGAAACTGGCTCCTGACCACTTCCAACTAACAAGCTCAAATTAAGACCACTGATGACCTCACGACTGCCAACTAGGCTAGTAAATGGAGCTGGATGTCCAATTCCAAAATAGTCTGGTAATGCTGCCTGTCGGTGCTACGCATGGAGCTCATAATAATGGCTTAAATATCCGGGAATATAGCAGGTGTATATCATTTAATCATTTGCTCAAACACAGCTAATTAAATATGTAGCAAGTCAGTTATAGAAACAATAGCTTGCATGACTTTATCTACCCGTGCAATTAGTAACAACTCTATATTTTATATATGTAGTTGATGATAGAAACTGTGTATTTATAATTCATAAGTAACTATACTTTTCACCAACAGTCACCTTAACATTTGCTTGAAATTGTCTGCTGGATATGTGTGTACAAGCAAACAACATTGCCTTTTTTATGGTTTCAGTTGTGTGTGATACCTGAAAAATGCAGAATATTAACAATAATAACATATAAAACCCAACAACAAAGTGCTTCACACAAGGCAGCAACTTATAACATCAAATATAAAAAGGAATCAAATTGGGAACTTTAAATTAACAAAATACATTAATTGGAGGTTTTAATTAACAGTGTATTAACTGCTAATGTGAAGCAGAATTAAACCAAAAGTCAAAGATCTCTATGTGCACAGATAAGTTCAGGTGCATTTACATTAGTTATAGAAAAAGAGGAAAAATCTTTGTTTATTGTTGCTTCTCATTATATGATGATTTACACCTTTGATTAAAATGTCCTTCTTTTCTAATAAGGTTGGATGAAAACTTGAGTTGTGTTCATGAAGGGAAACTTTTTTGAGGCAGGTTTTATTTGTGGAGCTTGGAAGAGAAGATAAAGATGACGTTTTATCTTTGCAATGTCATGTTATGTAAGAAGTTCTCTTCTTGTTTGATGTTTCACCGCTTCTTTACACTTCTTTCATACTAAATAAACTAACTCTTCACCGTCATGGTTGAGCAGTTTGTTGGAAACTGGAAGCTGGCCACCAGCAAGAACCAATTGCTGTGGGCTTTGCTACCCAGCAAATGGGCAACATGGTGAAGCCTAACCTGGTGATCAATGTGGATGATGCGGGGTTCATTTCAATGAAGTCTCAGAGTACTTTCAAGACCGCAGCGATCAAGTTCAAACTCAACGAAGAGTTCGACGAGACGACTGCAGATGACCATCTTCACTTTTGAATACTTCTTCTTCACTTCTTTACACTTCTTTCATACTTTTTGTATGTGCATGACATGAATAAATAATATAACTAACTAACTAACTGGATCAGAATAAACAGATAAACTTGATTCTAGAGATATACTGAGAATAAAAAAAGAAAAGAAATAAAGAGATGAATCAAGTAAAATTAGACTAAGCTCTCTCCATGATGTTTTTATTACTATGGTCACTTTTAGGGATCCAGACTATATAATGCAATATATTTTGCTAACATGTTACATTTTTGTGAGACGTCTGTAGACAAACATTACTCTAGGATTATGGATTCTATACCACTAAGCACAAGTGCACAATATGCACTTTTAGTCAGACATTTAGGAGCATTTAACATCACATACCTAAACATTTTTAACTCAGGACAATTTTCAGTACTTAACTTTTACTGGAGTCATAATCTATGAGGGTTTTTCTACTTTTAGCTAAGTATTTGTGTACTACTTTGTGCACTCCTACAGTGGTCACGTGACTTTGTTTGGGAACATATAGCACAGGAGTGGAGGCGGTGCAATTTTCACTCCAGCAACATAAATCTAAATCATTTCCTGTGCTTAAAGTTAAAAAGAGATGTATATATGGAGTGCCAGATAGATGAGATTATCATCTCCTTGAATGTAGTAAAGGTGGCTTTATGATTTCTCAGGTGGTTAAAAAGTCACTTATTGTAATCACAGCTGTTGTGACATCGTCCCAAATACAATATAAACATCTATATGTGCGAATGGAAGCGTGACGTTGTGACCGCAGTGTTTGCATGACTGGTTCTGATATTTTGGTCATGGCTGTAGGCAGCGCTGGAGGAGTTTAGGAATGTGTGACCACAGAGCTCTTTGGCCCCACGGTCTTCCTCCCTTGTCTGGGTCCGAAGACACGGACCATCACATCCCTGAACGTCTCCTCCAGGTCCACTGTGTGACAAACCGCAGCCAACAACCACCCACTCACAAACTGGAAAATGACAACCCTTGGTATGGCTGCTGCTCCCATGGAAGTGCTGTAAAAATGGAGCGATTTCCCTTTTACTGCACTTCAGAAGGAGCTGTGATTGCTTCCGCCCTGAGTGTGGGCGACTGGGCGGCTGAGGACATGTCAGGTTCATGTCAATCAGCAGGTCGGAGGCTGTACCTCTGTCATCTGAAACCCTGAAGCTTCAGGATCCTGCTGCCATCTGCTGGACTGCTGGCTGCCCGGCTGAGATCACCCAGTGACACCATGACACAGCCTGCAAAAAAGAGACAGAAAAGCTCTTCACAAAATCCACAATTTAATGATATTTTTTATTCTGAGCTGCCATTATTATTATGTTTGTCTATTTACACTATTCACTATAAGATGATAGAACTGTAATATGCAATCTAAATGTGATCAAATCTACATAGAGCCAATTGCAACTACATTTTATTTTCATTTCAAAAACGTGCAAGATTTCCATCAATGTACTTTGATAGTTTGAATGATGAACATGTATTTTTACTTTTTTAAAAAGGTTTCCAAACATATTTTTAAATAAACTAAATGATGTTTATTTTTTCAGTGTGTGGGCCCCCACACACCTACATGTTCACTTGCAAAAACTTAGGTTTGGCAGTAGTAGTAAGTGTGGGATGAATAACTTCTTTAGACTCACATTGGCATGAAGTGTCTCAAAATCTTATGTTTTTTAATGGTAAGAGAAAATATTTATCCCAAAGAGTGTTCAGGTGGCAGGTGGCATATGTTGACCTCAACATGAGTATTTACAGAAATAAACTGTAGCCTCAAAGTGTAAACCGAGCTTGTTACATGTAATAAAAGCTTATCATGTATACAAAGTAGAGCCTGATGCTGATGGATTTGTAATTAAAAAATCTTGACAATATATCCTTTTGTTTTTTTTACAAACATAAATGCATGACATAAAAAACATTTTTGATGAGGATCCCTAAATTTTGTTAACAAAATTGTAACCCAGATATGTATTGAGCAAGACATTTCACAGTTGAAAAGTTGAAAACTGAAATGATCTCAAACACAAAGACAGTTTGCCATTTTTCACACTTCAGTTTTTGCACAGATTAAACAAATTACACTCAGTATAACATGTTGATTAGTGTGCTTTAGGTACAGTGTGCGAACTATGCCGTGTTTTTCAGGGGAGCTCAGTTTTTCTTAATTGGGGTGTAAGTTTGGGGTAAATTTGCAAGTAAGCTTCCTTGTTTCTTTTTGCATCTGTTTGCTGACTAATCAACAGAAAAATGAGTAATGGTGATTCGGGGAAAAATGCAGAGTGATGCGCAGACTGAGTGGGACTAAGAAAGTTTGTTTTTTTCTGATATTTGAGCCAAAGTGAGTTAAGTTTATGGTATAGCTGTGCCACGCTGCAATTGTGATGGCAAGAGTAGCATGAATGCTGGAATCATCAAGCATGAATCATACATCAATAATAGCCCAATTTTATGCATGATCCATGATGAAGATACAGAAAAACAGAAATGTGTGGCAAAAATAGCATATTGTCAATATTTTGGAAACCCCCAAAATTTCACAAATCATGTTTTCAGGAAGTCCATGTCAAGGAACCAAGTTCCCCCTGGATCCCAGGGTAGTTCACAGCCTGTTTAGGTGTATTTTGTTACATTTTGACTTAGCCTTGCTTGTTGTTTCCAGTCTTTACACTAAGCTAAGCTAAGCTAAGCTAACTGTCTGCTGGCTGAAGCTACATATTTAGTAGACAGACACATGAGTGGTATCAACTGCCTCATTCAACTCTTGGCAAGAAAGTGGATGAGTGTTTTTCTCAAAATGTTGAACTATTCCTTTAAATGATTTTAATTTGTAGTTGTGGTGTAGCTTGCACTGTAGTGATTGTAATGTTACTGTATTGTAAAGTTCATTTTAAAACCTTGAAAACAGTTTTTGGGGGACTGTAACACCCAACAGTGATGTGACAGTGTACTGACAAAGACCTGGAGTACACCTTCACATCACTTCAATAAACTGAGAACTAAAGCCACTGGAGGCTGACAAAAAAGTTGGAGTTGTTGTTGCTTTTTAAAGTGGTTTGCTATAGGTCTGCAATTAACTGATTATTTTCTCAATAGTCAATTCATTGTTTAGACTATGAAATGTTACAAAACTGAAAAAAATGGCATTCACAATTTCTCAGAGGTCATGATGATGTCTTCAGATTGCTTATTGTGTCTTACTCACAGACTAAAATGTAGAGATATTCAATTAATTGTCATATATGAAAAGAAAAAAACAGAAAATCTTCACTTTTGAGAAGCTGGTGCCATCAAATATTTGGCTTTTGTTTTAACAACTGAAACAATGAATCAATTATCAGAATAGTTGCCGGTTTATTTTTATTTATTATATTATATAAGTACACAACAATTCCAAAAGCTAGTATTACTGCTGCAACTAACAATAATTTTTATTACCGATTAATCTGTTGATTATTTTCTCGATTAATCAAATAGTTGTTTGGTCTATGAAATGTCAGATACTCTATACTATGTATATACCCTGTTATCTGTATGGGTAATTATTGACATTTCTTATTATTATTATTTATACATCACCTGGCTTCCCAGGTGAGTAAAATGATGTTGGGAGGTGAAGCTAGTTTGAACTACTTTATATACAGTTAGCTTAGTCCGATGGTTTCCAACCTAGGGGCCTGGCTCCTCCAAAGGGTCACCAGATAAATCTGAGGGGTCCTGGGATGATTAATGGGAGAGGAAAGAAGAAAAAACAAAGTTCTGATACACAATAGATGTACTTAGTTACTTTGCACCAGTAGTCACAGCATAACAACAATCCTGATAACATTATTAACATAATAACTTTCATCATTTTATATACCAACATATGCATATATTTCCTTCAAAAAGTATCTACTCTCCAAAATCTCAATGTTACAAGCTAGCAACTCTAAGATAAGCTATTTAACAGAAGCAGATTCGACATTTTATTAAAAGTAAAATAAAATGAATACTCCTTGATTAATTGACATATTTGGCTCTGCTATATAACATCTAACCTATTGAATCTTATTCATTTATCAATTATTTTATTCATCAAGAACCACGGAGATGATACAGGATAATAACGTTACATAAGACGCGAATCGGGCGTCTGCATTCGTCAGATTAGTCAACAAAACGTCACTTCCTGTCCGTTCAGGCGGGCTGGTTGAACAGCAGCAGTAAAGTGCTAAAACTGACTGGTTTTGTATAACATAAGTAACTTTTATCAGACAGTTTATGGTGTTGGTTAGTTAGTTAGCTCTAGACACATTTCACTCGATGAATAATCGGAAAGTATCTAGCTAGGTTAGCTTCTCCGGCTAGCAAGCATTAGCTTTTGTCTTTTACAGGCAGTGTGTAAAATCCCGCTAACTGGACGTTAACGTGGTTCATTTTAGCTGAATAAAAGGTATCAACTCTTAAAGCTACAACTCTTACATTTTACAAGCTATGGACCGACCACCGAGGTTTGTAAACCGTTTTTTCGACCTTAATTCATGGTGCCAGTCTGTCTGATATCGTTGAAGCTAACACGTTATTTGTTATTTACAGGAAGACAAAAGTTGTGAATTACTGTGAAGCCAAGGACTTTGATGATGGTGAGATCATTTACAACAGTTTTTTTTAGCTGTTAACGCTGCTTATACATCTGTATTTCTGTGTTAAATGGGCGTATGTTGCAAGACAGACTTCAAAACTGGTTGGCAGGAATATTTGGTAACACATCACAAGCATGCTGACAACTGCCACTGCAACTAAAGGATCAGTTCACAATGTTTCAAGTCTGTCTTAAAACAACAGTCAGGAGCCCAATGAATATTGAAATGGGTTTTTCTTGCTGTAATCATTCCTCCTGTTCATACTGGCCATTAGAAGATCCTTTCATAATGCACTTACAATGTAAGTGATGGGAAACAAAAACAAGCCTCCTTCTGTGCAAAAAATGTATTTAAAAGTTTATATGAATCTTCAGCCATCCAAATGAGTCAAATCAACTAGATATCTTTCAACATTACTTTCTTTTTAGTGCCAGAGTCGCTCTTTTGTTACTATACTTCCACCGCAGCTCAACAGGGACACAGGAAGAGGGAATTTGATGTTAAAAAGACTTTAAATGTGGCAGATATCCACTTGATATTTCTTACTCTGCTGAAGCCTCATATAAGCTTCAGATAAACTTTTAAATGTATTTTTGCGCAAAATGACTGTGTGGACACATTGTGGATTTTGGCCTCTATCACTTACATTGAAAGTGCATTTTAAGAGGATCTCCCTAATATACTGTTTGGACCAATGAAGAGTTTACACATGCCTTTTGTAACAAGGAAACATCTGCAAAGTTGGTGTAACATTAGAAAAACTGAGACCACTTAACCAAATTAACATGTAACTCTGGTTACAGCTCTGCTTGACTAGTTTAGCACACATCAGTGTTTCCTTTTCAGCTAATGGAAAAGTTGGAGTTTATAAAATAAATATTTTTTTATGACAAATTGTTAAAATTTTTGAATATTTTCTTTTTCATATGGATTTTTCTATGTTAACTTGAGGGCAGTTTAATGTCTTGTAAACTAAACTAAAATATAAATGTTCTTTCTTACTCTCAGAACATTTATATTTTAGTTTAGAGACTCTCTGTCACTCAATATCACATGGACTAGGCACAATCAGAGAATTGCTGCCGTCCCATAGGCAGAATTGACATTTAGAGACATGTAAATATGTATTTAAAAAAAAAACAAATGGTGCCAGTTGTTGCTCACTTTCCGTTTCAAGACTCATTTAAATTCCAGGAAACTTTAAATCTTATTCATAGATTGTAAGGGAATACACACACATACTCATGAACAGACTCACTTTTTACTCACCACCGACAAACTCTGTTCTCTTCCCTCATTGTGACAGATGAGGATTTCGCCTGTGTGAAGGCTCCACCCAGCAAAAAGCTCAGAGAGGATGTGAAACGACAGGAGCACAAGAAATCATCAAGCAAGTCCTCAAGTCAGGAGTCCAACTCACAGTCCTCACTGAGCCAGAAGATTAGGTGGGTCACTAGTGAATGTGATACAGTGGGCCATGTACATACAGTAACATGATGATGATTTGTTAAAGGTTAAGAAAGAGAGAAAAAGATTTAGAGCAAAACCTCATTCATTTATTAACAACACAATCAGTCTGTTGTGATTTGTGACAAGTAAATAAAGTAGGCCTATGTGTGTTTTTCACAGAAAACCATTGGATGAGAAGTTGCATGCCAGAGATCTAGAAGCAGCCATTACTCTCTCCTTGCTCAATAATGCAGATATGATACAAGACCAGTCTCCCACCAGTACAGGTATGCTATAGCTTGTAAAATGTACTTTTAATTGCATATTTTAGAGTCGTTGAATTAATTCTGATTAAATTTCTCCAGGAGAGGTTACGGTTCAACTTCCAGTAGATGAAAACACAGACCCATCTTTCCGGCACCTGTCCAACTGTAGTGTGGATATCTCACTCATGGGTAAATTCGTCTTACTCTTATCTACTGTAGGCCTACCTTCCTTTATTACACATTTAATTGATTGTCCTTTTTGATAAAATACAGTTTTAGATAAGGATAGAAACAGTATGAAGTTTCTGAGGTTGTTTCAATTTTTTGTTTTCCGCAGGCCTTGACGAAATCACATCAGAGAAGGAGCCACTTGCCCAATCCAGACAGAGAAACGCTGCCTCTAAAGCCGCCGAGCAGCAGAGGAAAATCCTGAAGGATGAAGATGAGGACTATCAGCCCAAAATGACACCAGGTTGTCACCTTGTTATTCATCCATAAATAGCTCTATTTAATTACAGATTTTCTTCCTTTTTGTGTCGTCGTAATAACACCAGTAACATTTTCCCAGATTCAGAAAGTGACGACGATTTTAGTGAACCAGCTGAGAGTGAAGATGAAGAATTCACAGTAAAGAAAGTCAGCAAAACAAAGAAGAAGGAGAAAGTCACCAAACATGAGAAGACCAAACAGCCTCCTGCCTCTAAAAAAGAAAAGCAACCATCAAAGCCATCAAAGTCTAAATCAAAGGCAGCAGGTTTGTTCTTTAAAATTCAGTTTTTGGCTTTAATTGTATTTCTAACATTATAATAAGAACTACTTTGTCTCAGCAGCTTCCACACCCGTGAGAAGTCCACCAAAAGCCATAATTGCAGCCAAAAGGCCCGTCTTGACCACCTCAGTTTCCACATCTAAACCAGTTTCCACATCTAAACCAGTTTCCACATCTAAACCGACAGTCTCTTTGAGCCCAGCAGGGGGCAGAGTACCCAAGTGGAACCCACCAGGTACGAGAGCAGGGCTGCAATGTTATAAATATAAACCTTTAGAGACAGCTAAGAATCTATTTTATTACTGTTTTCTTCACAGGTCAAATTGGTAAAAGTCCCAACTCTACGAGTCCAGCAGTGAAGTCTCCAGGTCAGGGTCTACGACTGGGACTGTCCCGTCTCGTTCGAGTCAAACCTCTTCACCCCAGTGTCGCTACTCACTGACCACCTGTCTGAGGATGCCTCTGTATGTGATAGTAAAGTCCAGTTCTTGTTGTCCTGATTTATCATTTATTTTAAAAAAGTTGCTTGTAAATATTCATCTCTATATGACGTGACTCCCAGGATACAACTTTGACTTGATGCTCTCAGCGTTGGTCAGATGTTCTCATGAGCACATATGCACCTTTAACAGTTATTTCACCCTGCAAAGGGGGAACGTCAGATAATCATAAAGTGTGCTTTGTTGACTCGAGATTAACACTACTGTCTCATTGTCACTAGCAAACTAATTGTTGATATGTCTGATACATGGAAAAGTGTGAATAATCCCTTTTTTAATCATTAGTCTCGGTCTTATTTACATAATTTTATTGCCACCTAAAACATACTTTCACCCATTTTCCTGTTGTGTGCAAACATTGTATATTGTGTACATATATATATAAAAAATAAAATTAAAACAAAGTTTAAATTTGTATGACATTTGTCTCCCAACCAGGAAGAATTATTTCTGTTAAAATTTGCTCCTGCGAATGATGATGAGACTGATTAAAGGACATAAAGGTAGAACAACAAATGCAGTTTGCTACTATATGAAAATGTTTATATACTGTAACTTCCCAGTCAGCTCTGATTTATCTCACATGCTTTTTTTTTTTCTTGCTCATTGATGAGTGATTCATTCAGGAATAGTTCATCGTATAAGGTTGCGTTTGAGTTTAAAATAGTATCTTAAATATTTAAACAGGTCTTTCTGTGAATCCTGAAACGTTTGACTAAATATTACATGTTGTTTTTTAGTTCAGGATATCGGCTCTGCTGTGACAGTGGCTGTCAAAGAAATAAACAAGCCTTCAGGATTTTTTCAGTTTAGAAATTTCTACATGTTTATAGTTGGGATTATCTCTCCATGGAAAACAAACCTTTCATTTGATTTTGGGTTAAAATCCTTAAATATCCCAAATCTGTGGATATTTTAAGATGTAACTTACAGAGGATCATATCAGTTTTGGTGATTCATGCACATTTTCTCATTTCACTGTCTCCAACTGAATAATGGTAATGAAATCAAAATAATTTTAATGATGATAAACACAGAAGGGACCCAGGACACCATCCTGGTTAATGCAGCACCAAAGATAGATGGTCAGATTTTCTAAAAATCATATTTTTTCCTATCTCCTATGTTAAGTACCAAAATAATCCTAAAATATTTACAGAAGGACTTGTGCTATGCTGTACTTCACTGCGGGTTTACTGTGTACAACTGTAATTCTTAATAGTATTGTCTTCCTCCTCCAGCGTCGTCTGAGATCGTGGTACTGAAGCTACACTACTGGTCAAAAAATTTTTAACCAGTTTTTATTGAAATTTAAGCTGTTCAAGTCCAGTGAATAACCTTAAATGGTACAAAGGTAAGCGCTAAAGACTTATAATGGTATTTGAAACAAAACAGAAAAAGAAGTTAAAAAGATACCATAATTTTTTTAATTAGTTAATTGTTTGTTCAAAAGCTGCACATGATAATATCTTTCCTTACTGGCAGAGATAAAACTGGTGTCAGTAATCATAAAGGAATCAATAAACCAGGATGCAATGGGGAAGCAGTCAATAAAAGGACAGATGTGGGTCCACTGACCTGATGACTATGACAAAAGCAAACAACTACACATGTACGTCATAATACAGTAGGGGAGAACAGGGTAACATGAGTCACTTTTAACGTTTGATGATTTTACCGCAAAAAAAGGTGTATTTGTTTCAAATAATAGTTACTATATATTGTGTGTTAGCTACAGAAAGAATGTGTGTGCAAATGTCCTTTTGTGTACACAGACAGGTGACAAATTAAAGGGAAAACTGGTACAGGTCTGAATGCTTGACCCCTGAGTGCTTGTTGGCATTTTGCTGGCATGGTTTGGGTCCACTTGTCCCCTCAGAGGGAAGGGTCACCTTTATCCTATGATGAAACATCCTGATGGGAGTGGTCTCTTCCAGGATGACAGTGCCCCCATCCGTAGGGCATGAGGGGTCACTGAATAGTTTGATGAGTATGAAAATGATGTGAATCATATGCTATGGCCTTCACAGTCACCAGATCTCAACCCAACTGAACACCTATTGAAGATTTTGGACCAACGTGTTATAGACAGCGCTCTACCACCACCATCATCAAAACACCAAATGAGGAAATATCTTTTGGAAGAATGGCGTTCATCCCTCTAGAAGAGTTCAGAGACTTGTAGTATCAATGCCAAGGTGTATTGAAGCTGTTTTGGTGGCCCAACAACTATATGTTGGTTTTTTCTTTTAATTTGTCACCCGTCTCTCAACAATTAGGTATTTATTCATCAACATTGTAACACTAGTAACATTAATTTGAACAGTGTCTCTAGTCTCTAGAATATAGAATATCAGAAAATAATACTTAAATACACAGGTTACTCTGTACATTAAAGCCTATTTAAACTTTTGGGGGTAAATTGACTCATTGAGTCAACTTGCCCCAACATCACTGGCACGTTTTACCCCTCCATTTTGACAAAACTGTTTAACCCAGTGGCTCATTTACACAATTATGCTAAGTTTATGACCTTGTTTTGTAGCTTACACTGACTTAAATTAACATGTAATAATGTCCAAACTTATCTGTTTTAATTAAGATACAAGGCTGATAACTTTAGTAACATGATGAATTCAAATTATTATTTTTTTTACTCTGTTTTACTTACCACTCTCTCTCCATGTGCTTGAGTCCAGGATGGATTGAGTAATATGAACTATACTGGCTTAATTTGTGTGCCACTGGCTCAATTTACCCCGTTCTCTCCTATTCTGGGTTTATGCAGGTTCACACAATATACTCAACTGAAAGTTGTATTAAGCTGGTTTGTCCTGGAGCACTGCCCTGGCTGTGCAAACATTTTAAAAAATGAGTGAAATGTTCCCAGCGTCACATGAGGTTATCATATCGCATTTATGATCACATATCAGCTGCAATATGTCCTGAAGTATTGCAGCTTTATTTTAAAAAAAGGATTTAACACAGATTACAGATATTAGCCTAAATCCTCTATTGTTCATGTTTGATAAGGTTATATCATCATATCATATCAGTACACAGCCAGAGGGACTGTGACTTTTACAACATATAATATCCTCAACGGCCTCGGCGTCTGTCTCATACAGCATTTTGCATGTAGCCACTGCCTGAAAACACAAAGCAGGTATAAACTCTACAGCTCCACAACCAAGACTCCTCCCCTCCACTTCCTAAATCAATGTTTACCAAATTAGTTAAGAACACAAATGGGTTGATTAAATATAAAGAGGAATTCATATTTGCTAAA
This sequence comes from Thunnus maccoyii, assembly GCF_910596095.1. Classification (NCBI taxonomy): domain Eukaryota; kingdom Metazoa; phylum Chordata; class Actinopteri; order Scombriformes; family Scombridae; genus Thunnus; species Thunnus maccoyii. The sequence goes on along the minus strand of NC_056555.1, from coordinate 17,112,652 downwards.
GTCTCAATAGAGCGTATTATGGAAGGCATTTGCAGGCATTGTCCCATACTTGAATAAACACAATATTCTTTGTGTTTCACAAAGCAAATAAAGGTGTTGGAGCTTTTGTAACCTGTAGTGAGCGTTATCTTTGATATACCAATGAAATTATGATATAAAATTTATAGGACATGTTTCTCAACACACGTATGTAATGTACGGTATACTTCATATTCTCCTGCGTCAATCGAGGCAGACAGATGGTTGGTACAAGGATGCAGGGTCCTGGCTGTATTTCATGTTGACATGATGGCAGAGATAATTAGGGAATATCAGGGGATTTCCTGGTTACATAGAGAAAGAAATGGGTTGCACAATGAAAGGGGAAAAAAACAAAAAGCGGCTGTAGTAATGGCTATGTATTAAGATGAGCTGCCAGAAAAGTTTCAAAGCACATTATCATTCATTCTCCAAGTCTTTATCCAAAAAGGAAATCTCCCATCGGTCACCAATTTAAGGTCTGGGATTTTATGTACTTTCATAATTCTGCTCATATGGTTTCAAACTTTTTTGATTACTCTAGCTTTTTCCAAATATTCAATCTGAACCTTTAAGAGGAAAGGAAGGACAACAATATTAAAAAATGTTGATCCAAATGTTTAAATTTCAGATGGTTGAGGATAACAAGGTTATGTCGGACTTTAAAATATTCATTTATGTCTTATGATCATCACATAAGCTGCATGACAGGTTGAACTTGTCTGCCTTTTTTTTTTTTTTTGGCATTTGTTTAAGTTCTGTTATTGCACATCAACACAGCAGATGACAACATTAAAGGCAGTGAAATTTGTGTTCTAGCTCCAATTAGATTATAAAATAACAATTATTTCAAAAAAAGGAGAGAGAGAAGAGGAAGATAAGAGAGACAAATGAAAATATATACAAATATTACCATTGTGGTTTTGTTGTAGGTGCTGTTAAGATTGTGTGTTTCTGTGACATTTGATATATGGAAGAGGGATTTAAGCAAGAAAAGATTAATGAGCCTGAAAAGTTGTCCAGGAGTAAATATTTACAATGTATTGAATTAAGTATTATATCAATTTAAAACTGCTCTATGCCTGAAATCTCTCATGGTGAACTTTAACCCCTGTGTGAAGTATACAGGATGTGGGCCGATATATATTTTGGAAAATCAAAATGAAATCTCCTATTTGAGAAAATCTCATGGATACCTTGCGACTCCATTCATGCTCTTCAAACCTTTCAGCCACCACTAATTTATTCAATGTGAACTTACAGCATATCAGATAACACAGCCACTTTGCGTCTCTCATTGTGCATGACTGTATTTGTGTGCACAGGTCGGCGTGTGTGCAGAGGAGGAGGGGAGAGAGCACGACAGCACTTAAATAAAAGGTAGTGGTATACTTTCTCCTTCCTTTTCTTCCCATCCAAGTCAAAACAAAACGCATGACATGCACAGGACCACCAGAATGAGATCTAAATGGATCAAAGGATTACTTCTCGCCCTCTCTGTGGCTGCAGCTGTGTTATACCTCATCTCTATTAAGAGGGAGGTCCACACCCATTCAGAAAGACTCCAGAGGGCCCACCACAATGACTCCATCAGGGGCCAGGGAATGCTCATGAGGATGAACAAGATGGAAGCAGACATCAACAGGCTGCGTGAGTAAAAGTCAAAGTCCAGCAGCTGATTCTGTCTCTTTGTCAAAGTAGGAAATTCAAGTTTTTGATTTCAAATTTTATTTTGAACATGTTAAAAGAAAAAAACAAAACATTAACACATTTGCTTTAATGTTCGTCATCAAACGATTCAAAGAGGTCCGGGTATCATCGGATAATTCGTAATTCTCCGATGACGCCTGGACCGGACCAACCAACAATGCACAGTGCACTTTATGTTGAATTTCTTACACTGCTATTTGCAATATTTGCAATTATGTAATATATTTTATGACCTGTCGCTCGGTCAAGTCAGGATCACTGCTTTTTTTGCACAATACTATGCTGTGCAATACTTCAACTTATATGTAACTTATATACTTGATTGATGAGTGATGACTTGAGTGATTTTAATTTTTAAAATTTAATTTAATTTAACTCTTTTTTTTCGTGAAGGGTGGACTAGCAAAGTAAGAATTTCATTATATGGTGTAACAGTCCGTGTTTGCTGTGCACATGATAATAAACTTTTTGAATTTTGAAATTCATCACAGTTTTAACATTCACAAAATCATTTCTTAACCAAAATTTGGGTTGATTTAAGCCTGACAACACACACATGTTGAGCACAGGCCAACAGAGGGTTCTTACACACCTGCTCCAGTAGCATGTGCTCCTGATTGCATCATTTTGATTATAAGCACAAACACTGACAGTGCATATTTACATTTCATGGAGGGGCACCTGTGGAGTGCTACTGAATGACATCTGCGTGTCACTCAGGATACACTCAGGAACAAATACTCAGCTTCTCAGTTTGTCCACAGTCAATATAATGAATAAGCTTGAAAAGAAGGAACCGGTGCCACAGAAGAACGCAGAGGTGAAGAAGGAAAGGAAGGTGGTGAGGAAACTATACCCGAACTCATGGCTGTTCGAGAGGTGGGGCGAGGAGCTGTCAGAGGAGGAGCAGAAGGAGGCTGAGAACTTATTTCAGAAATATGGCTACAATGCTTTCCTCAGTGATAGACTCCCCCTCAACAGAGAGATCCCTGACACCAGGCCTGCCAGGTGACCATAACCTCCCACTCATATGATCATCCCTGCAAATAAACCACACCTCATGTACTGTACTTTCAGGTGTGGTCGCAACGATCTTTGTATGTTATTACTTCAACTGTCCATAATGGTTTTACACCCACATTCAAAATATATCCATCTACATGTGTAATTTTCTCTTGATAAATACAGTTTTTAGTAACATTAATTCGACTTTAGAAACATCTTTTTCCATAAAACAATTAATTTGGCTGGATTGTTATGAAACTCTCTTGTGTGGGCTGATGTATGACAGAAAAATTACAGTAAAATCACTTTTAGTCTGAATGAATGAGAGGTTTGTACATAACATACAGACAGTCCTTGATATAACTTAAGCCTTTTAATCTATAAACTTTGGTTGAATTTCTTGAATAATCAATTTTCAGTGACTAAAATATAGCTTTCATGAATAAACACTGGAAAATGCATCAAAGTTGAGTATGTTCAGAGGAAATTATCAACTAAACCTCAAGTTTCCTTCTGACATTTCATTTGCTTCTTGATTCTAATGATTAAAAACAAGCACAAGTCTACAGCTTTAACAAGAAAAGTTCAGATCATTCAAGTCGTCAGGTACAAATTTTTTGTCTCCTGAAAAGGTGTGCTGCGAAAAAGTACCCAGAGGATCTTCCTACCATCGGTGTTGTGTTAATCTACCTGGATGAGGCTCTTTCCATCATCAAAAGGGCTATCCGCAGCATCATCGACAAGACACCAGCTCATCTGCTGAAAGAAATCATACTGGTGGACGATCACAGTAGCAACGGTAGGTCGGCATGCTCTGCAGCTGTTCTGTTATTGGTAGTTTTCCTCTCAAGTATTTTATTATCAGGATATGGTATCAAGAGAGACAAAGTTGACTTGTAAAAGGTTGGTAAAAATGACAAAAAACACATTTCCTCCCTTCTCCTAGTTATATGTAGTTATGTAGTTAGGGTTAGGGTTAGGTTAGGACTGGGTTAAGGTTAGCGTACAAATCTCACAAGTTCGGCAAATCGTCCCTCTGGCCCATCCAATCTAGCACCAAACCTTCAAGTTATGCGCTTGTTGGTTCGGACCAATCAGCATCCTGTCAGGATTCTTGCGTAAGACGGTGATAGACAGATGGTTCAACCAATGACTTGCCAAGTATTTTTGTGCCTGCTCCTTTCTAAACAGTTTCCAAAGACGACTCGGAGGTGGGGGGAGAGAGGGGAGGGGGGGGAGTTGGTAGTTGGTAGATGACTAAAAGTGTTCATTACATCAAATCTTCACCATATGCCTTTCTGCAGAGGATTTAATGGGGAAACTGGATGAATACATCAACTTCATCCATGAGGAGCGTCCAGGCCTGGTGAAAAAAGTCCGGCACTCTGAACAGCTCGGCCTCACTCAAGCCAGACTGTCAGGATGGAAGAACGCTGTCAGTGACGTGGTGGCCATCCTGGATGCTCACATTGAAGTCCATGTGCAATGGTTGGTTTAAGTGCTGAGTGAGTTTTTCTTTCTGTGCTACGGTGTTGATACTTTTGTCATCACATTAAACTATCACTGTTTGTGTACAGGGCAGAGCCATTACTAGCTCGCATCAAAGAGGACCGCACTGTGATATTGTCGCCAGTGTTTGACAGAGTCAACTATGATGACTTGATACTGACTCCCTACAAAACTGCAGCTCATGCCTTTGACTGGGCTCTGTGGTGCATGTACGAGAAGTTCAGACCTGAGTGGTACGCTCTAAAGGATGAGTCACAGCCTGGCAAGTGAGTTCCAGTTTAAAAAGTTCACACAAAAAAAACATTTGACACTTGTAGGACTGGTTTGACATTTTGGGAAACATGCTTATTCACGTTCTTGCTTTGAGTTAGATTAGAGGAATGATACCACTCTCACCTGTCTGCTCAATATGAAGCTTGAGCTAGGAGACGGTTGGCTTAGCTTAACATAAAGACTCGAAACAGGGACAGCAATGTGTTTTTTTCCATAAATAATATTCTAGTTTATATGGAATAACCCCCTCCCAGTTTTCATTACAAACAATATTCTAAAGAAGATAAAAAAGAGTGAAAACTGTTATACTGAATACTGAATTTTTTGTTCTAAAGAAAGCAGGAGGAAGTGCTTCAGATATACTGTGGCATTAAGTTTACAAGTGCAACATGTTTCCCTTTTATAATAGAAGAGGTAGTTTATAGTATTTTCTCCTCTAACAGGACATGTTTTGAATAGATATGCAGGATCTAAACAACACATGGATATGTGAACATTTGCATAATATAGCACTGTAAGCATGAACTAAATGTAAAGCCTTTGTGTGTCGTTTGCTCACAGTTTGTGGTTTAAAGTGATATTGCACACCAGCGATAAAGTTTCTGTTTAGTCAGTTGATGTGGATTAGATTTTATGTGACTATAGAATACTGTATGTACAGCATTAATGTTTGAGGTTCAGCCTCTGACCTCCCTACAAGGCTTTAGAAATGCTGTTTGAATAACGGCAACGGCAGTGACATAATGATTAAGAGAGTGCATTAGGTACACAGTATACTGGAGTGAGAGGAGTATGCCATGTTTGCATAGTGGCATGCTTGAGTTGAGCTGTTTGAAATAGCTTGCAGGCTTTGCTATATTTCATATTCTTCAGAGTGAATTTAGACCCTCCTTCCTTTTCGTTTAAACCAGTGGTCACCAACCCCTCTCCTCAAGAGATACTGGCCTGCATATTTTAGGCATCTCCCCACTCTAACATACCTGATTCTAATTATTAACTCATTATCAAGCCCTTGACAAGCTTTAGTTGCTTGATAACAAGTTAATAATTAGGATCAAGTGTGTAAGAGTGGGGAGATACCTAAAACATGTAGGGTAGTAGCTCTCCAACCCTTCTCCTCGAGAGATACTGGCCTGCATGTTTTAGGCATCGCCCCACTCTAACACACCTGATTTTAATTATTAACCCGCTATCAAGCTGTTGACAAGCTTCAGTTGCTTGATAACAAGTTAATAATTAGGATCAGGCATGTAAGAGGGGAGATACCTAAAACATGTAGGGTAGTAGCTCTCCAGGAGCATGGTTGGTGACCACTGGTTTAAACAGTCTCTTACTCTTAAAGTCGTACTGGTACATTTACCAGCATGTACTGCAAAAGTGACCTGATTTCTGGCAGAGGAGGGAGTCACCTTTAGATATGGACACTGTACAAATTGCTTCAATGTTGTCAAAACTGAAAAAATCATTCACATAAAGCAATTTTTTTTAACTGCAATACCACTTCTGTCCTTTTAAAAGGGGACATAACATGCTTTTTGTGATTTTCTGTCATTTATATATGTTAAACTTTCCAAAACTTGAAGTGAACGTATGTAAAAATGCCACTTTTTAGTCAAAAGCCAGGGCTTCAGTTTACTCTGAATGCTCCTTTTGCAATGTTACCTCTACTTCCCCATTGAACAGTCAGATCGTTCGCACATGCCCACAAACTGTTTCATAGCCTTTGTTAACGTTGTCAGCTCGCATATTTCAGATCGGATTCAGGCTCAAACATGTACAGATGTATTTGAGAAGTTGACATTTTGAGTAAAGAACAAGAAAAAGAAGTGAAATCCTACTACTACGTTTGTTTCCGGAGCCAGTGGATGCTTCTGGAAGCTGGCCAATCAGAGCAGAGAGGGCTCATTGGAAGGGGGCCTTAAAGAGACAGGAGCTAAAACGGCCTGTTTCAGACAGAGGCTGAACTAAGGGGCTACATAAAGGGCCAGTATGAGATAAATAATGAGCTTTTTTAACTGTAAATCATGCAAAGATATTCCAGTAGAGCCCCAGAATAGAAATATAGACCTGGAAACATGTACGATACGTCCCCTTTAAGTTTCCATGTGAGCAGTTTCATGTAGGGTGCATTTAAGGACTGAATGCAAACAGGTCAAACCTTTAGTTAACACACATGCAAACACAAACAGCAGTGATCCTGCATCTCTAAAAGCCTTGATTCCAGCCACCTCCACTGTGTTAGGGCTACAGTAGAAATGACTAAAGCTACCATTGAGAACACTAAGGTCATGTCCTCACTATTTTCTCTGGGATTTGGGGAAATGTTTGAAACTTGGTGATTACATGTGAGTATGTTTAGGCTGCTTTTAAGCCAAAAGAAATGAAAGAATAAATAAAATATTCAAAGTTTCTCGACCAGAATTTAAATCCTGGCCTCAAATTCTGTATATCCGTAAAGCATTAGAGTTAAGTTTAAAAAAAACGTCTTTTCTGTACGTCTGTGTATATTTTGGGTGAACTGATCCTTAAACCAGTCTGATATTTAACATGCATTGACAGTTTATGAAGTGCAGGTGGATTTTTGATTTATTGCAAATACTTTATTTGTCACATGGTGTCATCAGGAGCCCCTCCGTCATGGGGATACTTGTGGCTGATCGTAAGTTCTTTGGAGAGATCGGAAGCCTTGATGGTGGAATGAAAATATATGGTGGTGAAAATGTGGAGCTCGGCATCCGGGTAAGATGATCCGGAGGTGATGACCTGTGTTTGAGTGTACTGTAGATCTTTGTCATTTTCAGTTAACTGTTTGCTCTCTCCGCATTACTTCCTCTGCAACACTCCAAAACATACAATTAACTTTGCAGCCAAAGTGTGTCAAAATAAACATCCTGGACAAAGAACGAAATGTTTGACTGCACAAGTTTAGCATTAGTGTGAAGTTTTATGTTACTCTGCAACACCTGCTAAAATATTGTTTTCTGTATACGGTATGTGACCTTGTGCAATGTTGAGTTTTGCTAAAAATAAGCATACAACATGTGTGTGTCAGAAACTCTTTTAACAGTATTTGACCTCTTCTACTTTTGGCAGGTTTGGCTATGTGGAGGAAGCATAGAAATTATACCTTGCTCTAAAATTGCCCACATTGAACGAGCCCGTAAGCCTTACCTGCCAGACCTGAGAGTGATGATGAAGCGTAATGCACTGAGGGTGGCAGAGGTGTGGATGGATGAATATAAATACAATGTCAAGATTGCCTGGAACATTCCCCTAGAGGTTAGGAAGTCAAATAACTCATTAATCACACATAATCACCAGGTATACAAAATTGTAGCTCCTTTTACCTATCAAAAACTCCTTTGTGGCCTTATTATTCCTGTTTTTTCCCCCTACAGAATCATGGGATAGACATTGGGGATGTGTCAGAGAGAAAGAAATTAAGAGAGAGGCTGAAGTGCAAGCCCTTCAAGTGGTATCTGGATAATGTTTACCCCGAGCTGGTCTCTCTGAATGATGTGCTTGCTTATGGAGCAGTGAGTAGAAACAATATTTACTGTAAGACACTTCACACCTTCACCACAATCAAATAAATCTTTTTAAATCTGTATTCATTAGTGGTAGGTTTACTTACAAGGTCTTCCTCACTGCAATCATTCCTCCTGTTCATACTGGCCATTAAAAGATCTTCTTCAAATGTGCTTTCAATGTAAGTGATGGGGGCCAAAATCCACAGTGTGTCCACACAGTCATTTTGTGCAAAAATGCATTTAAAAATTTATCTGAAGCTTATATGAGGCTTCAGCAGTCTGAGTTAGTTATGTAAAGGGGATATCTGCCACATTTACAGTCTTTTTAGCATCAAATTCCCTCTTTGTGTTTCCTCGGACAGTGTTTTCCTGTTGAGCTGTGGTGGAAGTATAGTAACAAAAAGAGGAACTTTGGCACTAAAAAGAATGTAATGTTGAAAGATATCTACTTGATTTCATTAATATGGACAGCTGAAGCTTCATATTAGCGTCAGATAAACTTTTAAATACATTTTTGCACAGAAGGAGGACTGTTTTTGGTCTGCATCACTTACACTGTGAGTGCTTTACGACGGGATTTTCTAATGTCCTGTATGAACAGGAGGAATGATTATAGCAAAAAAAAAACCTGTTTCAATGTTAATTTTGGCTCCTGACTGTTGTTTTAAGACAGACTTGAAAAACTGTGAACCTGTCCTTTAACTGTCCAACATTAAAGGATGAGTGTGGTGAAATTCTACATTTTTCTTGTCAACAAATCAAATGAAAGACCAAAACCAACAATGAAATGATCCTACCAACAAGTGTTTTCCGTGTATCCTGATGATATAGCTTATATATTATTGTGCAATAGAGCTCTATTGTTGTCCGAAAGCTATTAAAACACATAATTGAGCCACAATGGGTGACACGTTCCCTCATTACAATAAACATGGGCACTGTAATTTATTTTGAGTTTAAGGAACATCTACTAAGAACTACAGCGCCCCCTTGTGTTTTTTACAGAGCTATTTTTAAAATGAACATAAAAAGATGTGACTTTAAAGATTTACATTTTCAGTAGGAACAAATGGGCTGAGAGTCACGCCACAATTGTTGGTTTTGGTCTTGTTGAGAACAAAAAATATTAAATATTGCTCGCCTTTCCTGGGATGGAGCCTCAGGAGATATATCTCTAGATTATTATGTTTTATTTGATGTAAAGCCACTTTGTCTAATGGATGCTACAAAGGATTACTTGTAATTTCTTCTTCTGTTGGCAGCTCATAAATGATCTGAAGCCAGATCTCTGTATTGACCAAGGCCCAATGCCGGGAAACACACCCATTATATATGTATGTCACTACTACTCGGCCCAGGTATGTTCACTGCATTGCTTTTGCATTGCATTGCTGTCTGATTTTGCCTGTGGATAATAGCTGTTCTGTGGTGTAGCACTGTTTTTATGGCACCAATGGACAAATCTACATCGGTGGAATCAAATCTCACAAGTACAACAACAACCGATGTCTGGTGGACCCCGGTACAGGAGTCGACCCGGGTCTGTACGACTGCAAAATGGCCCAGCAGAAGAAGTTCCACACGCTGTGGGATTTTAAACAGGTAAATGTCTTCTACACCAAAAAGGAGCAGCTATCTTTCATTTTTTTAATGGATTGACAATAAAATGTTTGTTTTTTTTCATTCCTAGGGATCATCTATCCAGAACAGAGAAACAAAGAGATGTCTGGAAGTTGCGATGGGTGAAGATGGCATTTACAAACTAGTTATTCAGAATTGCAGTGGTCAGAGCTGGAAGATACAGAATCTTAACAAAAGCCAATAGAAGACGAATGAGCAGGACCCAGAAGACGAGATCATAAATGAGACTTTATTGCACAAAAAAAGAGAAAGATTTAAAATGGCTGCTTGTGTTTGGGGTTTACAGTTTACAGACGGTGCATGAGTAAAATTGTGAACCGGATCACTGAGAAAAAGAGACATTTTTATGTAATGCTTGGTTTTGCATTACATTTTTGACAAATGTAACTTTGTGACATAAAATATGAACTAATGTGTTTATTTTTTAAGGCAGCCATGTCGATGTAAACATGTGTTTTACAGTTTTTATGTTCTTTTTTATGACAACAAAAGATTGGTTGTGAACAACTTTGATGAATCCTGTGGTACTAAAATAAACTCTCCTGTGAATTGTCGTTCTCATCAGCAGACAGCTCTTCTGTGGGTGTTTCAGGGAAGAAACATTCAGTTCAGAAATTCCTGAGAGGTTTATCATGCCTTCACTGGTTTCACGACTTCATTGGCTACCTGTTACAATTTAGAATCAATTTGGTGGTTGTTGTTTAATTCACTGATTACTTTTTGTCAAGCTTCACAAACAGAAAAACAAATACAAACTTGGTGCAGCAGCCTTCAGTTCATAAATCCCTCCAGTGTATCTTCAAAGGACCTCAGGTTATGATAACTTCATTTCAGCCGATATTTACAGACACTTAGATTGAATTTGAATAATTTCCATAAAGGCTACTGATGGTCTCCAGGTGTCTGCTTTAGTTTAGCGCTACTATAAACATTGTTCAAGTCAAACAGGATCCTTTGTGCTTTTAGCTGTCATGAATTATCCAAAATGAAGGCGTCCCATTTGTTTTTCCACATGGCGTGGCCCATGTCCTTCAGATGAGCTGGCAGGGAGCTGTACCTGCAGGCAGGAGGAACTAACAATTAGAGTAAGCTCTTCAAACAATTGTTAATTTGCTTGATACAAATCTAGTGAAACACGCCCCAGGAGCAAGCTTTTAGATGTCAGAGGGTTACTGAACCCACCATCAGGAGGAGATGACACCTCAATGTTTACTACAATTATACACTCATATTACACTTGCTTCAGGACACTTGGTAACACTTTATTTAGCATTTATGAACAGAATATAAACACTTAATAAATGGTTCATAATACTATAATGTAGTTAACAGAGGATATAAGTGTTTTATGAATGTATTTATGAAAAACTATAACTGCAGGCACCTGCAAGTGTAGGCTGGTGATGATGAAAGACAATTTTGTAAAACACAGTTGTAACAATATAAAAAATGTCTTCATTTATAAGAAAGCTTTAAATAAATTTTGTTTTTGTCAACAAATTCCACAAAAAGACCAAAACCAACAATAGATTAGTCCATCTCTTAATACTTTCTGACTTCTCCAGCCTGCCTGTGGCACGACTGAAGATATAAACCTTTAAAAACAGGTATGAATATATACTTTCATTTTTTAAAAAGGGCTAAAACAGCTTGGCACCGTAGTTTTTAGTACTGTATCTGTTGGGGACTATTTTCAGCCACGTATTAATACACATTTAGTGTTCTAGTGAGTATTGACAGAGCAGGCATTTGTATGTAAGAAAATACAGTAAATATAATCATATACAGTACATATTTTTTAATAGTTTTGGACAACAATGAAGGTCTTTGGCACAGCAAAGTGAGATAAATCAGGCGTCAGAGACACAGAGAACACTTGTTAGAGGGTTCAGTTCATTGTTGGTTTTGGTCTTGTCATGTGATTTGCTGACAAGAAAAAAAAAATATCACCAGATTTAATCTTTAAACCCATCATGCGTTTGCAGTTAACGGGCTAAAACCTAAAAAAAAAGAAAAAAAACAACAACAGTACGGTCCTTTCATCCACAGACAAGCTCATATTAGCTCTTAAGAGTGAAGTGACATCAAAACACACATGAGAGAAATAAAATATATTGATTCTGACCTGATAGAGTTGACAGCCAGCTCTTTCAGAGTGCCAAGGTTTGCTTTCAACCCTCCGATGCCCACAAAGGCTTGATAGAAGTCATAGGAGAGGCCTGTGGTACCGAACAGAGACGGGTCATCAGAGCTGATCACCATCGGGTGACCCTCAGACATCAGCACAGTTGCAGGATGGTTCCTAAGGTCCGATACCAGCTTCAGCACCTGCAGGTCAGAGGTCAAACACACCCAGGTGCTTTATACTGTATATAAGAAGACTGGTACACATTTTCTTCTCTGACAATAGGTCATCTGACCTGGTTTGAGATGGGGCACAGCTCCACAGCCACGTTTCTTTTTCTGGAAAGCTCTTTAGCAAGTGGGTGGTGTGCCAAAGCATATCCGTGCCCGATGCGTGTGGTGTTGAACAAAAGGGCATCAAGAATGTTTTGATCTATGTCAGTGCCTTCATCATCTACAAACACACACAAACAGCGCAATCAAAGTGAAAGAGTCAGAAGGGGGTGCGTTTAATTTTCTATCATTGTTTTCAGCAGTAGAATGATTTTAAAAACTTTCTGCAGGTGCTCAGATGTGTAATTAATAATAAAATATTTTACATTTTTGATCCGCCCACCTGTCTCTCCTGCGTGAAAGAAGTACGGCAGTGTGACACCCAGTTCAGCTGGCAGAGAAAGTGCCTCTCTGAAGTACCAAAGAGTTCTCCCGCTGTCCTCCCTGCCAACCTTCAAACCATAATGTTAGCTCAAGGATAACCTAGTTAAACTCACACACCAAACAGGCTTGATTTCCACTTAACAAGAGTTGATTTTCATTGTGGCATAAGAGGTTTAACCAGACAGTTCATTTCTTACCATGTCAAATCCTGCAACAACATCCGGGAAATCTTTTTGTAGCTGAATGGCCTCTTTCACGGCTGCTTTGACCTCAGATACACTCAGAGCCCTGAAGAAAGCAGCAATCATGTTAAACGCAGGAATGATTATTCAAGATAAAGGTTCATCAGAATTCTCAGAGTACATAATACCTACTCGGGGGTTTATTTTTCATATTTATATAGCTGTTTTTGCATTTCTTAAATGTAAAGTGACAAAATCACTAACTGACTCAAAAATCACAAGAGCTGGTGCAACAAACAAAAAAATGTGCTGGAAAACAGAAGTAGCTCACAAGTAGACCTTCACCAACACTGACAAAAATGCACCATAATTAAAAAAAGTATTTGCGTAAAATGAACAACTACGTACTAGTTCGCTAGTGATAAAACTACTACAACTACTTCCATAAACTTGTGAGAAACAGATTAAAGAAAGAAATGTCAAAATTAAAGCAACAGAGGCTGAGATATCCTAACTTTAAGTCCCTAGTATGAGTCAAGCTTCAAAGGCTTGTCCAGAGCACCACAACTGATTTCACGTGTTAAGTAGAACTAAACTGGTGCAGTGCCCCTTTAATAACTCTAATAACTTTATATCTGTTTCCGTTTCCAGAAAATAGGAAACTAAATAATTATGAGATAATATATTGAATTAAAGTAACAGAATTATTTTTTTCAAACTGGGACACAGTTTCAGATCTATAAAATCATGGCTCATTGTACAAATTCTGGCCATCACTGAGATTGGAAAAAATGCATTTTTCTGATACATCTGTGAAATTAAAGGTGCAGTGTGTAGGATTCAGTGGCATCTAGTGGTGAGGTTGCGGATTGCAACCAACTGAATACACCTCCTCTTCCCCTTCCAAGCCTGTAGGAGAAACTACAGTAGCCATGAAGCTTGCAAAAAATGCTAAAGGTCCTCTCTAGAGCCAGTGTTTAGTTTGTCCGTTCTGGGCTACTGTAGAAACATGGCGGTGCAACATGGCAGCTCCCTATGTAGAAATAAAGGGCTGCAAAGTCAGTTCCACTAGATGCCACTGAATTCTACACACTGCACCTTTAATCAAATAATGAGTAACTAACTGTGCCTTACAGTTAGCGGAATTATATCTTGTTTAATATATATATATATATATATATATATATATGTGCTTTTCACTGAGAAAATTTGTAAACTATCAGTTTTTTTCCAGAGATTTCCACTGTGTTTTCTGCACAAGGGTAGCATTTGAAAGACCTTTTTTTCTGTGATCTTACTGATAGATAGAGTACCTGGGGACAGATATTATGACACGAGCCCCGAGAAAGTCCGGATGATCTGCTACAAACTTCTTTGTAACTTCTTGAAATGTTTTCAGAGTCCAGACCTTGTCATGAATGGTTCCATCGAGCTCGTATGTCTGAAACACAGAAAAGGTGCGGATAGAAATAAAAATACAACATACTCGATATATTTTGTCTTTACATAAATGCTACTGGTTCTGTACTTTTACTATTGCTCTTTCAGAGAGGCTGAAGTTTGGGATGTGAACAAGCAAGTGAACACAAACCCTCGAGAGACCGCTCCTGAGTTCCAGGTAGATGATGTTGTCATGGTGAAGTTCCTCCAGGCCTTTATAGAAGTAGTCCTTCAGCACAGGAGCATGGGTGACTAACCCAGCAGCTGTGATGAAGGCTTCCTCAAACTTCTCCCACACAACGTCTTGGTTTGGGTACTGACCATCTGGATCCTCAGTGAACAGTGTGAGGTGCTGCATTAAACTGAAAAAAAAAACCCCAAAACAATTATCCTGGATTATGTCCAGTCCTCCCATTACATCTTGACTCAAAATGTGTAGGGGAAGGTGGTTTCCTACCTGTTATCAAAGCCTGTAGGGTCTCCAATTTTGGCTCTTAAAGTCTCAAGCAGCTGCCAGTAGAAGCAGTCCCAACGCGGGAAGGGCTGGCGGTCGGAGAACAGGAAGCGGACCGAGTTGTCCCACGTGAAGCAGATGTAGCAGTGTGGCCTGTAGGTGACGTTTTTCACCAGCCATTCAACACTGACCAGAGATGAGCTGTGGATGTGCAGAGCTCCGCCTGTCACCGAAACACCAGAAAAAAATAACTTCAATCTCAAGATTGATTAACTGAACCAAGACAGTGTTATAAAAATGAAGATCTTGGTTCTTGTTGGGTGCTGTAACCATGGATGGATTATATGACAACGGCAGCCTGACACAGACAAAAGTCCCTCAATCCTCCTACATACCAGCATTTTGTGTCTCTTTGTGGTCATTTTAGTGTCTTTGTAGTTGTTTTGTGTCTTTACAGTTGATTTATGTCATTTTGTGTCTCTTTGTTGTGGTACTACAGACGATTTGTGTCTCTTTGTAATCATTCTTTATCTTGTTGAAGTCAATTTGTGTCTATACGGCCATCTTGTGTCTTTGTAGTGTTTCTGTGGCTCTTTATAATAATTTTGTCTCACTTTTTATTCATTTTGTATCTCATTGTATTCATTTTGTGTTTCTTTGTAGTCATTTTGTATCTTGTTGGAGTCAATTTGTGTCTCATTGTAGTCGTTTTGTCTCTTTGTAGTGATTTTGTCTCACTTTTTATTCATTTTGCGTCTCACTTTAGTCACTTTGTGTCTCTTGCAAATGAACCCAGTTTTAAAACTGGACCTGAACTTCGGCAGTTAGTTCACGCTGAAGATGAAGAGAGACTAACTCTTTCCAAATCTTCCTGCCACAGCAGATCCAGACTGACTCAACTCTGCATATATTATACTAAATACCACAGCAAACAATAAAAAAGAGAGCCTGAAATGCAGGTTCTGTTTTCTTAAAGCAGAGCTACTCCACCCTTAAACTGATTTAAACTGATTTACAATTAAAATCACGCTGTGTACACTGTGCAGCTGTAATGAAGGTAAAAAAAAATGTTGGATCAGATTTGGTTGAGCCTGGCCGGCAGGTAATCCATCCATGGCTGTGACGTCACCTTTAGGCATCTTCTGCAGCAGTTTGAAGATTGAGCTCTTTTGGATGAGAGGCTTCGCTTTGAAGAAGTGGATAGCAGGAGGGAACTGGGCAGCAGACATCTCTTGCTCCTTTAACCGATGGAGGTAAGCGTCAAGCTTCTGCTCAGCGGCTGTCAGAATCACTCGGCCGCCTGTCTGTCTGGACGCCTCCTCACGCATCAGCATGTCCCTCTGAGTGGGGTCAGGCATCCCTTCAGTCACCCTCACAAACCACAGAAGGGGCACATATGTGACCACAGCCTGGCAGATTAAGATCACCATGTCCTCATGTGCCACAGGAGGGCGCTGTATTCCTCCTAGAACATGATCACACACCTTCCACTGTGAGCTGCGCTGTAAGGAAAGAAATACTGTGCGTGAGACATGAATTAATGACATTTAAGTCCTCCTGCCTCAGAGAGGTCGGCTAAGTTTTTGCGGTGTAGTAGGTAAATACATTTGACAAACTTGTTTTAAGGTCACAAACATGATAACATGCTGTTTAGCTTGCATTACGGTGCTGACAGAGTCCATTCAGTAGTCTGACCATGACTGCTTTGCCTTTTAAATCGAGATTAAGCGAAGGGAAAGCGAAGGAAAATAACACGCAATCCACACATCTTAAATGGAAACTTTCTCAAAGAATGAAAAATCTTAAAGGCAAATCTAGCAACTTTAAAATGTAAAAATACTTACAAGTAAGAAGGAGCGTCTGTTGTCCTGCGTCTCCGCTCAGCCGTCTCCCAAAAGGCACAGCTTGTTCTGCACAAGAAACTCCACTATCAGAGTAGCATGTCAGCGAAATCCTCAGAGCAGCTGGACAATTGGGGCATTTTTGTCTGACAAACACCATGTGATAAACTAATGAATGAAGGATGAATGGCCAGTGTTACGAAATAAAAGCAAAAACTGTCCATCTCTCAGCAACGGGGACACCGTACAAGTCGAAAAAAAAAAAAAAAAAAGGACAAAGAAGTGATACTAATGATTTATATTTTATTATGTTGTACATTTCCACAATATATCATTTTCAGTTGGAGACACAATCAAAAAAAAAAAAAAAAAAAAAAAAGACAGAACAAAAAAAACAAAACAACAACCACACATACATAATTTAATCTGGAAACCTCATATACATACAGTGCATCCTCTGGAATGATATCACCCACTCCTTTAATTCATGACAGAAGAATAACATACAGTCGATGTAACATCAATAAATTAACTCTGTCAAGGTCATGTACGGTCCTCAGTTTTGTTTCTAGGATTTTTTTTTCTCTGTGATTGGTTGGAGGAGACACCCATTAGCAAAACAATTCCCCATGCAACTTATAATGCGGGGGTAGAGGTTAATGAAACTGGGAGGAAACTGCGACACAGATGCTGTGTTTGTCATTGAAGACTGATCCAATTAGAGAGCAACCTGTTAAACATCCAGCAAATCGACCAATTCTGTTGCCTCTGACTAATTGGTGTAAACTGAGACCCTTGAAGGAGGAAGCAGCAGAGTAAACTAGTCATTACAACTGTGCAGTATCCACGATGAACATCTGTAATGTTGAGTTGCAGCGTCTATCATGTCCCTTAATGCACAGAAAACTACAGCAATACATCACACAACAACAACGCGTCTCTTTTGCGTCGGAGGAATCATTTCAGAGACAGAGGAATGACGTCTTTCATATGACAAAATAAAAAATAAAAAGGAGCGTTCTTCTCTTAATACAGGAGGGCTTCTCAGTCCATAAACTTGCGGTTTGGGTTGGCACCGAAGAGAGACACTCGGATTTCAGGCATCATCTGTAAACACAGAAAGAATGTCAAGTACAAGAATACAGAAAAACAACTAACTAAAAGTAATTTTATTCACTTATTTGACCGGAAAATCCTTATTAAGACTAAAAATTTCTCTTTTTTAAGAGTGTCTTGACCAAGAAATGCAGCAAAAACAAGGTACATATGTCACAAAATCATAAATCCTGAATAAAATTTCCAAGAAACTACCTGAAATGACACCTTAAGGCAAACTTAAAACAGTTTACCAGTAAAAATTAATAAGACAAATCTAAAAAAAAAAACCCATCAAATAATAAATTAAAGCAAGTAACAACATATACCACAAAATATGAAAGTTTGTTAAGAGCTGCACTCATTATTTAAAAAGGGGAATAACATTTAAGACTATGATGTTAGTGTTAACACTTACATACTGTTCGTATTCTGACCCTTCACAGTATTTTTATGTGTTCTGGGTCACTTCAGGAAAAGTAATAAAATGTCAGGTTAAAGGAAAGGTGTTCAGAGTATATCTATTGCTCTCAAATATTTAAAAAAAGGGTCAAATTTGACCTGAACAGGCCGTAAGAGTTAAATTAATGTTCCGTATTTATTTGAGCAGCGAAGCCTCACTGAGGTTATGAGTGGTTACCATAGGAACCATCAAAACAAGCACACAAAACCAATGACAAACTAAAACATTGCATTAGATATCTGTCTAACTTATAATGAGTGATTTCATTTGCGGCTCGTCGTGTGAAATAATAAAAGTGCAGGTGATTCGAGTGCTACGAAATCCAATTTTTGTCAAATGCAAGTTTATTAGTGACCGAACTCCTCACTAAAAAAAAAAAAAGGGGGAAATTCTTTTAGGCAATTCTCTTTTCATTGACTTTTAAAGCGAGCGAGATCATCACAGACAACAACGACACATATGAACATGAGGACCTTTTAAATCTGAGGGGGGGGGGGGGGGGGGGAGATTATAAACAGATAAATAATTAAAAGAAAAAACAGACACAACGTGAGGCTAAAACTACAGTGTGAGATGAGACAATATGAACTTTCTGTATTTCCTACCTGCTGAGCCATGAGGTCCAGTCTGCTCTCCAGGGTGTTGGACACCTTGATCTTCCCATCACCATTATAGATCTCAATACCTCCAGAACTGAAGGAAGAAAAAACACCCAAACAAGACACTTAACTCAATTTTCAACTGTACTTTTGACTTTTTTTAAAGTCCTCCTCTACTGAAAAATGTGTTTTTCTTCTTGTTCCTACAGTCGGATGTTTGAGCTTCACTGTGCAGATTGACGTATGTGCAGAGTTTTCACAATCATCTGCTCAATGTGGAAAGCTGTCTGTGCTCACCCTCAATCTGAGTTTAAGGTGTGTACCTACGAGCACGATTTAAGACATGAAAACTAGTTGTGAGCCAATCGTGGTTGTTGAAATGAAATATATTTGCATATTCATAGATTCTGAATTTTCTCCATGAGGGAGAAGGAGTAGATGTCATTTTAAAGATTTAAACAAGGTAATTGAAAAACCTCATCAGACACAAATAAGTATTAGTATTTTCTATATCTTAAAACATGTCTGGAGGGGATCTTGAAGGTCAATCCATCTTTCAATTGCGTGATGATGCTTACATGTCTGGGGAGAGGAAGTTGTCCTGGTCGACGCGGACCTCCAGATTGTTCTTCACAGCCGCTTTGTATATAGGGATATTCCTCTGGATGGACGCCTGAAAGACAAGGATCATAATAAAATTCTGATTTCATAACATTGAACATATTCAGACTGACGAAAACTTAACTCACCTGTACCAACTGCAGGTCCTGTTTACGGCAGCGAATAGTCACTTTGGACTCCAGGAGCTGATAGAATCCCTGATAACACACATTGAGAAAAGGTTTGTTAAACCTTTCGACACAGCCTCCTTATAAACATATATAGAAGCTGAGAATATGAACTAACCTGTAAAATCAAGCCGTCCAACAGAGCTGGATACCTGGCTTGGTCTTTTGCTACGTTAGCAAGCCGTTGGCGAGCCTCATTCAGCATTTCCTGAGAGTACCAATCAAGATAAGATTTCCATTATTACACAGGAGGTTGTAAAGTTGGCATAATTAATCTCTCTTATGCATCATAAAATATGACAAGATTATGTGCAACAGCTTACCGAGATCATATCATCACGGGCCTTCAGTACCTTCAGTCGAGCCTGATTCATCAGGTTGGACATTTGGCTGTTAAGTAGACAAATAACAAACACATTGGATCTGTTTAGATTTCTATGTGGAGGTCTGTTTGTGCGGAAACCCTGGAGACTGTTTGTACTGGTTACAAAAGAGTCATTGTGGGATGAAACAACTAAATAAAATTATGGAACTTCTGTGTCACACGTACAGCTAATCCTTTGTTCTTAAAAAGACCCGATTAAGACTTGACTTGATGTGTCCTGTGATCTCTGGCCATGACTCACATTTTCTTCTGCTGCTCAATCTGCTTCTCTTTCTTCTCGTAGTACTCCATTATCTTCAGCCTCTGAGTTTGGACCAGACGGCCCTTCTCGATGTTGAACTCTTCTTCCGCCTGCAGGAGGAGACAGAGTTCACTCAGCAGAGGTCATCGATCATAAGATCATTTTTAAATCATCACTAGTCACTTTTAGTTAGTACTTGCTCTGCTCCAGAGTTTTTTTAAAATTCTCATAAGCCTTAAAAGGGGTCACTATAATCAAAATGACACTTTGATTTGTAATATTTAAGACATGTTCTTTAAAAAGATTTGGGAGGAGAACGCATTTTTCAACTGTGTTTTTTCATTTAAAAGCCTGATTTTAGTGCTATGATGGAGTGCTATGATGGAGGAAATTTAGGGCACATTTTGCTTGATAAATTACTTAAAAAAAACAATAAAATGGTTGGTTATTAACTGTCTAGCAATCAGTTAATCAACTTATAGTTTCAGCACTACAAAAACATTTTTATTCATGTGATGGAGCTGCTAGAATTTAACTTAGTTTCAGATAGATTTATTGTAATAATTCAGAAAATTTAGAGGGAGGATCTGTTTTGGACCTGTGTTTGAACATCTAAAACCAATACATATTGTCCTAATATGGCACTAAGGGTCAACATGTTTTATCTTTTTCCATCATTAACAAGCCCTTCCTGTTACTACATCTGTAACTTTGAATAATATCTGAGGGATAAGATGGGACTAAGCGGCCAAAAAAACACATTATGACCCCACAACCTTTAGTTTTTATTGTTGGTTTTGTATGGTTTTATGCACAGATTCAATCAAGCTCCATCAGTGAGGAATATATGATACATTCATCTAACCAAACTCCCATGGCAGTGTGTTCAACCAGCACCGAGAGGTCTTGATAGTAACTTGAACTGTTTGTTCGGATGTGATGCACTTTAAGTATCAGAAAATACAACACATTTTTCTAAAACTTTAAGAATAATGCAAGATACAAGATAATGGCTTTAGATTTTCTAAAAAGCAGCAAACTGACCCTCATAAATATTTGCACTTACTGGGCTTTTAGTGCCCCTAGTGGTGCATCTCATCTAAGAAACGTCTCTGATGGTGAAGATGCATTTTGACGCTTTTTATGATGGCATTTAATACACTGTATTGTCTGACGGGGGAGTTACAAATGCTTCCTTTCCCCATTTCTTTTTATTCTTTTAATAAATTTTGCTCGTCTTTGAATTTATTCATATGCTTTCGTCACTGTATGTTTTTATTTACACCGAATGAAGCACTTTGTGCTCCTGGTTTTGAAAAGCGTAAAATAAATTTCCCTACTTACTGTCCCCATATCTCTTCCCTCACTTCTTGTCATCTATCTAGTGTCTAATTAAGTCATAAAATCCCCCCAGAAACATTTAAAAATACTGAATAATTACCTCTAGTCACTATGTGTGTTTGTGAATGTGTTTATACCTTTGCATCAATCTCCTCTGCCTTCTCGTTGGCCTCCTGTTCGATGAAGGCCATCATGTGCTTGATCTGCAAACACGAACAAGAAACACAAATGATAAACAAGACTCACATTAATATTATGACTTCACAGCATCTACTGGGGGATTATGCTGTTACACACAACTCACTGTGAAGCATTTCTTGAGTACATCTTTAGGAAAGTTTCAGCTCTCTCATTGTGAAAGCCAGGAATGTTTTCTCAGCCTGCTGTGAGCTTTTCTCATAACAGTGAGGAATGTTTCTACCCATTTTGCTAAAGGTAGTAATTTTCAATAAAAAACTATAAATCTTAAATCCTGTGCAGAGTTGACTCCTCTAGCTTTACATTTCTGCTTTTGGGGCTTATTTTGGGTGATTTCTGAGATTTCCCCACTGAATGAGTGTCCAGACAAGTTCCTCATCAGGCCCTGCTGGCATGTGTTCATCATGTGATCACTGGGAAATATGACCCTTCAACATCTCAGCCATATCTTCCACACAACACTAGCTTCAAAATGAATGCTTATTTTGATATATCTAGCATTCTTAGGCACAAAACCACCAGCTAATACACCCTAAATACCGTATTTCAGTTCATATTTGCGTTTATTTTAAATGCTAACCTACTGCAGCTCTGTCAATGTCACACGCAATTACATCTACAATTACAGCGAATAGCAACATTTTTTAATGTTGTAACAAAACAAAAAGAAGCGTATAATGTTTTTCTACACTTATCCAGAGAGAAATGGTTGATTGGTGTCATTTTGAAGGTTAAAACGGTTCAATACCTGCTTCTGAACGTCGGCATCGCTGAGCGCCATGGTTGCAGCTGTCAAAGATCTCCGCAGGCCTGCCAGGAAAAACACACGAAATAATAAATAATAAAAAGCGCTGCGACATCAAACAAACTGTTATCGTCAATAGGGAGATTTCAATCAAGCAACACCAGTTTCATAGCGACGTTTATTTACCCGAAAATCACAGAGGAGGAGATATGAATTAATCCCCGCAGTCGTGACTCGTAAAGATGTCTACGGAGGATCAGCTGATGTGCAACATCACATGATGTTTACTTCCGGTCGAGCAGCGAATCAGATGCGAGAGCGAAGAGACCAGGAAGAGACGAGCTTGTCTTCAGATATAAAAAGAGAAAAGGAAGAAACTGATTCAGTTTTAGTGAAAAATTGTGAATTATTTGACATTGTAATGCTTTGTATAATTATACTAAATACAAAAATATGTATTTAAAATGCTGTATATCCACTAACTTACATTTTTAGTAATACAAATGCAATCTAAACTCATGTTATCCTCCTTTTAAGTTCTTTAAGTATAAAACCATAAATTCAAGATTTTTATATTTTATTTATACAGCAGGATTGGCAAGGATTCAACAGAGAATGCATTGGATGTAAAAATAATAATAATAATTATAATAATAATACATTTAATTTGTTCTGCACTTTTTATTCACGGTGAATCTGAAAGGTAAATAGGGAGGGAGGTCAACACCATAATTGAAGATGAGGAGTGGGGGAGGTCCTGGATGTCTTGGCATAAAATGCTCAAGTAGCCCAGCTTGGAAATAATTCGGTTAGAAGTTGAGAATGAGATTTTTAAAAACACAAACGGTAAAATCCAACCATGACAATAAATCTAATCCTCTCTATTAGAGAGGATGTGGTTTAATAGGAGTCTTGTCCCACATTTTTTTGGATTGACCTAAATTACAAGTTTATAAGGAGAAGGTAAAAAAGGAAATAGGAGAAATTCTGAACCACATCAGTTGATTCTAGGCTATAATGTACCTCTAAGGGGGTTGGGGAAAAACAAATTATATATGCTCAAAACTCTTGTGTTAATAGCCCATAAAATGATCACAATAAACTGGCTAAAGCGCAAACCACCTACTTTGGACCAATGGACCCAAAGACTTAAGGTCGAGAACTGTATGGAAAATATAACCGCAAGACTGCAACTCTGGATGGACATTTATTTAGAAAAATGGTCTTCTGTTTTATTGTATATAGCAAAGTGAGCACACTGTAAACATTTAACTGGATAATTTAGGGTAAAAGTGAAAGTATGTATAACCTGTCTTATGTCTTTTTTCATACCAATATTATTTATGTATGCAAAGTTGTGTGAGAGTCATTGTCAAGGAAACAGTTTTAATAAATGTTCAAAAAAATCTATTTACATTTGTAATACATTTTTAAAAATAGTTATCGAATATTCAAAGATAGTTTGTCAAATGTATATAATGGAAAAATTGGCTCTATTTATTATTATTATTATTATTATTATTATTATTATTATTATTATTATTATTATTATGTCTGCAACTAACAATTCTTTTCATTACTGACTAATCTTGTCTAGTCTTGTTTTGTCCAGTAAACATTTAAAAATCCAAAGATATTCAGTTTACTATCATGTATGACACATAAAATTATCAAATCCTCACATTCAAGAAGCTGCAAACAGCAAATATTTGGCATTTCTGCTTAAAAAAAGACATATTAAAACAATTACTTGATTATCAAATCAATTAATCGACAAACCATTGCAGCTCAAATCATCATTATTACTATTTAATAATACTCAATCAAACTTTATAGCACCTTTCGTACAGGTTAGTATTATTGAAAATGGGTTACAGATGACTGACAGGCCAATAATAAGACAGAACAAATGTAAACAGTAAAACAATTTGAGACTAGAGAAAAAAAGATGAAAATGTAACAAATAAGAATATTATTATTATTCTCTGTTTCTCCTTGTAAATGAATGCCACAGTACTGTAAAAGGAAATATGTTCTTTTTCTCCTTTTAAAAAAATTATAAGTAATAGTGTTTATTTTTGTTGAATATAAACAGTAAATTGTCAAGCAAGAAATATGTAAAGTATTTTTATTCTCCTTCTGTTGCCAGTAAAAAACAAAATAAATAAAAAAATTGCCAAAAGAGTAGCTAAGAACATGTTTAATTTTGACAAACTATTATCATTTAAGATATTCCTAATGTATGGGAAAGTAGTAATGATGATATTTAATGATTTTTATAGTGAGTTCATAGTGAATATTATTCTTTGTGGTATTTTTTATGTCATTTTTAGCTAAATTAATTAAATTTCTTGATTTTTTAAAAATTATCTGAGTTCAGAAAAGTCCTACAAACACTATAATTATCATTTTTAAGTTTATAGTTGTTCTCATTTACTTCACGGTGTTTAATTCCAGTGGTATTACCAAATTATTGTTTGTTTTTGTTATTGTTATTATTATTGTTATTGTTATTATTATGAAATACAGAGTATTGTTGTATTTTCATGGATAGATTATGAGACAGTGGGCCTCTGGGCACAGACATGTAAAGGTTCTTGGTATTGTGCTGGTTTTTTGTAACTCTACTTTGGTTTGAAAACTACAGAAGAGGATCAGGGCCAAATGTGAAAAATTCTGAGGATAAAGTAAAAATTAAGTAAATAAAGTTAAAAAAAAAAAAAAAAAAAATTCACATGTGGCCTTAATCATCTTCCGTAGAAAACGGCACCTGAACTTCAGTGTTCTATACAAACTATTGTTTGTAAAAATGTGTGGTGCAGGTTATATAACTTCTTAAAACAAATTATAATTTAGGCTTTCTGCAGCCCAGCTGTGCAGTATGTCCTGTGCAGCTGTGTTATTATGTGGAAAATGAACAATAATATAATAAAAGTATGTACATTCTTCAACATTATCTTTATTGGATTTAGGACATAACAACCCTTAAACTGAATAATGCAATAATCTACAGAAATATAATGACATAGATGTCAGACCAGCCCTCCTCTCCCTCCCCTCAGGTCTGACCAGTAATTTCTTCAGAATATGTACCTATTCAAAGAGAAGAGAATAAATAGAAACTGTATAGACTATTAAAAAAAGCAATATAGTTGCAGAGAGGGAATAGATAACAGCCCTCGTGTATCAGTTTAGTTGAAGTAGCAGAATAAAATGAACACAAACAGGTCTGACTCACACATGACAGACAAAAAGAGTGCTATGTTGAGGTCTCCAGAAATGTCAGGAAACCACATCAAATCTTTTTAAACTCTCCCTTCAGGTTATACATTATCTTCTCATTTGGTACATATGATGCTAATTCAATAGTCCATCTAGCAGATGTAGGTGGACGTTCATCTTTCCATTGCAGGGCTATACATCTGTCGGCATTGATAAGGGCAATTCTAATAAATTTGAGGGTTTTTTTAATTGAGTTTTATCATAGATGTGTCAAAAGTATGTACATTCTTGATAATAAGAAGTAAGAGTTGTTGATCTACATTTCTACATTTGATCTAGACATCACATACTTTTTACTGAGCCATGTGACTTTCCAATAAAAAAAGCAGCTCTGCAAACTCAGATTTTTATTGTATAATTACTCTGGTTGTTTCTGTTTAGATACAATCCATTATAAAATACAAGCAGTGTACATGTCCTGCCATAGTTTCCAGTCCTGTAATGCATCTTGCCAGTAGAGGGAACTAGAACTTGGAAAGTTCAGCTTTAGAAATAGCTTGTCTCCCTATCTGACATGCATTTTCCACTGTGTGTCATAGCCTCACAGCATACTGCGGAGTCACTGATAATCTGCCGTTTGGACAGTGAGCATACAACTGTTTGCTGGCATTGAACACTTACCCACTGACCTCTGTTGACCTTTCAGAGACACGCAGGTTCAAAGTCAGATTCAACAGTGAAAACCCTTCAGTGTTTACCCACATTATTCAATGGATTTCTCAGTCTGAATGGACAGCAAAGTCACTACTGACTGCTCTCCAGCCAACTGTTATGTCATGGATTTGAGAAGTGGGGTGGGTGAGAGAGAGAGAGGGAGAGAGAGAGAGAGAGAGAGAGGGAGAGAGAGAGAGAGAGAGACAGAGAGAGAGACACACTTTTGCACAGCTTGTCCATCTTGTTATTCCCGTGCCAGCTACAGCGTGCATGTCTGCCTATCTGTTATTGTGTGGCTTCGTCTCTGAATGCACGTCTCACTTTGATTTCCAGCATCTGCCTCTCATCTAGCAACTCATTTAGCCCGAGAGCACCAAGAGGACCCAGGTATGCTGAATGTTGTCTTTCCTTTTTTTTTTTTTTCTTTTTTATTCACATGACACAAAGTTTGAGCAAAGCCTTTAAAAAGAAAATCCTCCACAGGAATCACAAGAAAGTCTGAGGAAGAGCTGCGCCTTTGAATCAAGAATTTGATTAGATTTTGTGGCCTTTGTGTGACCATGCTTTGTTAAAGGTGTGTTATCTGTAAACATGTCAGTGTAAAGGTCAGTACGGGTCACTCTGATGAAATGAAGGGCAAAATCTAACCTTGTATGAGACAGAGAAACAAGACTTATCAGCTGATTCTCCAACACTTCCTGCATGTGACATTGAAAGCTGACCTTTTGTAAATTGAGGTATCTAATATCACTCTGCATACACTGTGCCCACCACACATGAGCAAGGGAAGCGTGCCCTAAATCTCACTGGTCATTTACTTCACCATGAGTCTCTTATCACGGGGATAGGATCAATCTGAATCCAATTACTCAAGTAGGCCAGTACGTAAAGGAGGATCACAGAGTAGAAAAGGTTGATTGGTTAGCAGCAACACAGATGAACCTCTGTGTCTGTGTGTGTGTGTGTGAGGGGTTTAAAATGTTAATGTGTGTTAATGTTTAAGGCAGCTGTGTCACTGGAATTGAAGTCTGCAGAGGCGAAGAGCAGCAGCAGCCACGACCCGGGACAGACAACATGGCAGTTAGTTGGTCATTAAGTCAGTGACATCTGGGAGGTCGTAGTCTGCTCACTCTGGAAGAGGTGGAGCGATGCGACATCGAGGATTTTTGTCATCGAAGCATCAGAATATACAAAACATCCAGATAATAAGAGCTGCAATGATTGGTTGATTATGCGGCAACGATTTTGATAACTAAATAGTCGTTTAAACAAATTTTTGCAAAAATGGCAAACATTTAGTGGCTCCAGCATCCTAAACATAAATATTATCATATTCCTCTATGATAATAAACCAACTATCATTTAGAAGAGTTATCATTGGCTCTGGGAACATGGGATGAAAATTTTTCACTATTTACTGACATTTTACGAACCACACGAATAACCAATGAATCGAGAAAATGATCAATAATGAAAATAATCATTAGCTGCAGCCCTACAGATAGTAAACAAGAAAAAATGGATCTATTGAGTTAGTTCTATCAGTCTATCACAGCTGCATACTGGAAATGTTTATTCAACACCTAAAAAGCCTTTTTTTTTTTTTTACTGATTTTGTCCAGCTGCTAGTTTTGGAGTCAGACGTTTTTATTGCACATCAAGTAACAAGCTGTTGCATAACAGCCAGGAAGGGGGTTTACTTTCCTCTGTGAGGTAACACAAAAGAAATAGTGTTTCAATTTTGGAACGCAAGTGCATGTGAGTGCATGTGTTCAAAGCGTAGTAAAATAGTGAAATAATGAAAATCTGCTCGCCTGTAGATGCTTTTTCGCCCCATAATTCTTACATATTGAAAATATATTTTAGTTACAGCTCTACAGGGGCAACTTTCACATTGTTTTTATGTTTTAATGTGGATGGTGGAGAGAATCTCTAAAGCATAAAACCAAAAAAAAAAAAGTAAGTTTGGATGAGTTAGTTTAGGTGAAATAATGCAATTCCAAAACTTCTGATATGTAGGTTTGGAGCCCAGATACAATCTAGATGTTGAGTTTAGACATTTTATCTTTAAATTAATAGTAAGACACTTGGTTAATATGTTTATTCACTATCTTGCTGAGAGTTACATTTGTAATATAAAGGTTGCACCAGCAGCCGGTTAGCGTAGCTTAACATAAAGAGTGGAAACAAGGGGAAATAGCAAGCCTGGTTAAGTCCAAAGGTAACAAAATCCACCTATACCAGCACCCCCTAAAGCTCACTTATTAACATAAATACGTTATGTCTTGTTAGTTTAAGCTGCAGAAAAACTGAAGTGTAAATATGACAAGTTGTGTTTTTTATGATTGATGATGGTTTGACGACTGAGCTTTAGAGATGTTATCTATGGATCTTCCTGTTTCCAGTCTTTGCGCTAAGCTAAGCTGACCAACCCCTGGCTGTAGCTTCACAGGTAAATACACTTATTTCCCTGCAGCTATACTAATATTTACTTAGCTTTCAGTAATTAGCATAACTTCTTATATTTTGGATTTACAACTTGTAACGGATAGTCAAGCCCTGAAGAGACTGTATAGAGATTTGTCCTCGTTAAGGGACGTGTGCTGAAACCAGAGAAAACACAGACAGGCAGCATGTTGTAAATGTGATACAACATAGACAGCGAAGAGAATATCTATTCTGGGGTTGGCACAGCGGTAAATACTTTCTGCAGTCACAGCTGAGACGTGGCACAAGGGGTGAAGTGGGTCACCTTCAGACCAAGAGGCACGTTTGAGCTGAATTCATACAAACAGCCACGTATACAGTGGTACCTTGAGAAGTGGTTGATTCAGAAATGAGGATTTCTGGACTAATAGATAATTAAAGAGAGATGGACTACTGGAATTTTAGTTTTTCACATAAAATTAAAAATATGCCACTTCCATTTTATTTTCCTACTCCTGCTCGATTCTCACGTCATGTGAAATCACTGAAATAGCTTCCACTCTTGGGTGACAGATGGAGATGTATATAGTGCCTAAACATAGTAAGATATGCAGGTCGAGGCTATAGATAGTCACACAGCCGCTGCAATAGAGAGCAGCCAGTGAGCAACTTTTTCCAATCACGGTCTCACTGATGTCACTGAGAACACGGGCACGTAAAAAATAGTAGATACCAGAGGAGCCTGTCAGTGGCCATGTTACACATCACTATTTTACCGACGTGTATTATATTATTCTGATTTTTGGAAGTTTTGATGAAAAATGAGATAATAATGGTGAAAATTGATACATTTTATGTGCTGCTTTCAACCTGTTTATCTCAGTGTCCTGGCAGCGACATGCAAAGTCGTCTTTTTTGCTGCGACTAACAGGGGACGCCAAAGTTGAAAATTTTCAAATTCTACACATAGTGGCTTTAAAAGTAATTGTGATTTAATTAAAATGTAGAGCATTATGAGAAGATTAATACCGTTCTCATGTCTGTCTGTTAAATATAAAACTACAGCCAGCAAAGTGTGTTTGGCACCTGTGCAGACCAGCAAACAGAAGATATCTTGGATTATCACATTCATATTATTGGCAACATGCAAAACAAGCAGCTCATAAATTCCAGATGGAGACACAACAACTTCCAACTTTGTTCAAAACTTGTGGCTACACAAACAAAGGTGATTTAAGGCTGTAGCATTAATGGTTTTTTGCTAGCTATGGCCTAACATTATTTAAGTCCTCAAGACAGTAAGTGTGGTAACAAAGTATCTAAGACTTATTGTTATGTTTATTGATATAAAACTATTAGTAAGGTCTTACGTCAGCTATCTGTCAGTGATGGGTGGCTAGCAGTAAAGTTATCCTAACGTTGCCACTATTTCTAATTCTTTCTAAAGACTTGGGACTTGACTCGGGACTTCATAGCCAGAACTTGACCCTTGCTTGTGACTTTGTCTCACCTCTGAAGTTAATCTCTTTTGTCTCTGCAGCAGCCAACCTTCATTCTGGAGGGAAAGGCCCCAGTCGAGTCCAGCAGGGGGGATGGAGGTGGTGGCGGGGAGGCTGGTTCCCTCAGCCCCAGCCCAGCTGCTCTACCTCTGACCCAGGCAGAGAGCCTTGGACCCTGGCAGAGCGAGAGCCTGCTGGCAGAGTCCTGGTCCACGATGGGTGACGTGGACCCCGAGGACACTAAGAGCCTCGACAGCAACGACGGGGGGGTTCTGGCCGGAGAGGAGAACCACTCCTCCAACTCTGACATGGTCCACCTGGAACGAGAGGAAGCTGAGATGCTCGAGGAGGCAGAGAGGGAAGTAGCTGAGTCGGGAGAGGAGGAGGAGAGGAGAAGGAGAACAGAAGAGGAAGAGGAGGAGGATGAGGAGCTGCAGACAAGTGTTTTGAGCGTGTTGGGTGGGGAGAGGGAGCTGGTTGAGCTCAGGGAGGAGGAACAGGACCTCCAGGCCCCAGAAACTGAGGATTTCCTGATGTCAGCAGAGGAGCCTCACATGGAGAAGGCGCCTGCAGAGTTCATGCAGGTGGTTCCCCCGATGGCCCTGCCTCCTCTGCCTATCGTCAGGCTCGATCCCCCCTCCGCTACGTCCACCCCAGTCCCTTCAGTAACAACCTCTGAAGTAGAGGAGCTATATTCTATTCAGGGGCTCCACCCTCCATCAATCCTCGCACCGATGGAAGCGGAGCCTCCGGTTGAGAGTCAAACTCTCGAGCAACTAAAATTCTCACAGATTCCCCTCTCGGATGCGGAGGAACATTCTGTCAAAGCCTCTCAGGCAGCACCAGAGAAGCCGGAGCCACAGCCCACTGATCCCAAGACTACCAAACCTAAGAGCTCCACTGAGCTGCCAGTGTTGCTATGCGGAGGCGCTGCTTTAGTAGCCGTTGTAGGTGTTGTGGCATATGGTGCTGTGGCCTACTGCAGAAAGTAGAAAACCTCTCTTTAAACCCCCAATCACCCTTTTAACACAGGTCTTTTTGGTTTTTAAATCTATTCCAAATGAAATATTCCACATTTCTCTCGAATTCTGGATTTTTCTGTCTCACACTCTTTGTGTTGTAGTTATAAGACACATTGATTAGATATTTCTGATTTGTTTTGTGCTACCTCAGCTCACAGCAGAGCTCATGGCCTTTGTTTTTCTGTATTCAATAGATCTGTCTGAAGAAATGCAGCCAATAAAATGTAAACAAGGAATATAAAAACGTGTATGGTACAATTTTAAAGAATCCTGAAGCTTGAAATGTTTGTTTGATGTTTCTTTGTGTGATTGCGTCTCACATTATTTCACCAGAAAACTATTGACAAAATTAGACACCAGTTCCTCTTCTAGCTGTCATGTTACTCTAGCCTTCACCAAACAACTTCCACCAGATTGTTCAGCCAGTAGATACCCGTTAGTAGCTTTCTTTGTCTTTAGGATGACATTTTCAGAATATTTGCCATATTACTGCATATCATAATATCTACACACACTGGTACTTTCCACTTAAAGGACCAGTGTGTGAGATTTAGTGGCATCTAGCTGAACAGACTTGGCAGGATTGGAATATAATATTCATAAGTATGTTTTAATTCATGTATAATCAGCCGAAAATAAGAATCGTGTGTTTCCGTTATGTTACAGTGAGTCCTTTATATTTGCAGAGGGAGCGGGTCCCCTTCCATGGAGGCCGCCATGTTGCCATTCATGTTTCTACAGTAGCCCAGAACGGACAAACCAAACACTGGCTCTAGAGAGGGCTTTTAGTGTTTTTCGCAAGTTTTGCAGCCACTGTAGTTGTTCAGTTGGTTCAGCTGGTTGTAAGCTGGTGTTTTTGGCCAATTGGGGGGCAGCTGAAACAAGCTGTGAACACAACACTAATATCACCTTTATAGTTGATATGGCAAACTTGTTAGAACTTGTTGTCCACTTAACATCAGATACAGTAGATACAGAGCAGCATTAGCGTTCATTTGGAGTCGTGTTTGTGTCCACCTAGCAAACAAAAGTCCAACATTACCTCTACTTTTAGCTCTGTTTTTGGTCTCAACTAACTCTAAAGGTAATATCTTTAGCTGCTAAATGCTACATGCACTATTTTCACTAGCTAGTCACCAATTTCTGTATGCAGTTTGGTGCTGGATGGGAAGTTTTTAGAGCATTTCTGTTTTGGCCTGCTGCTGCCAGAACAATGCTATGCGTGTGAAAGTGAGTGTCCAGAAATCAAATAAATTATTTGTTTTGGTTACACAAAATTTCCATAGAGCTATGGGAACTGCAGAGCCGGTGTGGGTTTGTCACTACACTCTCATGCCATGTGGTACACTATTAATATAAATATACCTATAGCCACTTTAAGGCTACACTACTCATGACTCCTCATCAAAGGTTTTATATGTCTATAAGTTGCCAGTAGTTTCACCATCCAAAGATTGACGTTCTTCTTCTCAAAATGTTTCATTTTGAAAGTATTTTTAGAGGTCTGAAGTTGGGAAAACTCCATTATTTCACAGTAAAAAAAAAGCAAAGATTAGAAAAAAGTTAGAAAAAATGGATTTGCTTGGCAGAGCTTTTGCTTAATTTTATCTTGCTAATCATCTCACAACCCCTCAGATTTATCTTTGATTTGATTTACCACTGATTACCAAATACTGCTAATTTGGGCCTGAGCAAGACACGAAACCCCTTCCAGCTCCAGAGGTATGAGCCCTGACCTTTGACCTCCATGTGGGCAGCAGAGGAAGACAAAATAAAACGCTCTCAAGCTTCTCTGCAAAGTGAATCTGAAAGAAGGTGAAAAAGTTGAGTGCAGCAAAGTAAATGCTCCTTACACGACTAACTAACAGCAAGTTTTATAAGCGTCACTCTTCAGTGGTTTATAGTACAGCATGCCGACTGTTCTCTTTAGGGCAGGAATTTGGAAGTTATGTGTGTATGTGTGTGTGTGATTTACGGCTCTGTCCTGCCAACTGCTGGTCAGTCAACAACATTACAGTTATTTATCAAATAAATTATGAAACCAGTAGCATTTGAAGATATTTTAATCAGATCCCTTTGAAATTAAAGGATACAGAAAATACATTTTACCGTTTTTTAAATATGAAACCACTTGTGCTTGTTGCATCAATCATTTAGTCTTCACCATTCATATATTAAAAAAACATCTTATCCACAAGTAAACCATATATCTCATACTGTGTTGCTTTAGAGAAGGGACCCGCTGGATAACAAAGGAAGACAAAATAAATAAAAAAGTTATCTGTGCCTGCTCAAAAAGAATAAAGGGCTTTGTTGAGATGTAAAGGCTTATTAAATGGATTTTAAAAACTAAAACTAAACTATGTGCATTGGTTCTTTTTATGATGCTCTCACCTGTTACACAAACATGATTTCACAGATAGAGATTATGACTCTGCGGTCACACCTGATAAAATGATTATGCACCAGTGGCTTTGACACTTCTTGGTTTTCATCGAGTGCCAGTAAATTAGGAAGAACAATAAGGGTTGACTGAGCTGCGGTTGGTCTGCCGTTCCCGCATCGATGCCAACATGCACGTAGCTATTGAATTGAGAAGGGGAAGGAAAGTGCTTCTTTGTTTGGACAGATAAAGCTGCAGCATGCTGGCTGTGAAATTCACCGTAGCACCTCCACAGACAAGCATGAATCTTTTTTTCTCTGTCTCTCTTTTTTTCTCCTCTTTTTTTCCCAGCCGTCCACACACACACCAAAACAAACCTAACCACATATTAAACGTGGATTTACTGACACCTTCAACATTATCATTTACAGAAAATACTGTAGCAAATGATAATGTAATGTCAACTCTGTTGCAGCATCAGTTGCTGACAAATGTAATTAATGCATCACTCAGTTTTAATTGCATTTTCAACTGACATTTTACTCTAAATGACAGAGATTATATATATATATATATATAACAGCTAAACAGACTATTTTGTTAATTTTGTTTTCAGATTTCTTCACTAAATAACTGCAGATGTGAATTCAAAACTTATGATTTGATGCACTGTGTTGAAAATAAAGGTTGTTTTTCTTTTTGCTGTCTTGACTGAGTTGTTTTTGGTTTTTTTGTGACAGTATTGTCTCAGTATGTTATTTTCTTCTTCTTCTTTATTAAGAGTGTTGAGAGCACAACATAATTTTGAGTGTGCATTTGCTGTTTTGCAAGAAGGAATATCGTTTTCCCTCAAAACTGGGTTCAGTGTTTCTAACAACACATCCAAACAATGTCGAAAAATTCAAATTTCAAGATAAATACTGAAAATGAATTACCAAAGTAATCTACTGGATATTTTCTATTTAAATACATTTAACAACAACAAAAAACAGGTAATCAATGACTTTGGATAAGAAGGAAAATGATTAGAGGAGCATTTACTATTAGACATTTTTTCATGTCATGGACTCAGATTTTGATAGATTTTAAAGCCACGTGCATTAGCATTAAGAGGGAGGATGAATGACAAATTCAAATTTCACTCAGTGGTTTGATGTCAGAAATATTAATCATTTTTTTATATTTTAGATTTGTTTCCAGGGAAATAATATTGAGTCCATATCATGAGTTTCCAGTTGAAAACATTGTTGTTGCTGCTTTAGTGACAAAATTTTGTTCTATCTATTATTCTAGTAATTATATCTAATCTTCCTGAACTGATACAAGTATCAGGCACCAAATCAGTCAGGACTGCAAATGCATGTGGTAGTTTTTAGTATATGGTTTATATATTTCTAGAATAGAATAAAACACTGTGAACTCAGGTAGTAAAACAGTACAAAACAAGACTAATAGCCTACAGCCATGCATATATACACTGCTCATAATCTTAGTTAAGCATCTGACTTAATCCTCTAGAGACAATCAATGGAAATCCATCTAATAGCTGTTCAGATATTTCAGTCTGGACCAAAGTGGTGACTGACTGACTAACTGACAGATTGACCAACACTGGAGAATGAATAGTAAATAGTATTTGATTAGAGTAGTGTGAGCTCAACCGGTATTACAACAACGATGAAAAAAAGCATCCCACATTACTTCCCTGTTGCAGATGACTGCTGTAAGTGATCTCTTCAGGTCAACCAGTGATAAAGAGCGCTCATGAATAATGAACATAACATTTTATATTTTACATTTTTGTTATTTGGTAGACGCTTTTATCCACCAGACCATATAAAATAGTTGAAAACAACCTTTTTTTAAGACCTAAAAGACCAACATAATGGAGCATGAGAGACAAAAACTCTGCATCCCACACAGCACCAAACACCAGCACACAGCTGTCAGGCTTCAGCTGCGGCCCAACAGGTTGCGGTCTTTAATTTATGAAGTTGATTTGACAGAAATTTCACCCTGAATGGGAAGAGGGAAAGACGGAGTGGGAGAAAGGACGAGGTTTGTGGTTCTTTGTTTTTATCAGCGTGCTGCACAGGCAGGAAACACACACAAACACTCTTATGCGCCTCACACACTTACAAACATTTGCATGCTTGCACACACACACACACACACACACACACACAGAAACTCCTTCCTCCCCTCCTACACGCACAGACACACATGTGCACACAACATGTTAATTTACTGTGAGAAGGTGTTTTTCTTAACCGATGGAAAAACAATAAAATGAGTCAAATCAGACACAAATCAGATCACATCACATCAAGATGCATTAAACTGACTGAACCAGTTACCTAATCATATCTATCTTTGGCTTAGATATAACCTGTGCATCTCCATTTCTTTGTTTCCATGATGTTTCCAGCTCAGCGTTCAGGCCTGACTGCCACCACACTTAACTGGGCTGAAAGGGGAACTTCAGGACCAAGTCAGTTGATATTTAAAACTGCACGCCTGAGATAAATGAACTTCTCAAAAAGCTGGTGTTTATTTGAAGAGGGGGTTGGCTTTGTGGAATAAAAGCGCCGGCTGAGTTTAACAGTGATCACCACATTATTAACCATTAACCTTTACAATCACATTTATCTGAAACTGTGTTTATGGTATTCTGGT
Source organism: Thunnus maccoyii (assembly GCF_910596095.1). Lineage (NCBI taxonomy): Eukaryota > Metazoa > Chordata > Actinopteri > Scombriformes > Scombridae > Thunnus > Thunnus maccoyii. The sequence goes on along the minus strand of NC_056555.1, from coordinate 17,076,470 downwards.
TAATTGGAAATTCAAATAGTCACAACAACTTATTTTAATTTATCTTCAGTTCCACAATAAGCCCACATACACCTGTGGCTTACAGTATATTGAGGTTGTTTTAAGTGATATGAGGATTTAATGAAACACTCTCATTAAAAGAATTTAAGTGTAGGTGCAAAAAAACAACAGCTTTTAAAACTGTAACAGAAGCTCATTTGATTTCTGCAGCAAATTTTAATGACTGCACAATTAACCTTTCTTAAAATTTAAGCAAATTAAAGAAGCGTCAACGCCAACAAATGTCCTTGTGTCTCTTTAATGATCATGAGTGACTAAATGTGCTGCAACAAATAAAAAATGTGAGAAGAAGAGGAACCAAGTTTGTTATTTTGTTGTTGACCAGATCAGAGTGTTTTTTGTCTAATGTCTTTTAACATTTATAAGTTATTAGATTTCAGGAGGCAAATATGCAATTATAACTTTTTAATATTCCAAATAAAATAAAATAAAAATAATGCTGAATTTGAAAACAGTGATTTTATGAGATAATTTTGCTATTTTAGTTTTTAAATTGAAGTTAAAGAAATATCTATAATAATTGAATCCTTTTGATTTGTTGTGGCTCATATTTGTATGCAAATGTTCATCACTTTACTATGTTGACAGAAAACAAAGTAGCACAGAGGAAAATTTCCCGTAACTCTACAGAAAAGTGCATTACTGAAGAGCACCGATAAAAGACATGTATTTGAGATAGATATCTCTCCTGTATGCAAATTCTCAGGTCACTGGGAATTGGTGCTTTCCTGGGTTGAGCGTGCAATAAAAGAGTTTTTTTTTGTTGTTCGTAGATTACGATCTCCACTATGAGAGAGTGTGATGCTTAGATCTGATCTATGCTTCCAAAAAAGAGAAGTGTGCGGCTGCAGTCCATCATGACGTTAACACATTTAAATTGACCGGCCTCTACCTATTCATGTGGCTGAACAGTGAACAGGTATTGGAGGTCTGCAAGATATATATATACCTGTCCAAATAGTGTACACCTGCACAAGTGCAGCGGCGTTCACCTATTAGGACGGAAATGGCCTCAACTGAGGGCAGCACTCAGTCATACAAGATGGTGAGTTGTGAGGATGCTGCCTTTGATTTTCATTTTAATTACAGAAATATGGAAGATTAAAATTAACTTTTGAGTCTCCTATAATTTAATAGTGTCTTGCTCCTAATTTTCATATTTATTTAAGGGAAACTTTACCTGTAAAATGTAATTATGTTATAGATTATTAAGTGTGAAATTAAGGATTCTGTTCCTGCATCTTCCTATTCTAGGGTTCCTTTGACAACGACATCAATCAACATTTCCAGGATGCAATTGATGTGATTCAACAGCATTCAAATCATTCATATTATGAATCAGGTACAGCAAACATCTTTTAGACAACCTGCTCTGCACTTTACTGCACAAAATTATTAATGTAAACATAACATTTCTGTTGCATTTCTTTCTTTTTGTCATTAAAATCCACAGTTTTCTTCCTTTTTTTTATCAAAGTCAAAGACATTTTGAGTGATTATGTGATTGTATTTTTACATTTGATGTATTAATATCTTAATTTAACACTTTTTTCTTTTCAGAGTATACATACTATGAGACTCTGGGTCCCCAGCAGCCATCTCTGCAGTGTCAGATCTCCTGCTGCCTCGTCACACACCCTTCTGATGTCCCAACTTCCACATATGACTGGAATGACACAGCTGTAAGTAGCACAAAATAAAAATCTGTATTTGTGTGTCTGATAAACCGATAAAGATAAAGATTTAGAAACATGGGAAGCCTTGCTGACTTTAAATATCTGTTTTACAGCAGCAGGCATGGCCTCAGGTTATCCCTGATGTCTCCTTGAATCACTCACAAACTGAATCTCCTCATTTCTACTCCATCTTGCCACCACAGAGGAATAGTAAAGGTAATTATGTTCAGATTTTCAGTACACTTTACATGTTGCTTCAGAGCTTTCACCACTAATATGAGGATAAATTAATCTCCTCAGGTCGCAAGAAGCTCCGACTTTATGAATACCTCCATGAAGCTCTGAATGACCCCAACATGGGCGACTCAATCCAGTGGACAGACAGCGGAAGCGGCACCTTCCACTTCATCTCCAAGAACAAAGAGAAGCTGGCTGAGTGCTGGGGCCAACGCAAGGGCAACCGCAAGACCATGACCTATCAGAAGATGGCACGGGCCCTGAGAAACTACAGCCGCACCGGTGAGATCATCAAGGTGCGCCGCAAACTCACCTACCAGTTCAACCCAGACATCCTGCACAGGCTCGGCTCTGCACAGGTGCCCATGCACCTGCCCTGCCACCCCTCACAGGAGGAAGTCCACATCCAGCAGCAGCAAAACCCGGCTGAACAGAGCTACTGTGGCTCTGCAGCACCGGACTGGCACAGCTGGTACGGACACTACCAGCTGCAGGAAGATTATGACCTGGCTGCCAGCTTCACTTCACACAACGCAGCCAAGCTCTGAGATGAAAGACTGTTTGAGAAATCTCTTAAACCCTTAAAGTTTGAAAAGGTTTCCAGAGACTTAACTTTTTTTTTTACTGTCAAACTTCCTGGGTTCATTTTCATTCACTGCATGTTTTTACACGTCAAAGTGGGACTGTTACTGTCACAAAGAGTAACACTCAAGGGATTTTTACACAGCCAGTCAAAAGTGTTTAAATACCTATATAGTTTTGCATTTTTGGTTACTTTAAATTCATTGTAAATACTTTGAAACTACAAAACTGCATGTAAAAAGAATATATCAAAACAAAAACAGTGATCTGCATTCAATAAAGCACTAATTAAGAGCCACATTAAGATCTGAGAGCCAGTTAACGCGATCTTAAATACAAAGATTTAGTTCTTTGGTAGCAGTGCTCATGAGAGAGGAAACGTCAGGTCAGACTAAAGAGAGGACGAGCTATTATTATCTGAGGGTGAAATATAATCTGACAGAGAACCTGTAAAAATTTAAGTATCTCAGAATGGTGGCTTAAACTGTGATATTATATCTAAAAGACATCTGGTAAGGCTGTTCATCACGTGTTTTTTCTGCTACAAGTGTCTATTTTGGACAGTAAAAAAATCACAAATATTTTCCAGTTCACTTGTAACTATCTCTTTTATATATTTAGAGCATTTGCTTATGGTTTGACTCAAAATGTTAAAATATAGGATGTTCAGACACGTTTCATTTGCAGTGTACGTAGCCTTTCTTGGCTCTTTGGTTTTATGAGGCTGTATAAGGGATAATTGTGATTTTATTGTACAATAATAATAACAATTAATATTTTCTTTAGCTCCTGTTGTAACAGCAAACAACCAGTAATAAGCATGTTCTATGTAATGAAATGTAAGTGTTTGTATATTTTATTTATTGTGTATCAATAAATGTTGGTTTTTCACAACATTATAATTCATTTTTATTCAAATTTTAATTTTTTCATAATTTGTTGGACTCTTTTGAATACGACCAATAAATAAATCTGGGTACTCTATTACTTGTTTTTACTGACTTCATAGAAACAAACTGCAGCCTCTCAACTCTCATTGTTTGTCCCAAAAAGAAAACACATACACTGTTGGACAAGAATATAAAGACTGCGTTCAAATCAAACATTTTGGCACCATCTCCACTGTAGTGAAATATTACAACAGGCACACTAAAAAATATGAAATTAAGACACATCCTGTGAGGAAAAATGTGGCAGCAAGTGTGTTTTTCCTGAAAAGAGAGCATTGTGTAGAGCCTGCCTCCAGGCCAGGTCTTATCTTGTTCAGCGGGGAGGATGTGGTCAGTGCTGGGAGGCTTTGTTGATGGGTTGACTGGTGCTGGTGTTGGGCTTTGTGGGATGGTGGTCATTGTTCCTGTGAGCCCGGGGTAGAAGACGTCTGGTGTTATGCAGAAAAGCCCGCTCCTGCGGGGGGTATAATAAGAGTCCGGGTACCTCAACGTCTCTGTGCATTTTGTCTCAAACTCAGTTTTGTGAAATTCAAACTGCAGGGACTTTGCTGCATTAGAAACAACCACATCAGTGATGGTAAAGAGCAGACACTTACTGCAAGGATGACATTAGAATTACATAAATAATTAAACACTGAATGCTAATTTTGAATGCTTTAACCTCCAGGAGACCCAATCAGATTTGGAGGTGATTTTGGAATTCCTAGAGGAGTACTACAGACAAAACACTGGAGAAAATGGTAAGGAGAAAGGCTGGAAAATGAAATTATAATGCTTCATATGATTTAATTTGAGTGCAATCTTTGAGCAACTTTTTTTTCCCCCCAGCAGACAAGGTGTACTGGGCTGCAGGTGTGCCAGGTGTGGATGATTCATCATGTGAGCAGCTTGGGATGTCCTATGAGTCACCTGTAAGCATCAATATGTTTGTTTTAGTCATTTTTTCCCCACATGACACACACATAGAAAAATATCCACATGTAACAAAACCTTTAAAGCTGTCCAGTGCTCTGCAATCTAATGCTCTGCTGTTGTTGTTATTTCGGTTTCTCCAAAAACAACATCAAACCTGTACTTCAGCCCTTGCTGGCACACGATGCCCCACCGGCTCTCGGCCAAAACACGTCAACATTGTCTGATGGTGGGTCACTGCCAAACTTTGTATCAACAAGACAATCAACCACACACCAGGCCACAGCAGCGGGGAGTGGTGAGTTCTCCTTTTTTTGGTCACTAGATACTGTTATTGCCCTGGTTGCTAGTAGCCTGAGGGAAACAATACCAAGAGAGCAAATAAGAGATGTTCCCTTTACTGTAGAAAAACAATGGAGCTGTGCATGGCTTAGCTCAATAGCTGTTTTTACATATCTATCAGATAACCTCAGTGTTTACAGCTTTATCCTCACTACTTAAACCCATCATTGAAGAAATTTTCTGGGAATATCTGTATGTGAGGAAATGATTAACCGTAACCAGCACTAACTGTTTTAGTGTGGCACAGCTGTTGGCGATATTCCCTAAATCCTCTTTCCTGTAAAGTCAGTGCTAACTGTACATGCCACTTACTGTTTCCTCACTGGTTGCAGGTAGAAAGGTGCGCCTGTTTCACTTCCTGTTTGAAATGTTGGAGGATCCAACCATGGCCCACTGTGTGTCCTGGGTCCCAGCAGCCACTGGCGTTTTCCGCTTTTCCTCCAGAAACAAGGACCAGTTAGCGGCCCTCTGGGGGCAGAGAAAGGGCAACAAGAGGCCGATGACTTACCAGAAGATGTCCCGGGCCCTCAGGAACTACGCCCGGTCCGGAGAGATTTTCAAGGTGAAGAAGAAGCTCACCTACCAGTTCAGCCCAAACACCCTGATGTCACTGCAGAAGTGTCATCGAGGAGATTTGTAATATAAACTAGATTTTTGTGTAGCTCATTATCACCTCATATAAGACTAAATTATGCTCTTCTTTCCTGTTTTTAATGTGTAGAACCCTTATAACCTTTCATTTGTCATGTTACATCTTTACATTTGCATAAACTAAGTTTGTTGTATAAATAATAAAGACTTTTTCTTACTGTTGCAGTTTGTGCTGTCATTAGAGTTAGTTAAAAAAAAAATCCAAATATGAAAAATAAAGCTGCTATGTTGTCACATAATCTCAGGATATCAAGACTAAAGCTGTTTTTCTGACACTAGTTGCACCTTTCATCAAACCTCTTAAGCCCCTTAAAAGATGAAAAGGCCATAATTAGCACATAATTTTAAAAAAACAACACAAAATGAACAGGTTTTTGAACTTAGAAAAGATAAAAACAGGTTGTTGTATAATTAAGTTGTGATGTCAAAGAAACACACCAGTAAAAATCTGATGATTCCAGTTTATGGAAGCAGCTACAGTGCAGTCAGTAAGTACTGTATATGGAAACTGACTGATTAACCATTGTTTGGCTCAACTTCAGTACATCAATTTTGATATGAAACAATGATTAACAAGTTGAAGAACCTGCTTTCAGCTTTAAAGGTGTGTGTTTTCATCCATATCGAGAGATAACTGTAGAAATCATCGCCCTTTATAAACAACCCCAACCCTCCCCCTCCCCCACAGCCCAACAGTGCAGTATACTGTGGCACAACAAATTGGCTGCAGTACAATTCCCAAGACCTACAATTACAGATGGAAATTAGCACTTAAACCTCATTGTTTTTAGTGTGAACACCTTTACAGAGGGGGCACACACGCACGCATAATAAAAACAAACAAAAAAAACGTGACTACTATAGTGATTTAAGTGTGTTACAAGCAGAAGTAGGGAATATAGTTTATGCATCTATCTGGCTGATATCTGATATGTTCATGTACATGTTGATATGTGATTTGTGGGTAAGTGCATGGATGTTAAAAACAATAAGTTAGTATATAACTAATATAAAAAGAGTCATGATTGGTTCGTTTGGTGCCCTGAGGCCTAGACCACATGGCACAGATGAGGAAGCACACACTGAGTACATTTACATGTGCACAAGTATCCTGGATCGGGTTTTTTGAGTATTCCAGTTATGTTTTGCCTATGTAAACAACACCATATCATGGTTTAGAGAATGCCTATGCTCTCTGGAGATATAGTATAAACTGGGATAATGTGGCATATGAATAACCCAGTTTAACCATCTCCTGACCACCTCCTCTATGACCAAAACCAGAAAGGATACTAATGCCCATGTACACATACAGAGAGGCAGGGACAGGTAGGGCTGCCTGTCTCCAAATCTTGTTGTTTCCTCTTTGCATTGTTTAATTTCAGACCCAATTAATGTGCTTTAGTTCAAAACTAAAACAATAGAAAATTTTCCACTGAGTAGATTTCCAGAGCAATGTCAAGCAGCCCTAAAAGTTTCCGCTGTAATATCAAAAATACAACCCCCCCCCCCCGAGAGAAAAGAATCACGCAGCAGCGTAATCTGCCTCTCGACCTGTTGACAGGTGCGTATGTGCATGTGTCTTCCTCTTAGTAGCACTTTTTATGGCCCTTATGAACCAGTGGGTGTCAGTGTAGTCCATCTCAATGCCCGCAGCATCTTCTCTTTTTTCTCCCAGTCTGGTGTGACCTCATGGCTAAATCGCCTCTGTGATGTGAACTTTCGCCCGTCTCAGGCAATACCAAATGGTTTTGTGCTCTTTGTAGCAGACCCACATGATACTTCCCTAAGCCTAGTATTTACTGCTGGAGCCCACTCCAAGTTATAAATGGGCTAACCGAGCTATGAGAGTCTGTTAACCGAGAAAGGCCACATACTTAAAACTGAATTATTAAAAAAACAGTTGTCTTGAAGGCAGGAGAGGGTTCTTGATTAAAAACATCCAGATGCAGTATTGCTCCTGTTTTGTAGTATTGGTGACTCATTTGAGGATCTTCCCGTAATCAGTGATGACAAATTTCTGACAGCAGGATATAAGCTGCATTCCTGTGCACAAAGAAATCTCCATGTGGCCCAGAAATAGAGCTGTGCCTTGCCTCGACTGTCCTGTCTGAAGAATGAATTGTGCATGTTTTAAGTAAACTTCCACGTTGAGGTCATTAACATGCTCAAGCGGTTATGATATTGTTAGATCCTTCAATGTGTTGGTTTAAAAAGCTCCTGCCTTGTTGCTGCTCGTAAATCCAGCAGCTTTAAGCCTCGTTTTTTAATCTTCAAGGCCTTATCAGAGACCTCACCTGATTTATCACTTGCGTTTGACATGCTAAAAAGATTAATTAGGACCAAAGCAGCCACATCAGTGACATAATTCACCATCAAACCCTCTTTTCATGTCAGATACACATGTCAAATGTCAAGGTTCATGACAGCTTTCTAAGTATAGGCCATATAACCACCGCCCAGGCATCTCCCCAGTATTTATTTGCCAGGTCAGAAAGCCTGCTGTTCTTGGACAGCATTCCCCCTGGATTAAACTGATATCTGGCATCTGACATCAAATCCCTGCATGTCATTTCAAACTTTTCTTTTATAATAAATCCACAGATTCTCTGAATATGATGTGTATCATGTGAGCACAGGACTGGATTGTCAGCGGAGTGTTACATCAGCCTCAGACCTGTGACAATGACGACACCTCTCCCTTTTATATCGCACCTCCTGATTTGTTAGTCTCCTCCGTTTTCACCTTTTTTTCTCTAGCACTTTAAGGATACTCACATCTGACACCCCATCTGACAGCCTTCACTCTGCTACTGAGGAGGAAATCTTAAAGTAATGAAGACATATCCTGTCAAGATCAAACAGGCCTCTCTAACTGAATTCACAAAGGTTAACCAGCTATAGTCATGTTGACATTTTGTGGATCTGCAGAACCTGAAGTAGTATTGCTCCAAATGTGACACTAATATGCCTTATTTTGCACTGGGTGATACGTTTATTTAATTATGATGAACATGGGTGCTGTAGTTTATTCTGAGTTGATCCCACATACATCTCGCAGCTATAAATAATCGCTAGCTCACCTAATCCACAGCTGAAAATAGTCCCCGACAAATCACTATTTGAGTAACATTTGATAAAACAGTTGATAAAAAGCTACAGTTCCAAGGTTTTTAAGGAGATTGGTTAGTCTTTATTAAAAATTAAATTGTGTATTTGTGACCTGTTTTTAAAGATTTAAATCTTCAGTAGATGCTAAAGATCTTCAGGCTGAGGACCACAGACAGGCTGAGGAAGCTGGACTCCTATACTTGGTTTGGTCTTTTCATGGGATTTATTCACAATAACAAATATATAGAATATCTCTTGACTTATCCTAAAAACATCAAAGTCTAGTGAATGTCACTTCTGTGCAGCAGCGTAGCATGAAAACTTCACATTTACTTGCTGCTGCCTTTTATCCAACGACCTGGCACAGCAGCCAGTGAGTTGGGGACAGTGATGCTCCAGTGTAGGACAGACAGACCTGCACTGTCCACTACAGAGAGGAGGAGCATGTCCCCTCTCTATATAAGGCCTGAAAGCCTGTCCCTCCTTGATCTGTCACTGTTCCTCCTCCTTGCCCCAACCACCCCCCCACCCCCACTGAGATTTCCAAACCGTATCCTTGTGCCCTCCTCATCTCCCATCACTCTGGTCCGAGGGGTCCCAGAGGTTTTTTCTGCCACTGCCACTATCATCATCATCATCTCTCTCCCTGCTGGACTCAGGGCTCCCACGCCTCACCTGACCTCCCGTACAGTCACACTGCTCTGAAAACCGGCACCTTTTTTTTGACTCCTTGACGCTTTTCTTGGGACGCGGCGCAAGATGCCAGAGCCCACAAAGAAAGGTAGGAGTGTTGTCAGTGAGGGTGAGATTAGCATGTTGCTTCAGAAAATGACATCCAGACATGTTTTAACACATTTTAAGGCAGAAATGCTGAGTTTTAATGCTTGTGAAGCCACTTAACTGTGTTGTACTTCTATCAACGCTGCTTTTATTTCATGTTTGCCTGTGTATTGTTTTTGATTGAGGGGAGCAGAGTCAGTTTTTACTCGCTGCAGGGAACTCCATCACTTTATGGCAAGTCTGCCAGCTTGTTCATAGGAATCTTCAAAGTGACTTTGACAGTGGTATTGTATTACTGATGCATGCGTGCTTCTACTATCCCGGGGGCAAGAGAAGATTTGAGGTTTATGAACAGATACTATTGTTGAAGGGGGTTGGCATACTGGAGTCTTCTGAGTGAAAGATATGATGATGAAGCACAGTGAAGGAATGTTGATGAGCACTGAGCTGGACACAAGCAAAGACCCTTGATGGATGATGCAATGTGGATGAACTTGCCTTAGGATAAATAATACAGCTCATCCTGATTGTGGTTGTCTTCCTGATGATTGATGGAAGCCAAATAGGACCCCTCAGACCTGCCCTCTGCCCATAATCCAAGTCCATATTCAACCATGCACAACATCTTAACCCATCCCCTGTACTGCTCTCACTTTGGATCTTCCCTCCACACCATAACGTCAGTCATCTGTACCACCATGTCCATCAACATTCCCTTTTAATCCGCTCTTGTCTGTCATTACGATATGGTATTACTCCCACCCTCCCCGCCCCCCATTAGCTCAGCTCTTTGGGTGTCTGCTGTCAACCCAGACATGCCCATGTAGAGGAAATGGAACATTTTGTTGGGATCTTGGAAGCCTTCCTGATGAGAGCTGATACACGTTTTTAATAAACCCGTGATCCTCCAGAGGTTGATCTGTCTGTAGCAGTTCTTGACACGTCAGGCATGATTTGCACATCGACACTAACACGTGTCTTTGTACACATGATATCTGTTGCATGTCTGCCCATCCTGGAAGAAGGATTTTTTCCTATTATGTTCTTCCCGATGTCTCTTACTTTTTTCCACATTGAAGTTTTTTACGGAGAACTTGGGGTGTTGACTTTGAGGCCAATTTGTGTGGGTGAATGAATGGAATGAATAAAATTGACTTGATTTGACTAGATGGAGATTTTTTATACAGGGTTCGTGGAGGCTCTTTCATGGGCACTGACATATTCACGGACATGACGAATTCCCAAAAATTTTTCTGATCTGACACTTTTTCAAAATCCAAAATCCCATTCCTCAGCATCCAGATTTCAGTCTAGTCTCTTGTTGGATCATTAAGTGGGATTAATAAAGTAGGAGTTTGCAACAGCCAGAGGAAGCTAAAGGTATTGAAGTGATGTAAAGCTCAATGCCAGCTTGTCCTCAGTCATTATGTACCTTTGTACAATAGATTGCGTACAGCTTGGTTGCCCTCGCAGTGTCCATCCACTGCCATAAACATCCCTGATCCCCTCAGAGACAAAGCTGTGGGGAAATAGAGGCAGCAGATTCCAGTCTGCCACAAACACTATCCATAAATAGCAGCATCGCCCCGAGGAGCAGATAAATGAGGGTAGAAAAGTATTGTTCTTTAAATGAGTCTGAACAGCTGAAGTGGAGGAGGCCGGTGCTGTTGTTTTAAACACCCCACTCTCAAGCCTTTAAAAAGTCGGAACGAGATGACGGACTGGCTGAGTCGCCCTCAGATCTCTTGGGGCTGGGATTCTTGTCCCTGGAATAGTTCAGAATGAGTGCACTTTTAATCCCCATCCCTTGTTCCCTGCCATCTCCCTCCGCTGCCACCCGACCCCCCTCCTCCTCCTCCTCCTCTCCTGTGCCACACACCAAAACAGACATCTCCCTGCCACTCTCCGTCTGGGATGGATCACTCAGAGATTGGCCACCTACCGTCAACCCTTTGACCTGGTGCCCAGAAGCCTTCCAGCACAGTCCTCGCTGCGGTTTCCTTTGCACTAGGTTTTGGGTGTCAGCTGTGGTGAAGCCCATGTCTCCACCTCATGATATTTATTGTCACTAAGTTCCATCACTCTCCCCGAGCTCGGTCCCCTGACACTGTTGCTTTGTGTTACACAACAACACCTCATAAATCAAACCCATGGTTGAATGCAGGAGGAAAGCCTGTCAGCAGCTAATTGCCGCCCAAATACACCTTTCAACTACTTTCAGACATTTAAAGTCTTAAAAAAAAAAGATCCTTGCTGGAGAGCTTGTCTAACCAGATTTAATAGAAATAAAAAGTAAAATAAAGTGAAATAAAGCACTACAGCAGGGGCAATTAGTAGTTCATTTAAGCTCATCGTTATTAATGCAATAAAGGTCTATATTAGGAAAAAATAAAGCTGCCGGCAGTTTGGCTCATGTCGGAGCCTGTATGAGCCCTTCTGTCTGCACGCCAGCAGGGGCAACAGCTGAAAATACCTGCAGCCTTGTCAGCTGCACTGGGAGTCCTCAGAGGTAAAACAAAACCTTTCTCCACTCTCATTATCTCAGGGGTGATGAGACAGAGAGCGAGCGAGTCTCATTCTCGGGTGCATGATGTGACCCTGCAGGATTGTGGCCCAGTGGCCAGCGACACATTGTTTTGAAGTGAGGTGGCAGTGAGGGCTAATTTTGAGCTGGAATGTTCAGAGGGAATGATTACAAATGGAGGGATATCAGAGGCTAAGACGCGATAGGGGAAAATGGTTGTTGAAAACGGTGCATTGTCGGTGGACATAGATGGAATTATGGTTGCGGTATTCATAGACAACAGCTGGCTGTGAGAAAGCCTCTTTGAGGGCAAGAAAGGTTTCTCTGAAAGAGACGCTGAAAGAGGAGCCTCACGTCTCACAACATTAGATGTGTTATGTGAAAGGAACAAACATCGGATTATTGGCCATTTATTTTCAGCATTTTGGGGAGAGAGTCAGAGGTTTAATGTCAAAGATACTGGGTTTGAGTATTTAAATTTATGCTCTTCAACTACTGAAAGACAAGTTTGAAAAATACTGGATTAAATTTGACTTTTATTGTTAGGAAACAAACACTGTTTAATGGTCTTTTTTTTAGCATTTTTCCTTATTTCTTCCTTCTGTTTCTGCAACTGCTCTTAATCCCTGTTGTGACAATCTCATTCTCTCCTTTAAATTAAAAAAAAAAAAACTAAATTAGCTAATAATAAAATGTAATAAAAAAATAAAAGTTGAGGAAAGATTGTTTCCAAGAGAATCAACAATGAGTCATATACAGGAAACCTTTAAGAATTCACAGATTGGTGTTGACGGTGCTCCTCATGGAGGGCTTTGTGAAACTGACAGGTTCGAACACGTGATGGCAACAGAGCTGTCAACTGTCATCACTGCAAATATGTACCGCTAATCCCTCTGCCCACTTCTTTCTGCCCATTCCCCTTCTTCTCACATATGCAGACCCCCAAATGAATGGTTGACTGAAGTATTGACACCGGATGACAAGCTATTTCACGCTAATGGTTATCAAAATTGGTCTCAAAAATCCATCCTGCATGCACATGAGACATTTGATTTATTTCAGTGATTTAATGTGAGCAATGTAACTTTGATCACCATGATAGATACTTTATTTATCATTTAAAGCTGGATTTATTCTTGACACGAGTGGTTAACAGTTGTCCCAGCATAGATACCTGTGGCATGAGTTTTGATTTATAGTTCAGCCTTTCACCACCACAACACCAGATGCAAGTGTCATACATGATCAGGCCGGAGACTGTCCCCCCAAGACAAATGACAGCATGCAATTGTTTCAGCACATGACCCTAAACAGCATACGTTTGCCATAACAATGGACTCTAACACAGGAAGCCACTGCTCGCTTTCTGTTTCCTACAAATACTCAATGTGGGTTTTCTTTTAACCATGACCACATTGGTTTCCTACACACTCACACAGGTGATTTCACTTATTCTGTATGATTAGACGTCTTCTCAGATGTCTGTGTGTGTGTACAGACTGTTTGATCGACATCTTCCTGACTTTAGTTCAATTAATCCGGTGACCCCAAATACATCCCAGCATATGTTTAGGGGTTTTTTTTAGCTGAAAAGACTTCTGCTCATGTTGAAAGTGAGCAAAATTCACCTTCATCTTGTGCAGAGGTCTATTCAGCCAAAATAACAGCAAACACTTGTGGGGTCGTGCAGGGCATTTAACCAAGAAGTTACTTTAACCAAAAACATGATCTTTCCCAAACCAAGTCGTTTTTGTGCCTGACCATGGACCAAACCTTATCCATAACAGTGTCAGATCAGAAGACAGTTTTAATTTTGCAATTTTCCTGACAGCATCAGCATCAGAAAACGCCATGAGGGCAAATGCAAAAAAGTATATTGCTGTTTAGATGACTTGTTGTCGGAATGGGATTTGGACTTTGATTAAATGCCCCACAGTAACTGTTTGCAGTCTTTCATTCACAGTGGAGAACAATGGCTCTGCTAGACGTGAGTTACCGGAAAGCAGCAGATTATTTTTTCCAACTTCACTATCAACAATCTCCACCAGCATTGGAAACTTGTAGCAGAAAAAAACAAGCAGCAAAATCTGACCAATTACAGTTCTTGTGGTCCCCTTGACTACAGCAGCTTCATGTGTCCCCCTTAAGACTACGTTGTGCACTTTTGAAAGCTGTTACAAACAATCTGAGCAAGGATAATAAAAGAAAATGTGCTCCAGATGTTGCAAAACTCCCATGACTACTAGGCAACCTCCCATGGCTCTCTGCTCCACTAACCCATTAATAACAAAAGAGGTTAATTTTCTAATCCATTGCATGCCAAAGGCTGCATGGATGCTTTGATCTGCTGGAGCCCTGCATTGAGTCCTGTTACTCCAAATATGTTTCTGTTGCTGCCCCCACAACATTAGTTTCAAAAGTCTAGACAAGGCAGAGGGCAAACAAATGGTGTGTCATGAGGGCCTCCTTCATAATCAGTTAAGACTACATGGTGTCTAAGCATGAGGAGCCAGTCATCTAACACAAAGATGATATGGCTTAGTGGTGAATGTATATCAATAAATTAGGTCAATGTGCACAAACAGAAAGACAATTTTAGGTGATTATGCTGATTGCCTTTAAAGACATACAACAAGATATCTCGATGTCTTGTTTGACACTGATATCTTTTGTTTTTCTTTCTTTAGATGAGACGCCAAATGGCCAGCCAGAAGGTGAGTGATAGACATCTAATCTCCCCCTGTCACCTCACAGTCTAGGAGATTATGACAGAAGAATGTATGCACAAGACCAGACATACAATCATCAATACTTTGCTTAAAAATTAGGGGAAGTTGTGAAGGAAGGACAACAGGAGTTTAGGAAGACAATAAGTCTGTCAAAGTGTATACATCAAACACCAACCCTTGTTTGCCTTAAGGGATAAACTGAGCACATCTACACATGTAATATGACGATCACAACCCTGAACTTGGCGTGAATGTGCAAACACAGCCACATAGGAGTGTAAATGTGGAGCCAATAGTCGGCAGTATGGACATGCTGCTGTGCTCCAGAGTGATCTGTAGAGACGACCAAGCTGTCAGCATCTCTGAAATTCCTCTTGCCAGCCAGCTGATCCCTCTCTGTTGATTCAGCTGACGCCCCGACCGTCCCATGTGAGCAAGGTGCTGGCATGCAACTGGCTTGTTGCCGGCGCTGAGATTTGACCTTGGTGCTGCAGCATCTTGAGGCTCCGACATGGTCAGAGGGAGAGCTCGGTACTCCTAAAGTCTACCTAAAAATGTCCCCGATTTGTCAGATAAATAATTTCTTTAGACTTATTCAAGTATGCCAGTCAGATCTTAGTTGTAGCTTAGAACAGTGGTGCACTGGTTCGTGATTTCCAGTATCATCACCAGTGTTGGGCAAGTAAATTGAGCAATGTAATCAACTACTCATTGACAAAGTAATTACATTACTGCACCTCCAAAGCCTTCATACCCACATGTTATATATCTACTTTATTTACAGTATTAACCATCCACAGCTAGCTTAATGTTATTCTCAGTGACAACATGCAGCTGCACTTCATGATTCCCGTCCTCACAGTGAAGCTTCAGGCTTCACAAAAACTACAACTCTGAACTAAACCAGGTGAATCCTGAATGTAGGTTAATGTTAGCTAGGAAGAGACAATGTGAGACAGCAACTGGAAGGCACATTTCTCCTCTTTTAGTGGAGGCTAACTGCTTCCCAACATGTCAAAGCAGGAGTGCCCCCATAATTTAAAGCACTGAACATGACCCCGGTTCGAGTCCGGCTGGATATCAACACTCCACTGTCAGTAATAAAGGCTTAAAATTCCCTCCAAAATAAGTAGAAGTAGTAAAGATTGTAACAGCGATTAGTAACTGTAGTGTAATTGCTGAATTTCAAATTGTAATCCTTTATTCTACACATTACTGAAAAACTATTCACGTTGCCGTAACATGTTAATAAGTGATGCATTACTGCCCAACACAGATCATAACATGTGCAACAACACATGGATAAACAGTTCAGGGGTAACTTGCATTTCATGATCCAGTAAAGCCATTTTCAGTGGAATCTTTCTCGTCGCCAACACTAACACACCTTAGTACAAAGTGAGAGAGTCTAACATGATTACTTTAGATATATAATGAATGCACAACACTGCCTGACAATGCACGACATTTCCACCGAGTGTTGCAGTGGTGCTATATATATATAAAAAAAACAAAAACAGAACTGGTAAATCTTAGCAGCAAAACCACTGCAACACCTTGACGGAAGTATAAAGTATGATTCAGCCTCTTGGTAGAATTTTAACTTAGTGTTTATTGATGTGAATTTCAACTGTGAACCTAAATGACACATTAACAGCACATTTTGTACATTTTTAAGCAGGGTACAGTACGTTATTCCTGTGTATGTCTGTATGTTATTTCAAATGTGAAAGAATGGTCTGTAAAAATATGACTTATTGTGATAAAGTGTGTATGCCTACGTGGAGGCAGGTGGGTGGGTGTAGAAGTGTGTGTTTTGTACAAGTTTGTCTGTTTGAGTGTGATTGTGTCTGTTTGGTGCGTACATGTGAGTGTGAGACTGAGAGAGGCATTGCAGATGCTGAAGCTTTGTGCTTATTAAAAGCAGCTGTTCCATCCACCACTATATTTGTCACATGCTCAGAAAGTGTTGCCCCAGACAGTAACGGTGCCCCGCCCCTACCTGAGATTTCCCTGGAGGTCTCTCCACCCCCAGGTGGGTAACGCTGATGCCCCCCTCCTGCCCTGCCAACCCCTTCACTTTTCTTTTGCACATCACACTCACATCACGTGTTTGTTTTGGTGTGTGCCATCACAATTTTTTTTTTTAATTCACTTTGAGAGGCCTGCAACTGCACTTTTCTTGTGGAGGTATGATTGCTCAACACACACAAATAGTTAATGAGGTTAGCTATAGGTAAGCCACCCCACTTACTGCGCACATATCCACATGCCCGCACTGCTCTATCTGCACTTGTCTTGAGGCTTGGCGCTCGCACTAACTCAAGCTGTGGCTGTCTTTCTATTTGTGCAACTGTATTGAGTGATCACACAGGAGGTACTGTATAGAGGGATTGGGGAAGTTGGTTTTTTTTGCTGACTCTATTAACCTCAGTCAACCATCTTTATAATATGAAGTCCCGAAACAAAAAAAAGGCACTAAAATGTTATCATACAGGTCATAAATATGATTCAATACATCATAAATAATACCGTTCGTTATTTAGTTAGTTCATTAAAATGGGGCCTAAAAAATATGAAGCTTTATATTTTTCCCTTAACCTCCAAATCACTTGGTTAAAAAATTATTTTACTGATTGGAATATTGAACCTATATGACTGGACGTTAAAGGAAACGTATCAAGATTTATATATTGTTTTATGTTCCATTTCCATGATCTAACCAACTGTTCTATTTATTGATGCATTCAGTTGTATTTTTGACTTATCTGGCAACCTTTTACTGACTTTAGTCTGTGTTGGGGCTCCATATTCTAAATTTAATGGCACATGCAATCAGGTTATTTTATTTAAACTGTGCGAGTCAGTAAAAACCCTGCCTCCTTGATCACTCGACAGTATACAGTATATATGCTATGACCAGATAGATGTTTCAGTGGTGTTCCTGATCACAAAACAAAATACGATGTGGCATACTACTTTTTTGCTTTAATAATAAATTAACATTATTATCTGGTCATTAGCTATTCATAAACACCTCTTTTGAGCAAGCATCGTCTTGCAAGGCTGCCGGTGTTTGTGCTCGATGCTTGCTGCTCCAGCCTGGCGCTTTGTCTGCTGTACAGAGGCGGTAGCTGAGGGGAAAGAGCCAGTAGAGACTGATGGGAAGAAACCAGAGCCCCCAGAGCCTGAGCCATTACAGGCTGTGGTGGCCAAGGAGCCGCCAAGCCCCACTGAGAACGGCTCAAACCAGCCACAGCCTGGTGGGGTTGGGGTGAAAGAGCAAGCAGAGTCCGCTAACTCTACTGTAAAGGAAGAGGGACCTTGCTCTCCCCCACCACCTGGTAAGTATACCTGTTAAATGTGAATCAGTCTCTCTTAGCCGAATGCATGTTTTTACCCCTCCAGCTCTTCTACTCAAATGCTGCTGAAACAAGCCCTGAAAGTCTTACTAGTCGTGCACCTCTGTTGCACACTACATAGCTCAGCAGCATTGCAAAAACTTTTTATCTAAAACTTGGATTTACTCTTTTGGAAGCTAATACTGTAGATTAGTTTTACTTCCCTTCTAACAAAGCTGTAGACTTCACTCACTTCTACTGATTGGAGATATGCATTAATTTATAATTAGCTTTTCAAGCAGTTGTCTCATTCCAATATGACTTTAATGGCATGCAAACGTCAAAGACATGATAAAATTATACTTGCACCTGAAAACTTCATTATGCAGTGTTACAGTAACACTTGGTGCAGTGTTGTAAGTTTTCAGATGTCTAAGAAAAGACTAATATAGACTAATTAATTAAAAAACCAATAGAAGAAGTACTCAATAAATCCTGAAATGGCAAACTGAAGGAGATGCAATTTATATGCAAGGTGAGTCAACAAATTAAATTCTTTGTGAGTTTTATTCTGTAATCCAGAAACATTAATGAAAATGCAGAATGACATCTAGATGTAGTGTTGAAGAGCTGGATTCTTTGCCTCAGTTTTATTTACATAGTATCCTCAGTTGAGCTGGAAGGAATTGATTTCGATAATTGGAAACAGAAAGGAGATACAACTCAGATAAAAAGCAGAGATTCATTGCAGTTAAACAGAATTTCGAGCTTTCTTTGGCTTGGTCATGAGCATTTTTGCAAACTTGTGTTGCAGCTGCTGCTTAAACGCTGATTTTTTTTATTTGGTGCAAAAGAGCATTCGCTTGTGCTACGGCAGCTTGAGAAGCTTGCAGCAATGAGCACAGAGCCCTGATCTTACCCACATTTATGATCTCACATTATTTCATCTCTCAGACATAGTGAGGGTCTCACAGGGCACAAGTCAATCAACTTGGCGGATATTTTGGTCTCAATCATCCTGTCCAAGAGCTGCATGTCATATTCCATTCAAAGTCTTGTCTCGCATGTCTGATCGATGGCTTTGTTGGCCTGCCAATGATGGACTTGGAGCTTTTTGATAGGTGGGTCTATTTGTCAATGAAACCTTTATTACAGATGATGATGCTGCTGCCACCACATGCCCATCGCCAACACCCCCAACAGGTTGGTACCTACAACAAACCTTATACGACTTCCTAATTTTTTCTTCCAAACTTGTGAGGACGGCTGCCATGAAGCACTTATATTAAATCGAGCTCAGATCACCTTTCAGATCACTAAAGTACTCTGAAGTTACAATCTGCGAGTATACGCTAGCAGCGTGGCGCAAAGAATGGCAATGTCAGTCATTTGGTTATATTTTGGGTTCATATTTTTTTGCTCCACTGATGACAGGAATGTAAGGATCTTTTTTTGTTTTTTTTGTTTGGTGATTTTAGTCTTGCTAAGTTTAAGAAAAGACAAGTTCAAATGGGATATGTTTTGGTATAAATGTTCATGTCAGGTATGTAAATATTCTTATGTATGTCTGTGCACTGACATACATGTAGAAAAATGTGTGATTTCTACATGCGTAATACTACAGCATAATTCCTACAAGCACACCAACCTTTATTTAATGATCTCAAATAAAGGTATGGATGTGACAATGATATTTTACATGTATATATTGTGCATAAAAAATAAATACATGGATGCTTATGATGTATATGTAAATGCATTTTAATATACACATGCACATTACTGTTGTTAAAACCTTTTTAACTGTATCTATTAAAAGGGAATGCAGCTAAATTTTGAATATTCTATTTTGATATTATATTGCATGAGTTTCCTCAGGCAGCTATTAAATAAGCTCCAGCCTTCAGAAATAAAGTATAACAGAGAGCCGAAGTCGTGACGCTACATCCATGATAACCTCTGTTCCACTAGCCTCCATAACTCAATGCAAGTCCTCATTCAGTATTTTCTTTCATCAGTTTTTCTGAAAAATAAAGCATGTTCTTGGTGTTTACTTTCCGTATTCTGAGCTAATTTGGCTTTCACTATAGCACTTACTTAATTACGTGATTTTAACAAAGTTAAACAACAATATTGTGAGCATATAAAAAACTACAGCAGCCAAGAAAAGCACAGCAATGCGGGTACTTGTTACAAATGTTATTGTAACTTGTCTATATCAATAAAATTCAGCACCACTCTCTTCTAATGTCATTTCAACATTCATTCATTTTAGCTATAATCTCTGCTGTGTAAAAACATCCACACTGCTGTTATTACTGTTGAGGTTATGTTCCAAGCCTGGATTTTTAATTATTTCCATTATTACAAAAGTCAGTACGATTTTAAACAAGGTTTTCTTACTTTGCAGTCCCTCCAGGAAGTTGCAATTTTGCAAATGCTATAATTAATGCAAATTCAAGAACTCTCTGCAATATTTACGAGAGCTGGCAATTTTGCCAAACTAAATCTACAGATCACTTGTGATTTGGACCAATTGTCACATTTCACGTAATGGTTACTTACATCATCAAAACATGCATTCAGCAAGGATCTAGACGCGCATTCAGGTGGAAGATGAACAAATCTCACCTGCCAACAAAAATTACTGCCATTGACCATGCAAAACAATTCCCATATGTTCCCAAAGGAGGTTTGCATTCAGTCAGTCAGAAGAACACGAGTTGATATGTAGTTCAGACAGCAAAGATGGACATAATCCACCTCAAACATAAAAATGAGGAAATATTTTTATGTTAATTAATTTATTCTAATGGAATTATTGATTGATTTTATTTGGTGCTAATGTTAAGATGAAAGTTTATCTAATAAAGGCTCATAAATGGAACTTAAGTACAGTATTTTCTTTTTTATATAACTTCGAGCCCATGGTTCTCATATTCACAGAAAAAAAAGTACTGAAATATAGTTGTTTCTGTGCTATGCAATATGCTTTTTATCAAAGGAAGTGATTACGGTACATATAACTCTTCATTGGTAGTAGTTTTTAAAAAATCACATTTTTTTCCTCTGATTGCAATTTTTCCAAATTTCGCAATTTTACTGTGATAAGATCACATAGAAGCATTTTTGGCCACAATAACCGCAATAAAACTCAGCAAATCCTGGAAGGACTGACTCTGGAACAAAACTCAGAAGTTCCTGTTTCACTTCGGCTCTCTATTAATCTTACATCAGTGAATTTTGTTCTGATTTCTGGCTATAGTAAGAGAACAGATCATGCTAAGGAATAGCTAGTGAAACATTTCTTCTGTGCCATGAGATAAGCAAATTATTGATTCCCTTTTATGTTGGTACGCTTAATCTATTTATTTTTTGTGAAATACTGTGACATTTTGTAAATTCACTTAATTGTTTTCAAAGTATCAACATCAGTTTCCTCTCTTTGTGTCCAAACCTACCTCTGTGA
Source organism: Thunnus maccoyii (assembly GCF_910596095.1). Lineage (NCBI taxonomy): Eukaryota > Metazoa > Chordata > Actinopteri > Scombriformes > Scombridae > Thunnus > Thunnus maccoyii. The sequence continues at coordinate 17,055,106 of NC_056555.1, read as the reverse complement.
CATATTTAGCCTAGCTTACCCCGACTAGCTTACCTTCCAACGACTCCAAAATGGTCTTAGTTAGTGTTATGTTTTATCTTGTTAGCTAGCAAGCTAGTTACCAATGTATCCAAGTGTCAGATAGGTTTTGTTCAGAGCTGATAAAAAGGTTTAAGGTCAGCAACTTCACTAAAATTTCTGCAATGCTACATGCAGCTGTTGGGCCTAATAGTTGTTGGTCAGAACTATCTCCCTATAACTAGCTAACTAACTAAACTGCGATGCCTCATTTTCTATTTCTACACATTATATACATGCAAAGAATATATAAATAACAGTTTTGCTTGTTGGAAGGTGCCTTTGACAGAACTAAGCTAACTTCCCTGCAATATTCTTCATGCTATGTACTGAGCATACGTAATTTGATGTTGTTCTTCTCATCTTACTAGCAAGGTAGCAAATAAGTGAATTTACCAAAATGTCAGACCATTCAAAATTATCTTGCTTACATGTTCATTTCACTTTGTTAGAGATATGTCACCATTTGGGACTGCATGAGAGACAATCCTGGATATGCTTCTCATTAAAAAGCTTAATAAAGCAGCTGTCTGTGGGGGTTAACCAGATTTCTTTTCTTCTTGAAGCGTTTTGCCTTGTAAAACCAAAACATACTCGAAAAACGTCTGATAAAGCATAAATTTCTCTTGTGTGTAGCTTGTCCGCATATGTTTTTGAAAATGTGCTATACGAGCCACACAGTGGTGATATTTATTTTTTATTGTAGGTGGTTTCAAGCATTTTAGTTTTACAAGAAAAAAGGCTTCATGGAAGTCATGGTTAACATGGTTTTCCAGTAAAGAGCAGCTCACAGTCGCTTGCCTAAACATTTTAATGGTAGGCAACAGGGTCAAATCCATGCTCACCCAATTATCACACTGGTGTAGACACAATATTCATCAAACAATCCCAAGTAGTTGAGTTTATCCTGATTAATTTCAATGATAACTGTGCTTTTTTTCACAGAAGATGCCAATTCACTCAAGAAACTCTCAATTGAGCTGCCTAGTAAGATCCCTCTGTTAAATCCTACCACCATTTCAATACCTCTGACCAAACTGGTAGCTCTAAATGACAATGACCAACTGTCTGAATGTAGGAAACATGTTGGAGACATGTTTACTCTAGATGCTTTGGCGTGTTTGGAAGTATTAACATACACCTGTTAATGCACTTTTTATTCTTAATTAGACTTTTAGGATGTAACTATGATCTTTTTTCGTTTTCTGAACAAATAAATTGCCATTTATGTGAATACGTTTGGAATTCTGATCATGACGCAGCTGTATATTACCTAAAACATTCAATCAGCAGCCCCTATTCAATCAGTATTCAAAATATAGGGTTTTTTTTTTGTCAGTTTGGAATTAAAAGACTGTTCAGAATTCCTAAAGTCAATGCTTGCAAGTCATTAATTGCTTGTTGGTTTTAATTTCCATGAGTGTGTGCTTGCCTCAGTGGACTTTACAGTACTATTCCTTACAATATGCTGTAAATTTCTCTTTGTTTTTGTTTAGATGATAGCGTGCCAGCCATGGGGAGAAAAGACTCAGGTAATTAAGTGGTAGTAAAAAAAAAAGACTTTTATGGTTAGTACAGTGTACCAATGATGTTTTAATTCACTTCAAGAGGAAACCAATACTGAGAAGATCAGAATGTGGCTCAACCAGTTTGATTCTTTTCCTAAATAGTTGCTCAGTTGGAGCCATTCCAGTAGCTTTGCATAATCCAGGATCATTTGGTCAAAGGCTACGTGCAATATGAGAAATGCTCATTTTGTCATCCTTGCAGCTTGTTGGATATTATGGGGCTTTTGGTAAATTTGATCTTTTTCATTTGCGCTCGGAGAAAGTCAATAAAAAGTCAATTTTGTTAATAGTGAACTTGCATCAAGTGTCGAGAAAGATCTCCGTCCAGGAACCAACACAGACCATAACAACTTTTACAACATCTGGATAACAACTATGTGATTTATCAACGTTCAGACCTGCATCAGGAAAATAAAGAATTTAGAAAGCCAATTAATGTGCATTTCATAATGCTTATCATTTGCTGAAATGTTTTTACCTGTGGCTTTTAAAGGAAATTAGATGCCTTTTGCTCTGTTTTTCATATTGTCTGTTCCATGCTTTCCATGTTGCAAAGAGCTTAATTACTGCTGCTGTATGAGATATGATGGTTGAAAGTGAGGAAATGTGAGAACTGTATGTCTGTCTGTCTGTGTAACTCCTCTGGTAAGCCTAAAATGTTCAGATGAAAAATGGAAGGTGGGTGCTTGAATTCCCGTAACTGTATTGATTTATTATTCCTTCCAAAATGGCATTCGGAGCTCTGTGTTATGTGTCTCTCCTAAATGACCAGTGTGGTCTCTGGGAGAGGGCCAGGCCCCAGAGGAACTGGAAAAGCCTGTTGACAACCCACCACTGTCCATCCTGCTGATAGAGAAACCCCAAAGTGGCACTGTTCAACTGGGTGAGTGACAGCTTAACAAAAAAGAAGTTAAAGAGGAGTTGAACATGGAAATTTTAGATATTGGTAACAGTATTTACATGAGGATGGTGGACAGCCAAACCATCCGTATTTGTACTTCTTCTGATAAGCCTTAAAAACAAACATACTGTATTTAACTTTTGCTGAACAGCGACCACTGTAGGCCTTAAGATCAGCAACTTACTCAGCAATATTTATATAAAGTTTGCTAACTATAGCCACCATAAGCTACTGGTCATACCAGACCAAGTAAGGCCGAAGCAGCGAAACCCTGAGTGTATTGAATTGAGCAAAGGTTTTATTTCTTATGAATTTAACTCTTCATTTGTAAGAGGAAGATTATGTCATTCTTCTTTCAGACGTTAAATAATGATGTTTTTTGTGAGTTTCTCTTATTTTTATACTGTTAGGATGTCGGATTTCTATCTTAAACATGGTCAAGGTTCCAAAACTTGTTTTGTCAAACGTATGTAGAAATGTTCCCTGCAAGTCAAAAGTCAGGGCTTCAGCCTACTATGAACGCTCCGTTTGCAATGTTACCCCTACTTCCTCCTTGTGGTGACATCAGATTGTTCGCACATGCCCACAAATGGCCATCCGTCAGAAGCCTTTGTTGTTCACGTTGTCCACTCATATTTTGAAAGGGATTTGGGCTCGAACATGTACAGATGTATTTGAGAAGATTCCATTTTGAGTAAGGAGTGAGAAAAAGAAGTGAAGTCCCACTACTATTGTGTGTTTACGTGGCATCTGGAGCCGCTGGAAGTTTGCCAAGGGGCAGCTCAGGAAGCTGGCCAATCAGAGCAGAGTGGGCTCATTGGGAAGGGGGTCTTAAAGAGGCAGGGGCTAAAACTGCCTGTTTCAGACAGAGGCTGAACTGAGGGGCTGCATAAAGAGCCAGTAGAAGATAAATAAGGAACTTTTTGAGCTGTAAATATAGACCTGCATTTTATGTTCTCTTTAAAGAGGCATTTTGAGAGTATAGTACTTCTGTAATATGTAGCATCATTTATTAATTCAGCGTTCATTGTGAGTTTAATGGCTTATAGATTGGGTGCACAGCTCTCTGTGGTCATATTGCATTTTCTGCATATCCAAAGGTGGAGACATCACCTTTGTTGCCAAAGTGGAGGCCAAAGATCTTCTCCGCAAACCCACTGTCAAGTGGTTTAAAGGAAAATGGATGGATCTGGCCAGCAAGACAGGGAAGCACTTACAGCTGAAAGAGACCTTTGACCGTGTAACCAAGGTACACCAAAGCAACTACCCACCCCCACCGCCACCAATGTGAGCACCATACATGCTAATGGTGCTGCTATACCAATTCTTGCTGTGTGTATCACCTTTGGCAGATCCACACATTTGAGATGCACATCATTAAGGCCAAAGAGAATTATGCTGGAAATTACAGGTGCGAGGTCAACTACAAGGACAAGTTTGACAGCTGCTCCTTTGACTTGGAAGTTAAAGGTTTGTCAAAGCACATGCTGATCATTTTTGTATGTCCATTAGAAGGATCACAAAATGCAGACAAGCATAAAAATATAATTTTGTGTCATTACTGTCTTACAGCTGAACAGAGCTCACAGACTCTTGATATTCGATCAGCTTTCAAAAGAAGGTAATGAAAGTAGAGTGATGCAACTACAAGACATGTTGATATTGTGAAGGAGTCAACAGCAACCATAATAAATTGCAAACGTATTTCCTTTTTTTCTTTTCACATGAACAAACCAAAGTATTTATTTCAGGGAACAGGATCTCTGGAAAATTATTAATACTCATAAATGCTCCTGAAATGTGAAGAAAAGAAGAAGCACCGTTACATGAGATACAATTATGAACATTTCACCTTTAAGTAATATTATTGTATTACATGTAAGTGTGACTAGATGGTTGTAATAATGTCATTAACCTTTCTCAAAGGTAATTACAAATCAACCAGCCGTCTCTATGTGTTTACGTAGTTAAAGGCCAACTCTTGCATTTTAAGTCTCCCTCCAAACAATGTGCCTGGAAAGCAACACAAAGCATCCCAGTTTGATTGCATTATCACAATGTTACTGCTCAGTAATGTTGCTTCAACATTGCAGCAACACTGTGGCAATATGACCTGGGACAGGTCTTGATGTGTCTTACACAAACCACCTTATTTCAAGCCTTTATCTGAAAAAGACCCCAAAAAAAGGGGGGTTTTGTGTAAGCACCAATCGTGTGTTAGCTCAGATCTAATACATCGATTGAAGTCAGAGCATTTGCTTTGTGTTGCTCTTTTAGCATTGTTTTCTAGTGCCTGTAACTGTTTCATCTCTAATTAAATCTTTATTAATCTCTCCTTGTTAACAACAGCAGTGAAGGACAAGAAGATGCAGGGGAGCTTGACTTTAGTGGTCTCCTTAAACGTAGGTGAGAATCACATCCCGACCCTGAGTGGATTCTGTCCCTTTTCAGTATTTTTAAGCCCTTTTTTTTTTGGATGTGCTTCTTTTCTCTTTCTTTTAAATCTGTCATAAATTTGTATTAGGCTGCTGTATGAGTGGCTACAGATGATATATTATGCTATACCAAAACTACTGTGGTGGCTCAAAATAAACACCATGATGGCAGTGACACAGTTCACCGGCGAAATTATACATTTATTTTGGGCTTGTCTCTTCTTCTCCCCTACATATTCAGAGATCAAAGGTTAGTAGAGAGAAAACCATAGGTATTAAAACGATTAGACCTTACTGCGGGTGAGTACTGTAATCCTGTAGAGTCCCCAGCATGACATGTAGCTCTAGGAATTGGACAAGCAAGAGTGTTGGCCTACTGTAGTACGGTAACACTTCATTTGAAGGCAGCATTCCTAACTGCTCTGTCAGCAATCTGTAATGATGGAAATGGGCCTTGCATCATAAACACTCTGGGTGACTGCTCTTCATCAAGTCATGAAGTCAAAGTCCACCTATATGAGGCAAAGAGCACCATTTTGGATCATTAATGATGTGCTAGTGGGCCATGGAGAAATGATGCTGTAAAATAGTGTTATCGCTACATTGTCATTTTATTTCAATTTAGAAATTGCCTGAAAATAAACTGCGCCTGAAAATAAACAGATGAGAAACTCAAGCAAAGAATGGAATAATATTTTCTGCTATTCACCTCCAACCTTTCGGACATTTGGGAAAATGTCAAAGAAAGAAAGGGCTGATTGAATGTTCTTTATTCAAACTAATGTATACACTCATGGCCAGGGAGAAGTGTTTATTAACTTGGATCTCACAAATTTAACCATCTCCGATACACATGTCTATCGTCTAACAATGTCGGAGCATCTCTGAAGTGATCACTCAAACAAACACCAAACAAAGGGATGGGCCAGTTCATGAGAGCAAAATGAAAGATGTGCTCATTAAGAAAAATCTTTTTTGCAGGTTTTCCCTAAATCCTTGCTGCATGCTGCATATAAACATTACCACACAAAAAAGCATTAGTGTGTTGAATGACACAGCTTTTAGTCCCACAAAAACGAAAATATATTGATCTGTTTCTGCTCCTGTGTACTAGTTTAATCCTACAACATTCTTGTTGCATCTCCCGCACTTACTCTCAATTCTTGTACAGTAACAGTGTCCAGACTAAAAGAACCAAACCCAAACTTCCTCATTAATTGAATTCCCCTTTAATATTTCCTCATTCATCTCCAGATGCACGCTACTAACCTTAAAGAGCCGTTTTACCCATATTCTTATGGATTCCATGGCAACCATGCATGTTCAAGAAATAAAACAGTAAAGTAAATTATTCGTACTCATTGTACTCAAAATTTCTCACATTTATAGTAATTTTCAAAACAATAGCTCAAACCTTTACCTTCACTTTTAATTAACAAAGCATTTGAGCCTTGTTAATTAATTGGTTTTTGTGTTGTTTGTAGTTCTTCTTCTTGTCAGTTTTTTGACATACTTCATGTACCAAGCATGTATGTCAATGCATCAAGTGAGAGGTATAAATTGTGAAAAATATTGTTAATTTGTAAATCAATGCAAACAATATAATTTGTCATCAAAACTTAGAAAACTACTTGAAAACCACAAGCTGTCTGTTTTTGGATATTTGATAGATAAATCTATGGCAGACTAGATGTGGAGGAATTATCTGTATAACTATAACGATCTATTTTATGACATTTCCTTGGTCAGTCTTTCTTATTTTTGTTCCATGGATCTGTCTTGAACATTTCAGTTAAATCCTGATAAACACGTGAAACATGCAGGTACAATTAACCCATCTCAACGTCTGAGCAAATTAGAGAACATCTCTGTGTTTTGTGTTAATAGTTCTGCCTCCCAATCACACTTAACATTTGACTCAAGGGCCGATGTCAACAGAGATGTAGACAGCTCACTATGCCCATCCCTTTGTGTGACATGTCCTGAGGAATACTCTGCGAGGCAATAGATTAAGCAAACCAAAAAAGCCAGGGCATTGTACTGTCATTGTACAGTATATGTTTGACTTTCTGAGACCCAAAGGGAGATCTCCTACTCATGCCATTGCCTCTAGGCTCCCTATCCTATCCTTTCCTTGAGGTTAATGAGTAGTTCCTCAGGACACGTTGCGAACACTAGCCTATGACTTCTACCCTCACACCCTCCCCTCGTATCTGGCACCACTAGGGAGCCTAAACAGCAGGAAGAGACCCCAGAGGTGGATGTGTGGGAGATCCTGAAGAATGCCCGACCTGACGAATACGAGACGATTGCCTTTAAATATGGCATCACAGATCTGAGGGGCCTGCTGAGGAGGATGAAGAAGATTCCTAAGGAGATAAAGAAGAGCGAAGGTAAGTCGCTGTTTTCCAAATGTTAGATATGCACCTTTGGTATAGGTGCATTGTAACAATACTCAATAGGTGATGTCAATCTTTATGTCTGGCCACAAGGGAAACTTGATTAGTGACCTCTGACGTAACCTTTGTCTTGTCTTTTCAAAGCTTTTGCAAAGAAGCTGGAACCTGCATATCAGGTTGATAAGGGTGGAAAGATCCGCTTGGTGGTGGATCTGGCCGACCCCACAGTTGAACTGAAGTGGTACAAGAACGGACAGGAAATCAGGCCCAGTCCCAAGTATGTAATGACATTTTTCTTTGGTGTATCTTCTACGACTGTCCCCTCTTCAACTCTGCACAAATGAAAATGCATTTTATAAAAGAAAATGTACTTCATTTGTTTGCTTTACCAGTCGTCTGGTATTACTTGTTTTCATTTTGTCACTTCTCTAAAGCACAATGGTTCACATAGTTTAAAGCACACACAGATAAATTTGGTTTTTGTAGTCTTTTCACTAATTTACTTTAAGCTCAAAAGCACATCATATACCACATCAACCTAGAATAGAAATATACTAAAACATAATATTGGCTTTACAAGAAACACTGTTCTCTATATCATGTACAACCAGCCCTTACCATTGTACTGTGAACCATTGCAAGCTGATGTCCAGTGAACAAATAACGTACTCCCGACTTGAATGTGGCTCATATTATTTTCCACAGATCACACACACATATTAGGAATATTATGAATTTGTAGGGGTATATATGTAAATGGCCCCAGAGCTACATTTGGGTGTAAATGATGAATGAATTGTTGTGTTTAATTGCCATGAACTACTGTACATGTCCTTCTTTGTACAAGAAAAAGGTGGTACCTCCTTCACAGGTCTTTAACCAAGTCTGGCTTTGAATTAGACAAATAGCATCACAAAGATCTTTAGCAAGAGAGAGAGTGCAACCTCCCCATAAAACAAAACAATTATTATATAGGCTTCATGATTATGTTTAACAGCAATAAAATGTCTAACATGACGGTAAAAAATGTCCCATTTAATGGCACTAAAATGCCTGACGTGATGGTTAAAATTGTCCGGTTAGTGGTCTACAAGAGGTCCGGCAATGAATTCCAGAAACCCATTCGGTACCGATAGAACAAACTATTATTGGCATGGAAAAACAGTCTGGACCAGCAGCCTGTGGACTTCTGGCACAGAATCCCGCTCCGTGTCAATTGTCGGTAAATTATTGCACCAGTTCCGTAGCCGGTGCCTTTTTCTTAATGCTAAAACTGTAAAGCTGTTATAATTCATATTTTTATATCAACAATGGATGAAGTGGCTAATATAAAATATGTTGCTGTTAGTGACAAACCCAACTCGCATTTTAGTGTCTTTCAGCTTTTTTGGTTCACTCTAACTGTCATTTCCAGAAGCAGGAAGCTGTTTTTGGCAAAAAAAAAAAAAAAAAAAAAAAACTCTGATAAACCCACTGTAAACTCAGCACCAAACAGCAGAGAGACAAAGTTAGCGACTAGCTGGTGAACATAGTGAGGGATTTAGCTAATAAAGAGACAGCTATTTCTCCCAGCAGTTGGTGGAGAGCAAAAAAAAAAAAGAAACATGACTCCAAATAAATGCTTACGTTGCTCTGTATCAGCTGGGTGTGTAAATAAGCACCTGTTACCTTATAAGTTTGCCTATTAACTGGAAAGATTATGTCACTGTTTGAGGCTCGTTTCCACTCCTGTAAGTGGCCAAGAAATGAATTAAGGCAATTTTAACTGAACGACTCAAGGTAAATAAAACATTTCCCTCATCTTATATGTCTAAAAATTGATAAATCTTGTGATAGGGTACCTTATTGGTCTTTGCTTATAAGGCTAATAATAGCAGCTCTCTGCAATAGCATCGTCAGCATTCTGCACTGTATACACTATAGTAATACCAGATTGAGAGTCAATGATTCAGCAATAAAACAGGTTTGTTTATACAATCCTAAAATAGACATTAGCATGATTCCAGACTTGCAGTGTTGTAAACTAGATATGCTTGATCTTAAATTAGCTGAAGATCCTGTTCAAAGCCATGCAAAGTTAAAGCCATCTGGGAGGTTATTGCTGTTTTCTGGTTTGGTCTCCTGTGGCTTTTTTTCTCCAGGGCCCCCCGTCTCGAAGACACTGTCGCTCTCTTTTGATCGTCTGCTTTGTTGTAACACTATTGCCGGCCACATACTGTACCCCTTCAGGCATGACGTCTCTCTGTCTATGTCTGTTTGTCTGTTTGTTTATCTGTCTGTCATATCATGATGCTCCTTCCTGTCTGCCTTAATTACTTCCTGTGCTCCGGCCCCATTCTGGCTCAACTGCTGACCTTAAGTCAAAGGAAGTAAGTCCATCCGTCCAGTTGGTTTTCCCTTCTCCATGTCACTGTTGGTGTGAAACCATCACTTTGTCTAGTACAGTATGACCTCTGGGTTTGAACTTAATGTGTGTTGAGTTTGGCTTTTGAATGATGAATAATACGTCTCTTTCTTTCATTTAACATCTTGGAATAATATTGTTTTCTATTAGAATACTATATTTGCTATTATTGATATAGTCTAAGTGATCATTCATAGCTGCAATTTCTTTTGCTAACCAGTGATGTAACTACTGGACTTCCTGTTTAGGTATATTTTTGAGCATAAGGGCACACAAAGGATTATGGTCATCAACAACTGTTCCATGAATGATGATGCAGCCTACTCTGTAGCTGCAGGAGACGAGAAGTGCAGCACGGAGTTGTTTGTCAAAGGTATCTCTATAAACTGTTAACTTTTATACAACTTCTAAGGACATAAGATGTCCATTCAGTCCCTCTTCAGCTTCTGTTACCTTCTTGTCTTCTTGTCTGCAGAGTTGCCAGTTAAGATAGTTAAAGGTATTGAGCCTGTGAAGACCACAGTGAATGAGAGGATTGAGCTGGAGTGCGAGGTGTCAGAGGAGGGTGCTCAAGTCAAATGGTAAGATTATAAAAAGATCCATTTATAGGTGCCATGAATATAAGTAGTATTAAGTATTACATATAATCTGTCAGCACATGAGGCTACACTGAAACAAATTTAGAGCCTCTATCAATCTTCACAGTTCATTTTATGTTGTGTGTCACCAAGTCATATTTGACAGATGATTTATGCTGCAATAAAAGAAGAAGCTACTGGTTTACCAACACAAAACAGATAGGATGCCCTGGGGATTGTGGGAAATGTAGTCCTAGTTTTAAGGAATACTGGCACTAACTATGACACCAAGCTTAAGTAAAAGCTACAAATTATCTTGACAGTAGTCTCATTTGTTCCCTATACCGAACCATGCTGATGCAACAATGATACATTTATGTTTGTGAACATGATGTTTAGCACTTTTAAGTTGTTTGCTGCTCATTTACCAGAGAGGAGTGTGAGTGTTTTAAATGCTTCTTAATCCTTTAGGATGAAGAACGGTGTTGAGGTTCCAACAGGAGTGCGTTCCCGATACCGAGTGAAGTGTGAGGGAACCAAACACTTCTTGGTGATTGATGACGCCTCACGGGAGGACACTGGGACATACTCCATCATGGCTACTGGTGGAACATCTGAGGCTCACGTACAGGTTGACTGTATGTAGCATCTCAGCCTTTTTCATGATTTTTGCATTAATCACATGCTTTTCAAAGTGATTAGTAATGATAATTTTCTCTATTCGATTCTACACCATTTTCAACTTTTAATTAGTGAAACCACTGAAGATCTACCAGGACCTTCAGGATATGACGGTATTGCTGGGTCAACCCCTCAAGCTGCACTGTGAGATCTACCCAGGCAATGTCCCAGGTCGTTGGTACAGGAATGGACAGCTGATCCAGCCCAATGACCGCATCAATATCATACACAGAAATAAGTATGTCCTCTCTTGATTGAAACTCTTCAGTCAAAACCAATTCACACAACTGCTAACTAGCACCATTTTGGTTTTTCAGGGTTCACCGACTTGAAATTGAGGCCTGCTCCCTTCATGATTCAGGAGATTACACTTTTGTACCAGAGGGATATTCACAGACCCTGTGTGCCAAAGTTCATGTCATTGGTATGCAAACTATATTTCACTGGAATGGAGCTTTTTCTTAACATCATGCTGAAAAAACAACATAATTTAATATTTTTCATGATGTAATTTAATTTTCTGCAGATCCTCCAAGGCTGCACTTGGACAGCTTGAACTTCCCAGACAACACCGTGACAATTGTAGCAGGAAATAAACTTCGCTTGGAAATCCCCATCACTGGAGAACCAACACCCAGGGTGGTGTGGATGAAGGGGGAAAGGGTGAGCTTCTATCTTATTTCCTGCAATTTGTGTAGATGTCACTGATTGGTCAGCAAACCTCACACTATGACACACTAGCTCATCTAGAGATGGAATGAAACCACTTTGGTCTAGACTGAAAAATCTCAATAATAATTGGATGGATTGCCGCTGATTTTTTATACATTCATGGTTCCTAGATGATGTACCCTGACTTGGCTTTGGTGATCCCCTAACTTTTCTTTTGACGCCACTTGTCCTAAACTTTAGTTTATGACAAAATATCTGAGAATCTAATGACATTCATATCATCCCCTGTACTTTGTTTTTAATGCTAATTAGAAAATCTTAGCATGCTAACATGGTAAACTATAATGGTAGACATACCTACTAAACATCAGCATGTTAGCAGTGTCACCAGGAAGCATGTTAGCATGCTGATGCAAGCATTTAGCACAACACACCCTTGCACCTAAGTACAGCCTCACAGAGCTGCTAGCGTGGCTGTAAACTCTTTAAGGCTGTAAAGTCTTTATCATTTGTTATTCACCAAGCATCTTATTTTCATTTTCTCTTGACATTACTCTTGAATATACCACATATGTAAAATTCTCTCTCTTTTTTGGCTCAGGTCATTCTTGACTCGGGTAATCGTGTCCGAGCTGAAACGTATGGTGACCAGACCAGTCTGACGATTGACGTAACAGAGCGGGAGGACACAGGGAACTATAAGATTGTCCTGCAAAATGAGGCTGGTGAGGCCACAGCCAGCGTCAAAATAAAGGTTGTAGGTAAGAGATCCCAAAACTCTTCAATCAAAACACCACATGGGGAATTGCATATTTGTTTCTTTAATCCTTAACATGCCCTTGTTTTATCTGCAGACATCCCTGATCCTCCAGAAGCTCCCTTGGTCCCATCAGTGGGTGGTGATTGGTGCACTATGACATGGGATCCCCCAAAATATGATGGAGGTTCAGCAATATTAGGTAAACATCTCATCTTACCTTGAACAATGATCAGTGATCACAGATTATTTGTGTGCAATGATGATTAACAGGTTTTCTGAACATCCTCTGAAGGCTACTTTGTCGAGAGAAAAAAGAAACAGAGCTCTAGATGGATGAGACTCAACTTTGACCTGATAAAAGAAACATCATTCGAACCCAAGAAGATGATTGAAGGTGTGCCTTATGAAGTGCGGATCTTTGCAGTCAATGCCATTGGTGTATCCAAGCCCAGTGAACCATCCAAAGCTTTTACTCCCCTCGGTGAGTAGTCCAAATGGCTTCTTGAACATCCACTTAGCAGTCTAAGCACTGGCCTTTGAGCTGTTATTGTCAATAATCCGTCCAGGAAAGTATTACATATAAGGAAAGCTTAATCTAACAACCATTTCATAATAATGAACGAAATTTCAAAGAGTGAGGCTGCGATAGTGCAAGTATGTGATCTGCCCTTGGTTCCCCGGCGACGCAGCTGTTCCTCCTCATACCCCACTATCCCAAGCATTCTGACTGTGACCTCCACTGGACACGCAGGAGCTTTAGAGGATATTAAATATGTCTTTATAATGGTTGCCAAACCATCTGTGGATTAGAGGTTTAGGAGATCAGGTCTGTCAGAGGGTTCAATAGGAGTTAAATATGATTCAGAATACAAGAATAGACGGCAAGAGCAGGGACTAATGAGATCTGGCAGGAAGATTGGTAGCATACCAGCCAGAGAGAAAGGCGCCTTGCTCATGTGGTCATGGCTTGCCAAAATGGCTTTTGCTATCTTGTTAATATCCATTGTTGGAAGACAAATGAGGAATGGTAGCTATGACCTGTTTGATTGTTCAAACGTTCTTCTCCTCTTAGCTGTGACCAGTGAGCCCACCATGCTGGTTGTGGATGATGTGACCGACACCACGGTGACCGTGAAGTGGCGTCCTCCTGAAACCATCGGAGCTGCTGGTCTGGACGGATATTTAGTGGAGTACTGCATCGAAGGAAGTGAGAGAGCCTTAATTCTTATAAACGCCCCTACAGACTGTGTGAATTTGAGCAGATGAAAGTTGACAGTTGTGAGAGAAACATGGTGAAATCTTTTGGTCGTCAATCCAAAATGTATGGTGGTCCTGTATTACACTGTAAGACATGTCAGCCAACAGCCAATTAAGAATTTTTGCAACAAAACATAGCCTGTATTGAAATTCTGTCAGATGACATTCAGAAATTTAAGACGGGGGTATGCTTGAAATGAACTGGTAGTTGGTACAAGGTGTTGTCTGATCACGTCTGAAGGCAAAAGTATTTTTAGCTGTTAGTTGCTTCACACTCAAAGCCAAGTTGAAAAGCATACCATCATAGAGAGAGTGTGAGACACAATAATATTTCAAAAAGGGATAACAGCACACACTTATAGACAATATTTTCTAGAAGGCATTTATAGTGTTGCACTCATTTGTACCAAAGACAGAAGTAAATTTGTAAAGAAGAAAAAAAGACAGCTTGAAAGAGAAGTTCAAACTCTTATCTGCTTTCTTACCCCCACACACCTTGCCTATCACTGTGTGAAGTGGGCATGCGTCTGATTATCTGTAGCGTAAAGTTACAGAAACTGCCAGATGCAAACCCCCTCCAATTGCGATGTCTGGTTTCAGATCCTGTTCCACCATCCGTCAAGCATTTTGGTTTGAGTATAGTGGCGCCTTACATGCCTGTTTGCCTCAAAATTTATATTGTTCACTGATATAAACTGCTACCAAGATTTTAGTAGACTCATCTCACCAGTTTATTGAGGCCTCAACTTGTTTGTAGAGTTTTTAGAGCGGAGGTTGACATGAAACAGAAATTTGAATGCATTTAACAAATTCATCTTTTCCAACTGGACTGTTCTTTTCCTACAGGTGATGATTGGGTAGTATCTAACAAGGAGCTGACAGAGAAGACCAGGTACACAATCACGGGGCTGCCTCCAGGGGCTAAAATCTTAGTTCGTGTGAAGGCCATCAATGCTGCTGGAGCCAGCGCTCCAAGGACTCTTCAGCACTCCGTCCTTGTCAAAGAGGTTATTGGTGAGCTCTTAAAACTGCTCTTGAAAACTTGAAAGTTGTGTATTTTACAGGAAACAAACATAAAGATGTGAGAATCATTCCTAAATCTCACATCCTCTGGTCTATCTCCTCTTCAGAACCACCCAAGATCCGCGTACCCCGACACTTGAAGCAGACATATACTCGCAGAGTCGGAGAAGCAGTCAACCTTGTTGTGCCGTTTATGGTAAGGCAATCTCCCAGCTCAGTCGAAGTTCGGTGCATCTGTGAGCAGAATACTAAGCTCATGTCACCCTGTGATGATGTCTTTAGGGCAAACCCAGGCCGAAGGTCAACTGGCTGAAGGAGGGTAAGCCTATAGACCCTGCCCACGTCAGCATCCGCAACACAGACTGCGACAGCATCATCTTCATCCGTAAAGCAGAACGCAGCCACTCTGGGAATTACGTAATGTCAGTACAGGTTGAAAACCATGACGACACAGCCGTAATTGACATACAAATTGTAGGTAAGTGTTATACTACCATTATTGACACTACCACTTCTACATCATAACATTGTCTTAAAGGTATTTTTCTGGAATTTTGTCATTTTTCAAGACCAAACTGCCTGCTCATTAATCTTTTTTACTAATTGTTAGACCTACCTGGGCCTCCCCAGTGTGTGACAATTGAAGATGTATGGGGAGGAAATGTGGCTCTGGCCTGGACCCCCCCAAAAGACAACGGCAATGCCCCAATAACAGGCTACACCATTCAAAAGGCAGACAAGAAGACAATGGTAGAAGACTGATTTTACAAAATACACTAAACTGAAATTGCGCATAATAAACATGCTAAATAAACAGTACTTCAAAGCAGTATTTACATTTGCATGTTTTGATCTGCTGTATAGGAATGGTACACATGCATTGAGCACTACCATCGCAACTGCATCGCCATCACAGAGCTGGTGGTTGGGAACGAGTACTTCTTCAGGGTCTTCTCGGAGAACATGTGTGGTCTGAGCGAAGCCGCCACCCAAACCAAAAAGAGTGCCCTCATCGTCAAAGAAGGTACAACTGACTGTGATATTAGCAAGTGAACATGTACGTAAGTGTGTGTGGAGGGGTGCGATCTGAGGAAGCAGTGTTCTTGTCTGTTACTGTGAATTGATGGATGTTTTTACCCTTCAGGAGCCAAAACCCAAAACTTGATAAAACTAATAAAAATCTGATGAGGGAAAACACTTCCATGGTCATAACTCTGGGACAAGTCACAGTGATGTTACATGGAAGTTTTTTATTTAATCATTTTTCCTCATATTCAATAATATGGAAAAGCTGTTGATTTATTTGCTTTTTTTCCACAGCTGTTATCTGAAAGGTACTGTCAGTGATATTTTCCACCCTTTTACATATAACAGGGGTCATGGGTATGACTGACAGGCCCTTAAACAGTGGTGTTACAGTCTCAGCTGATGATAAATAAAGAAACATTGTCTTCTCCTCATCACAAAGGGAATTCCCCATTCCCGTACCACACACATGATACCGCTCAGCGACAGTATCATGCACAACCCCGTTCCTTTACCCTTACCCCCACAGGCATGCAAGTGAAACAGCCCGAGTACAACGATCACGACTTCAAAGAGGCGCCGAAGTTCACGCAGCCATTGATCAACACTTTTGCCATTGCCGGCTACAATGCTACTCTCAACTGTAGTGTCCGTGCCAACCCAAGGGTAGGTGGTACAACTGCAGGTAATCATGCTGTATGTAGACTGCGCATTATACTCAGGTAAATATACAAGTTGATCATGTTGCATTATGGAACTGATTCTCCATCTTGTGCGTAAAAACAATTTAAAGACAATACTGCATCAACCTTTAAAGGGAAACTCTGGTTTATTACAATGTGGATCCTATTTTTGTACTTCTTGCAATCATTCCTCTTGGTAATATTAACAATGTACATGCCAAATTAGGCAGTGTTCAGACTGACAAAACAAAGCCCCCTCATGTATTTGAATGAGGCCAGTCCGTCGTCATAGTGGCAATTGATACCAGCAAAGAAATGCAGTGAAAAAAGCTGAACCAGGCTCAACTTTTGCTGCAACATCATCTGACAAGACATACGAACGTACATTCCAGGTGGATTACTTTGTGACATGAACGCTGTATTTCTACTGTTTACCTCACAATAACTGATGGCCAAAAGTTGTAATAAACCAGAATTATATGGAGCAAACTCGAAATCCGATTCCAATATAAAATCTAAGGGGTCAAGTCAGGACACCTGAGCCAATCTGCCTGTTGAATTAACATCATCATGCTGCTGACATTTCTGTATCTGCCACAGCCCAAAGTGATCTGGATGAAGAATAAGATAGCCATCATCGATGACCCACGCTACCGCATGTTTAGCAGCCAAGGGGTCTGTACTCTTGAGATCAGGAAGCCCAGTCCTTATGATGGCGGCTTATACAGCTGCAAGGCCATCAACGACTTGGGAGAGGCCCAAGTGGAATGCAAGCTGGAGGTCAAAGGTCAGTATTGACCAGGAGGTGACAGCTGGGTACATGTATGTATCTGGGTCTGGTTTCCCAAAGTTTTTATTTCTTCATTTATTTCTTAATGAGGAAATTTTAAGTATCTCATCTTTGCGCCTTCACGGAAAAATTAGAAATCATCAATCCGTTAAGAGTGTAAAGGGGCAAAGGTGACTTTGGGAAACCAACTCCATTGGAGTACAGCAATGTTTGAACTGTCTCAAAGTATACCAAAGGGCTGACCATGTAGGTGGTGGACATGTAAGTATCTCAATTGGGTTGCAGCAGCTATTTGTAAATTCAGTACTAAGTTTGTGAGTAAAGGTAGCTAGTTTCAAAATAGTGAGTTACTAAATTGGGTTGCCACTTAAAAACTTAAGAAAGCTAGTGGAATTATTAGTTATATTAAAATAATGACGATAAAAAAATGTAAAACAGTTAGAAGGAAACATTAGTAACTCACTGTAGCATCTCGAGCTGTAAAATAACTTCCACAAGCAACAGTTTTAGGCGGTCCAACAATATATATTAAGCTATCGTATTAAGCTAACATAACTGACGTCATTTGGTCATTCAGTCTAACGTTACTAGCGTAACGTTTTATCATTTGAGGTATGTTTTTTTGTTTTTGTGAAATGTAATTTAAAATCTCCTCATTTTACTTCATTATTAAACAGCATTTAAATCAAGTGTCAGGTCAAATGTGTTGACCATGTTGCCTATTTTACTCTTTCATTGATTCACTGGATGTGAATATTTAATATCAACTAATCTCAAGGTAAGAACTAGTTTGTGTGGTGCAACCCGTTTTAAAGTAATGTTTAAATCTCCACTTAGTAAACAGTTATTATGTTATAACTTTGCTAAGTTTGAATTTACGAACAGGTGGTGCAACTGGCTCCTGAACACCATGTTTAAAACAGACACAAATAATGACACAATAATAATCTTTTCATGTGTGTGCAGTTCACATAATATCTGGTCACACTTTTCCATCACCACAACATTTAGAGGTTTATCCCCCCCTCTGTGTTCTCACACAACTCTATCCAGTCCGGTCCATCCAGTCATCATGTTCATCTTCACAACACACCACCTCTACACACAGGCTTTCACCAGTCACACCTCACTAAGCATAACATATAGAGCTGTGATGCTTTTGTGTTGTGGGTGAATTATTTAATGTCTCCATCTCCAACTATTCTCCACAGATTCCAGCGTCTGCTTTATACCTCTCGGTTAACTCCTCATATAAAAAGAGTTCAGTAATAACTAAACGGTATTCCCTGGTGCACACATATAACTCCATGTAAACATTTTGTTAACCCCTATTCTCTTCTCTCTCCCCCAGTCCAAACTCAAGAATTGTGAATGTATGTTCTCATATAAGGTAAGCTTTCATATGGTTTTGGCATATGAAGCTTATGTCATTCATTATGCATCTTCAAGCCAGCTTGTTACCTCGCTTTTCTCAGTTGGTAGGACTTTTACTTCCCCTCCGAAAGCAGGACCCAGAGAAAGAACTTGTGAAATCAGCCATTAATAAAACAGGATTTGCATGAGCGCCCCAGATCCCCTTAGCTGGCTGACTTTAACAATATTTTGAATATTTTAATCGGTTGCCATAGTTGGTGTGAAATGGTGTGAATTCCACGACTACCTCTCATGTATTTTGTGCCATGTAAAAGGTGAGTAAACTGTTGCAAACTTTCTAACCTTTGCTTAGAAATCAACTGCTGCAGCATCAGTGGAGACTGAGGCTGAGTTTTATGCCATGTAGACTTGACATCTGCGTATCCTTTTTTTTTCTCGGCTGCTGTTGAATGAAGTCATAAAGGATCTGAATAAAGCTACTAACACTGAAATTTTTACCATGATGTGTTTGACCCTGACTGATTAGTGTTGTATGCATAATAGAGGACAGCACATTTCGTTTTGTAGCCCTTTGCTTGTTGCAAATGAGTAGAAACTGTATTAATTAATCTGAGTTTTTTGCAAAGCTCTTGGAAATGCATTGTATTTCAGTGGAATCAACCTTGTCTTTGCTCCTAGTTCTGCAAGCCTGAGCAGATATAAGCTGTGTCCCAGTTCCATACTACATACAAAAAAATACAGTAAAAAAGTATATTCTAAAAATTAAAAAAAACACTCTGTGTGCCACACTGCATTTAACTGGAAATCTCAAAACAAATAGGCCTTTTTGACAGAATTCATTTTGACTTGTCATAGTAAGAAAAGCACAGGTGTTACTAATCCCATTAACGATGGCTCTGTTCCATTCAAGCGTCCCAGTAAGCCATGGCAGTGTGACAGTGAACTAGCATGCACAATACCAGGACCCTGAAACTGAAGCAGCTACATGGAATTAAGCCTGATTCATCTAATTGTATTATTTACAGCTGTTCTTTTCCTTCTGTGACATGTGAAAAAAGGCCAATTGTTGAAAATATATATATTAAATCTTAGACAAAATACTTAGCTTTCAATTTGTGAAGTTTAATTGACTTTCTGAGGTTGCAGTTTAAATAACAAGCACTGGCACACGTATTGTATTATCAAGTATGCTGAAGTATCTCTAAACTGTTGGCTAGATTGCTATGAAACGTACAAACATCCGTGGTCTCTAGAGGTTGAAGTCTACTGACTTTAGTGATCCATTCCTTTTTAAGCCACCTGCAGATCAAATTTTTCTCTTCCAGTGAAATATCTCAACTTCTAGTAGATGGATTTGGACAAAATTTTGTACAGACATTCATGGTTCCCGGACGATAAATCCTATTGACTTTGGAGATCCCCCGTGTTTTTCAGAGAAAAAAAATTAAATTCTCTGACCCCAGCTTCTCAAATATGAATATTTTCTTGTTTATTTAGTCTTCTATGATAGTAAATTAAATATCTTTGGGTTGTGGTTGCATTTTGGGAAACAGTGATTGACATTTTCACCATTTTCATAGACCATACGACTAATTGATTAATCGAGAAAATAGTCAGCAAACAGACTCAGGGCCGGCCCTGACCATGTTGGTGCCCCAGGCAAGATTTAAATTGGAGCCCTGAAAAGTGCAACTATAGTTCCTCCAGTCCAATAACTCACACTGAAATGAAATGTAACAATGATACCTCCAGCCCGGACAAATCCTCCCTGTTCTCCGGACAAAAGGCAAGTGGGGGTCAAGGTGCCATTCAATGAGTGTTTGGTAGCTGACCGACCAGTGAGGCTTTGAAAATCAAACCAGATAAAACCCATGTGACTGCGTATTTCCCAAAGCTGTACAGAGGCAAGCATACCTGTCAGTAACTCATTTGGTAACCCCTCCCTTATTTGGTGCCCTAGGCGACTGCCTATGTGGCCTATGCCACAGGCTGGCCCTGAACAGAATAATTGAAAAAGAGAATAATCATTAGTTGCTGCCCTACAGCTAAGCAAGTATTGAGTACAGACTTACTATTTAGCACATAATTAGTATGTAGTATTGAACTGGGACACACTGTTTGATTTACAAACTGAATGTACATTGCATACATGAGCTATTTCTGACCACCTCTCTTCTCTTTTCTCACTCCTCATCCAGTGTTGTGAGCTCCTGGCCTCTTCGTTGCATTCTGTTTGTTTTGCTCAATCAGCCTGTTCCTCTTCCTCTTCTTTACCTTTCTGTTCCTCACTCTCCACATTTACATCTGTCCCTCCCGACATCATCACGAGAGTGTCTCTCCTCTTTTCTCCCAGGAGGGTTCACCTTCTACGAACTCCTGCAACGCGGAGTGCCCCTACACCTGATTGACAAGTACATGAACGAGACGAAGATTGTCGAGCAAGAGAAGTAAAATCGGACAGAGTGCAAAGAGGCACTTTAGCTTTGCAGACATCTGCTGCCACTAGTGATCCTCTTCTCTCACCTACTGAGGTCAGCAGCCTGAAGGCGGATGGAGGGATGATGGAGGGATGGAGGGCGAGACGGATGGAAGGGTGTGGGGGAAGGTCTACTGGTCTGTGGTGTGGCATGCTGTGTGCAAGTTTGGAGCTAGTTGCCATAGAGAAAAAAAAAAAGCCAGTTCATCTTCTTTGTCACCCTCTTGTGTTTGAAAGACTGTGTCAGCTCAGATGCATGTCGGCAGTGTTTTGGTTCTAGCTTTGATAAGTAGTGTGTAAAAAAAAAACGAACAAAAAAAAAAGCAAAGTACACGTAGCACAAGCAGTGACACACACCTACAGTTTTAACATGTTGATTTTTGTTGGGAGTGCTTGTTGAAGGAGATAATTTATCACAGGGGTCTGACAGAGGGGAAAAGGGAATGTATAAATAGTTTGGTGTTTGTATGGAGTCATAAGGCAAGAAAAATGAAAAATACACCGGAGTAATGTTGGATAAATGAATGTGTTGACCCTTCTATGATAATTCACATTAATATTTGTTCATTTCATGTTTTCCCTCTGGATAAGTGAGAAAATGTAGAGGTTTGTTTACACATTGCATGACACATTATGCTTTTTTGGATTCAAATCCGACTTGAGGCTTGATTGAGGCTCAGTCATGTGCGCATGCCTTTACCTTTGTAATTATGACCCATGGATTACAATAAAAAATAAATAAAATTCTGCTGTTTCTTGTTATGAATGCTCTTTTAGTGTTTGCCTATTTATTTAAAAAAGAGTTTATGCTTACACTTGCCAAAGACTCATTCTTGGGGGATCTGACAGATTAACTAAATCTAAATAAATAATAATAATAAATAACTTAAATTTAAAATGTATGCTTAATTGGTGTAATTTTGTGCACTGGTTCCCAAATAGCTTTTGGTAATTTCAAGAGATTTCCTCTCTACATGTCCTTCATAATGGACTGACACAAGTGTGGGAGATGTTGGCATGAAAAATGTTCATCTTTGGACTAAACTCACTGTGCCCACCAATAATTGGCAATAAACGGTATTTAAATGGCTGTAATATTGCATTCAACTCCACTTGATTTATCATGCATGCAGGGGCGTAGTTACAAATGTTGAAAAAAAAAAATCCTACTGGCATTTTAACTGCAGGCCCACATTCATCTCCATCTTTTACTGATAAGTATGCATGGAGGGACTAACTGACTGCTAAAACCTCAAGACAACTGCTCTCATTAATAGGACATAACTAATGATTAAACAAATGTTATTGTATTTATACAGTATATTTACATTTACATTTAAAATATGTCCAGAAAAATATATAGTGAGGACACTGAAGTATATATTTCTTGTGGGAGCTGAAAGGAGTTTACACTTCGCAATTAAATATTTACACATTCTGGGTATTTTATTGGCTGGTTCCTGTACTTTTAGACCCAGTATATTTAAATTTGACTACTTCTAGGCTAATAAATACATTTTAAAAAAGGGTTCAATCTGGTTCCAGGCAGAGCGGAGGGTTTTTAAGCAGCATCTACACTTTTATGAAAATTTACAGACAATATACTAGTTAACTTAATGGAATGAACTAAGATAAATAAAATTTGCAAAATGAAATAACACATGAAAAATCTAAATTTAGACACATTTTTTGTGTCTGGTCACAATTTTCTAAGGGGGGAAATAGACCAATGACCTTTTTCGTAAAACTCCCGCTGCAGGCCCGGACATAAACTGTCAAACTACACTACAAACCAGGATGGAGTGACATTCAAACATGTATAATGTATAATGTATATTACTCAAGCACTGAAGTACAATTTTGAGGTTCTTGTACTTGAGTATTTCCATTTGATGCTAGTTTTTACTTCCACGCCGCTAAAAATTGAGAGGGAAATATTATACTTTCTACTCCACTACATTTATTTGACAGCTGTAGTTACTTTTCAGATTAAGAATTACATTAAATAATATATGATGAGCTTATAAATTACAAAAATAAGTTAAAGATTAAACATGTAGTTTAATAGTTCCCAAACATTTTTTGGCTCATAACTCCTGTGTGTATTTGTGGCTCCTTGTCGTGTTAGCAGTTCCACCAAATAATAATTGTTTGTGGTCCAAAGAGGTAAAACTTTCAAAAATGCAAAGTTTAGAGGAAACTGAAAAATCAGTCAAACTTTGTGTGGCAGACCTTTTTTTTTTTCTTTCCTACACCAGCCTGGTTTAATAGATCAGTCACAGGGGCTAATTTTCTGCAAATGATTCTTTTACTTGTGATACATTGAATTTAGCTGATAACACTTGTGTACTTTTACTTACGTAGTATTTTAAATGCAGGAATTTTACTTGTATTTTTATAGTGTGGTATTTCTACTTTCACTCAAAGGACCAGTGTGTAGAATTTAGTGGCATCTAGCAGAACAGACTTGGCAGAAATGGAATATAATATTCATAAGTATGTTTTAATTGGTGTATAATCACCTCAAAATAAGAATTGTTGTGTTTTCGTTACCTTAGAATGAGCCCTTTATATCTACAGAGGGAGCAGGTCCTCTTCCATGGAGGCTGCCATGTTGTGCTGCCATATTCCTACAGTAGCCCAGAACGGACAAACCAAACACTGGCTCTAGAGAGGGCCTTGCACAGCCACCGTAGGTTCTCCTGCACACTCTCTATGTAGATATAAAGGGCTCATTCTATGGTAACAAAAACACAATAATTCTTATTTTCAGGTGATTATACACTAATTAAAACATACTCATGAATATTATATTCCATTTCTGCCAATTTGGTTCAGCTAGATGCCACTAAATTCTGCACACTGCACCTTTAAATTGTTTAATTACTAGTTATGTTAATTTGAGAAGGCCCTATTTTTTTTTTTTTTTAATCATTATTTATGTATTTATATTTCAGTTTTATTACTTTCTGTCATTTTTGTATATGTTTTTTAATGTTTGTTTGTGTGTGTTTTCTCTTTATTTTAAAAAGGGAAAAAAAACATTATAATTTAAACTTCCCGGTAGACACAGGCATATTATTCCCTTCCGGATCCTCGCTTCCTGCCGAGACGCAACTCAATCAGAAACGTACAGACGTCTCATGGTTCCGCTGTGGAAATGGCCTAGTCTGGTCCGGTACGGTCACCTCGCTATAAATGCCAAATGAGCTGCTATTTGTCGGAGTCGGCCGAGAGAAGATAGCCCTGTCTGAGCCGCTACCTAGGACTTTGAGTAGGTAATTTGAGGAGTGACGAGGCAGAAAAAAACAATGCCACATTTCCTGTGGCCGGAGCCGCTGTCACCGGCACAACTCAAGCGGCTGGAGGAGCATAAATACAACGCGTCCGGTCGATCCCTGTTCGAGCCTCCGTGCCAAATCTACTGGAACTGGCTCGTCCAGAAAATACCGACATGGATCGCACCAAACACCCTGACTATTGTCGGATTGCTGGTCAATATCCTTACCACCGTGGTCCTTGTGTATTATTGTCCCACAGCAACAGAGGAGGTGAGTAAAGCGACCTTGGCCAAAGTTTTTGTCTCCCCAATTACGCATTGGAAAAAAAAACGCGAAACCTCCTTTCAAACATTGCGCAATTTAGCCACAAAGTGTCCAGTGACAAACTTAAAATGTACCAAAAGTCATTATTGAAGATAGTGTTTGAATCAGAAGAGCCTAAATGTTAATACGACATACATTTGAGCCTCACAGCAGCTCTTATTTACATTTATTTACACTTCAACTTAGTGTTGGGCAACATATCGATATGATATCAATATGAGACTAAATTAGGGCCCGACTGATACTGGACTTTTGGGGCTGATATTAAAGAGTAAAAAAAATCCAATATCAATATATCAGACAATAAACTTAGAGCCTATATTCAGAATATATACATAAACACACATTTTTTTGCAATGATCCCTCAAATGTGGTTATAAAACACTTGTGACAGACATATGTAATGGAGGGCAGGATATTTCACAGTTTCATAATAAACTTTCTTGTAGAAAATGTCATCAGTGTACTGAAGCAGTAAACATCACTGGGAATATAATAATTATAACTAATTATAAATTTAAAAAAAACATAGAAAACATGTATATATTAAACTTGAATTAAGAAAAAGGATCAAATATACATATAATGCTGCCTGTACAACTTTAAAAATATCGGGGCATATCA
The DNA here is from genome assembly GCF_910596095.1 of Thunnus maccoyii. Classification (NCBI taxonomy): domain Eukaryota; kingdom Metazoa; phylum Chordata; class Actinopteri; order Scombriformes; family Scombridae; genus Thunnus; species Thunnus maccoyii. The sequence continues at coordinate 17,029,793 of NC_056555.1, read as the reverse complement.
GACAACATATACACTGATACAAATGGCTAATAATATCAGCTGACCAATATATCAGTCAAGCTCTAGACTGGATGTCGTTGTATGTCATTGGTGTTGTCTTTTCCTGGTTTTAAGGGCTGCGTTACATTTAAGTTATGCAATTTTCTGAACTTATCAGACTGTCGTAGCTGTTGTATTATTTGCCTTTAACCACTTAGTCATTATATCCGCATTACTAATGATTGATTATCAAATTGTGTAAATGTTTTGTGAAAGCACCAATGGTCATCCCAACAGTACAGACGCGATATCTATATCGAGGTATTGGCTAAAAACATTGCGATATTTGATTTTGTCCATATCGCCCAGCCCTACTACAACTATATCAATAGGGTCACAGTGCGTAATGTATGGCAGTGTAAGTAAAGCCGAATCTAAAACTGTCAGTTGATCCAGGAAACATCTTATACCTCAAGCTGTTTCCTTTATAACACCTCATACAAGCTTGCACGCAAGATTTTTAATCTAATATCTCTGATAATGCTTTCCCCAGCAGGAGATCTGTATCTGGAATAAAGACAACCATCACGTGGTGTCTCTCTCTGTCTTCTACGGTCTTGGAAAGTTGACAGCTTTGACGTGTTGTTGTCCGCTCACGCTCATGTGACGCTCAGTGTTTGTTGACGGCAATTTGGAGGAAAATGCTGCTGTTGTTGTTTGTTGTTGTTCAGACCAACATTATAGAGGAGGTTAAGTGTTTAGCCACACTGTTGGGCTAATAGAATAAGCAAAATCTAATGGACAAGTGCAGATGTACGACTAAAAACAAATTGCTATTCAGATTATGCCCCATCACATTTACTCTAAGTATAATAATAGGTCTTGCGACAGACAGCTGAACTGACAGTTAACCTTTGCTCCACTTAACTTAGGTCCTTCAGTTCACTGTAGAGCAGTGGCCCTGATAGAAAATACATAGGTGTGTGTGTGTGTGTGTGTGTGTGTGTGTGTGTGTTTTATCAGATTTCCAACTTTGTCCTGTTCAGCCATGAGAAGCTTGCAACTGACTCAAAGTCTACAGTTGATGCAACATGCTGCGTACTGTCAAATTCCACAAGTGCAAAGGCATTTGAGTTTTTCCCCTATTATGATTCAGTACTGACCAAGAAAAACCTGGCCCACGTCCACTCTTCTTCATGGACTGAAATGGATAAAAGCCTTAATGCCTGTGCAAACAAGGACATATTAGAGGAATTCATATTAACCCTTGACACAGTTCAGAGTCCCCCCCTATAGTGATATGTGTGATAACCTTTTTTAGGGAGCAACCAAAACAAGTGGACTCTGTCCTCACCAGTCCGTGAGGCGTTTAAGACGCGGACTTTGAAGCAAACAGCAAAGTCTCTGAATATTCAGGACAGCATGGGATTCTTGATCTCTCCAGAAACACAGACTATCTTTGTCCCTTCTCTCTCTTTTCTCTCACACATTCACAAACATATGCACATACACACACACACACATTGTAGTGGTGAACACTCAGTTTTTGGCTGGCTGCGGTGTCCAGATGGTCCATAACCTCCAACCTAGTAAGAGGAACGGACCCGCTCAAGTCGGCAGGAGGCTTTTCTTCACTGTATTTACAATACATACAAACAAAGATACAGCGTATGCAGCACTGGATGCATATGGTGCTGTGTTTATGTGGTTAAATGGTAAAATATACATCCCCAACACTTGAATTAAATCCCACAACATCTGTTACAGATCACCCAATTATCTGTGAATAAAAAGCTGCATTATAACTCACAAGTTGCTGTTTTTTTTGAGGTACTGGTTTAAGATCAGCCACAATCATTAAATTTATGACAAGTGCTATTTGGAATTGCACGTTCTTCCTTTCCTTTGAGGGTTAATGCTTTATTTTATGTGTATAATTTTTTGATGTTAGTAGAGAGTCCGTCTTTGTTTCAGGTGAGGAACCGACGTCAACTATCGAACACTGCATGTCATATACTATATGTAAAGAGAGACTTTCTTCCCCCCTTCTTTTTTTTCAAGATATCATTTCAGACACATCTGAAATATCTACATATGGTAGAATGTAGGGCTGCAACTAACGATTCTTTTCATTATCGATTAATCTAGAAAATGTCAAAACTTGTGACTTAAACTCTTAAACACTGTTATAATTCCCCTGAGTCAAAGGAGACTTCTTCAAATGTCCCAACCAACTGTCCAAAACCCAAAGATATTCAGTTTACTATCATGTATAACAAAGTAAAGTATTAAATTATCATATTTGAGAAGATGAAACCAGCAAATGTTTGGTATTGTTCCTTTTAAAAATGACTAAAACGATTATTAGATTATCAAAATACATGTAAAAGTGTAACTGGCTTCACCAGAACACAAGGGTGAGGCATTTATTGTGAGCGGGGACCTTTAAATAAAAATCCCTCTCTTTCTCTCCCTTCCTCCCCTCCAGGGTCCAGCATGGGCCTTCATCCTGAGCGCTTTGGGCCTGTTTGTCTACCAGTCTCTGGACGCTATCGATGGGAAACAGGCCCGGAGGACCAACAGCAGCTCAGCCCTGGGGGAGCTCTTCGACCACGGCTGTGACGCTGTCTCCACAGGTGCCGTACTGCTCAGAGGACAATTAAAAATAACGACTCTGGGAGGAACTCTGTCATTTTTTTAAAAACTAGATATTCATTATTTCTTGTCTTTCTGCAGTGTTTGTCGCGGTGGGAACATGCATTTCATGTGGAATAGGAAGATACCCAAACTGGATGTTCTTCTGCGGTTTCATCGGGATGTTTATGTTCTTCTGCGCCCACTGGCAGACCTACGTGTCTGGGACGCTCCGCTTCGGCCTGTGAGTCACATTCAGTAGCGTTCTGCTCTTTTTTTTCCCGCTCAATTGTCTCTTTAATTAACTCTCTGTTTCCTGTTACTTACTGCGCAGGGTTGATGTCACAGAAGTGCAGTTTGCCATCATGGTCATGTATTTGATGTCAGCTTTCGGAGGTGTGAGCCTCTGGCAAACCACGGTAACTGAGAATCTATTTTGTACAGTCACATGTACACATGCGTAAATACTGTACACACACAGGAACACTTACATTTCACCTTTAATATATAGTGAAACATTTTTGCACCTTTTGTTAGTTGTACACCAAATAAATCATCAAAATCAATTCCTAGTTTTTAGTCTTCCTTCTAGTCTTTTAAATAGAATTTGTGTTTTACTTTTACTCTGTGCTGCCTTTGGAGGCTTGACTTAACATCACATGAGAGAAGTGAGAAGGTAAATATGGGTAGCTAACGCCATGGCAACAGGTCATCTACCGGACATGATCTAGCTCAAAAAGCTGATGATGTCTCCCGCATTTTTGTTTTTTTTTGCTTCGCCCTTCCATCACGCTCGGCATGCCTGCAGCTTTCATATAAGCACCTTTCTTCCTTCTATAAGGAGAGCACTTTGTGTTGTCTCCTTAATTTGACCCTCACGTGTTTCCGTAGTTGCCCATAATTGGACTGAAGATGTACTTCTTCCCCATCGTGGGCATCATCGGGGGCGCCCTCTACTCCTGCCAAAACTACTTTCATGTCATTTTGAATGGAGGTGTTGGCAAAAACGGCTCCACCGTGGCGGTAAGTCCTTTTTAATGTCACTTGTATAAAGCAGATAAATGTGCTGTGATTGTGCGTCTAATAAACAGTCCTGCTTTTTAGGACACCAGTGTGCTGAGTCCTGGTTTGCACATCGGCCTCATCCTCACCTTGGCCTTCATCATTTTCAAGAAGTCGTCCAGTCAGCTGTTTGAGAATCACCCCTGTCTGTACCTGCTCGCGTTCGGCATGGTCATCGCCAAGATCTCCAACAAACTGGTGGTATGTTTGACTTCTCTTGCATTCATATTTAACGTTGTATTACATTTTACTGTTGCCTCTATTTGAACCCAGTTTCAGGCTCGACATGTTGACACAGAATATATTAAATCTGTGTTTTCTTGACCTCATGTGTGTCCCTTTTGTTAGATTGCGCACATGACCAAGAGTGAGTTACACCTCCCAGACACAGCCTTTATAGGCCCCGGCCTCCTCTTCCTCAACCAGTACTTCAACAGCTTCATTGACGAGCACATAGTTCTCTGGATCGCCATGGTGAGTTTTGGACACGCGCACACTTCCTTGTTTTTTAATCATATTTGTCACACATTTGCTTCTGAACTGGCTATTATTGATTTAAGCTACAGTAACACCTTTGACCGCTAATCACCACTCAACATACTAAGTGTAACCATCTAATTCAGCTACTGTTGAACCCTGCTATTAATTCTACTTTTACGAAGTTTGTACATTTTCAGTGTGTGTTGACATTGTCAGAAAGGTGATAATTCTACTTTATGTTTATTATTGAGGTCATAGTGGGTGGTGGTGGTGGCGTACTGGAGTGCATTATATTTAAAGGTGTGCCTAATATTTTGCCCATCGCATGTATGTTAATGAGGTGGACAAAATATTAGAAACACTTACACAAATTTTGGCATTTTTGCCTAAAAAAAAAAAAAAATGACTAAAACATGCTGATGAATTTTCTGTTGTTCGACATTCATTATTGTAGCTCTTAATACAAGTGATTGATATTTAACCACCACATTATATACAGCTTTTTTAGAGATTATACTGTTCAGTTTAGCTGTTAAGTGATGGAAATATAGACCAGATTTGCATTCAGTGCTGCCCAAAAATGTCAAAAAGGTGATGTCCTGCTGTGGTAAAATGTTCAATCAGGCACTTAAACACTGAAAGTAAACATTGAAATACATATATGATGGTGGAAAAATCTCTTCATGGTGGCTGTAGTATTATAACCTGTACATCACTGCTTTCTAACTGGTTGCACCCATGACACATGATACACAAACAGAAGCCAACGTGTCTTTAAGGCTGGTACAAAGTGTGGCACAGAAAATCGTCGTTCAACCAGAAAAACCGACCGAACATTCTCACAATTAATGTGTTTCCATGAAGAGCCATAAATAACAACTTAATTAATCAGGTGTGACATAGAGCACCAGCACCAACCTGCAGGGCATGTGGGCCATGATGACTAACAAGAAAAACACAGTAACTCTTCTCTTCAATCTCTTCTGTTATGTTAACACATGAGCAGAGTTGTTTTCAGCCCAGTCCGCGAGACTCTGAGCCCTGCTGGTTTTCACTTCAGCCGTCTAATCAGACTCATTACAGCTGCAGTTCAAGGTGCACTCGGTTTCTTTTAGACCGTTGAAATTACCGAGATAACCCTTCCTTTGCCGTCTGTGACACGTGTTATCTCTCCTGGCTAAGCCAGGGTTGCTAATGCTGGTCTGATACTGCTCTCTTTTTTGATATGAGAGGATGAATATGGGTTTCCATATAAAAAGTAGTACTATCTTCTTGGTTGTACTGGAAACCAACAGTAAGACTGAGAACTACGAATATGTTGAGTCAGAAAAGACAACTAGCATTTATTTTAACCCTCTGGAACCAAGTGTAGCATCAGCACTATGCTAGACCATGTTCTACAAACCATTAGATAATTTCTATCAACAAGCCTTTTTTTGTCTGAACTGTGAGATTCTCAGCTTTCATAGGCACCTTGAACGGTACCTTTACGACCATCAGGGCCAATTTACAGTGCGTGCAATCACGTGATACAGGAACAGAAACTTCACAGGCTTCACTCTAGTCACCGTGTGCTCTCACTACACAAAAAGTATCAACAGATGAGAATGTCTATTTTCCAATGATATGATAACACTTTGATATTTACTCTCAGATGTGATATTAGTCAAAATATAAAGACAGCATCAAAATTTACATATTCTCACATTGTCTGCTAAAAAAAACACCCAAGACAATATGCAAATAAATGGCTGTAACTCACTGAAGAAAAGGTGGATTTGCACCAAATTTCACATGGAGCCCCAAAACACCTCTCGCACCAGAGAGAAAGGGCAGGTTCCCTTGAATCATATGATGTTTAACACTTGATACTCAATGAAAGAATAAGCTCAGAATTGGCAAAAATATTAAACTCTGTCCAGGCGCTTCTTTGTCTGTGTAGGTTTTACAGAGTGAAACTGAGAGCATAAGAATTTATAGCTGCTCTAAAACGCTGTGCACACCCCACGGTGTTCAGTTATTGATGCCGATTAGACTTCTGCTCAGGCGGCGCTTTGTTGGGTATGACACTTTATTTAATCGGTATTTAGTCATACAGTCTCAGTGAGATTAAGATCTCTTTTCTGATAGAGTTCTGAGAACAGGAAACATTCATAAGACAAAAACACAGTCAGCAAAGAGAAACAATGCAACCACACAGTAAACAAGGAAATAATAAAAGTTTGAGGGCACTTTGCAGTTCATTCCAGTTAAATGGTGCATAGTACCTGAAACCAGTTCTGCCAACATTAGAGCGAACATGAGGGATATCTAAGGTTAAGTAATTACTGTCACAGCTCTCTTAACATGAGTTGTTAAGTCAGTCAAGCGTGATTTGTGCACACCCACGCAGTCTAATCAGGTACATGACTGGAACCACCTGTGTGGGTGAGCCAAAGGGCCTAAATGATATCCACCTACAGCTTAAAGGGACCTTGTAGGGTTTTGTTGTAAACAAACAAAAGTTATGTTTACATTAAGTGTTACTCATTAAAACTCATTGTGTGTATCCTTGAAGTCTTGAAGTGTAAAATGAATTTCCTTCTTCATAAAACATTTGTAAAGCCAGTTTTTTTAAAGTATTTTAAACCCTCCATTTTTAAAATCCATGTTAAACAGCTCGCAGTCTTCTTCTTCATGGCCTTTGTTGGCGCATTGCTGCGTTTCCTGGCACATTACTGTCATCTGTAAATCAGTGGAATAGTGCGAAACCATTGTGCCCCCAAGTACCCACTCATAAAAAACTGCTCCATATTAATACGATACTGGAGGTCAGAAAGTCCACAGCATACCTTTTAAACTCAGAGATATGGCATTAAATAGCTGTAGTCATATTAAAATTACTGCCATTATCTATTTAGTGCTTTCACTGCTTTCCCTTTATATGTAGGAAACGCAGGTGGCAGATACTGAGAGATTAACTACAGTTGAAATGAATTAGTGGATTCATTAATTTCAGTTGAAACCTGAAACATTCAACTATTGCAGGTTAATTAGTTATGTTGGCCACCAGGTTATTTTCATGGAGGACATTTTGATACGTTATAACACCAAGAGTCCAGTTATTGTGCATGCTGGCTCACTGTCGCACTGGGATGCATGAATTAAAGGTATAATATGTAACTTTTCCATATTAAAATGTCTTAAAAACAACTAGACCAATGTTATATATTTTGTTGAGTTTTATCCAAAATGTTTCCAACAATTTTCAAACCAAGAGAAATCCGTAATTTAAATAAGGGTAACAGTCCGTTTCATTTGGTCGCCTGTCAATGGTGTCATACCCCCTTTGCACATGTTTAAGCATTGTGGTTGTCGCTGTCAGAAACTGTCATAAATGGACTTTTAACCCAGTTTAAAGCCACGTTTTTACAATACACTCTTTAGATCTCAGTTGTTTTTAACTATATCTTTTAACCAGATGAAGGAACAGTAAAGAAATGCTACTTCAGGATGTCATCAAACTCCGTCTTTTGTTATTGTTTTGAATGAGGGACCCCTAGTGGCAGAAAACTACATATTGTGTGTTTAAACTGAGCCATCCTTAATGGTATTAGTAACACTTGTGCTTTTCCTATTATGAAATAGAAAAATCTATTGAAAATAATGAGAATTTCATAAAAGTCTAATGCTTCTTGTATGGTGCTTTACATGGATTTATAGTGTTAATATTTATTTATACCAACAGTTTTACTTTTGCTGCTCTCAACTGACTGTTCTGTATAGCTACTCCTTCCTTATTGGTTAATTAAATATCACCATTAATGCACCTACATTATTTTTTAAAGCCACCCTCTGATTCTTCTTCAGGTCCTTTCTCTTCTGGATCTGACACGCTACTGTACGGGCGTGTGCCTCCAGATTGCCTCCCACCTGCGCATCCAAGTCTTCAGCATCACGCCGCCGAGCAACGCCCACCGCGACTGACGGCTTGCCCGGCGGGAGGAGGGGGCGGAGGGAGAGTCGGACCTCTCCCCGCTCCTGAAAGCAGACAACGATGAACATGAGGAAAGACCCTCGACCCCGAGCCACTGCAGCCTTGACAAAGTGACCACTTCTGATTAAAACTGCCTCTACCACCGTATGGAGGTCACGAGACGGGAAAAACAACTCAACACTACAAACCAAAAAGTAGCAATAGTGGAAACTTACACAAAAACCAGAGTTTCCCCTGAATTCCTCATTGGCTGTTGAAGCCAATCAAATTAAAAACAGCATGTTGTCAGAATATAAAATTTTAGATTTTTACATCACTTCCTGCTTATTCATCTCAAATACCAAAATGTTTTTTTCAGTAGGTATTTTGTAGTTTGTGTAAATATCAAAGCATTTTATCTGCTATATATGAACAGATATGTGTCAAAGGTACGATTGTCATGTATTAAACACACATAAATATACAACAATAATAACTGCTCGATAAATAGTTGATAGTTGCTTCTTCAATGAGATAAATCTCTTTGATATATGCCCAAACTAAACAGAGTACCTATTGAAATTCCTCCTAATCATCTGCTTTTTTATTTATTCAATGAATGTGACTGAATGTGACTGAATCTGACGTGAATCAGGGCTGGAAAATACAGAATCAAAACGACAAAAATAACCTTTAAAACCTCAAATAATTTCCAATGAACTTTGTAATGTGGACCGGCAGGTTGTCAGCGTGCTACGTGAAGGGTTGACGGTCTGTGTTAATGCTGAAAATAGCGACGGCTCTTTTTTGTAGGCTTCATAAAACGCCACTCCAGTTTTCTAAACATTTTTATTCCATACTACTCATCTCGTTCCATAGTCCTGAAAACTAAGACCAGCTCACCTGTGGCCTTCAGAGCGCCGTCGACTGATGAAGCATTAACACACGACTTGTTCTGCTTTCTCTATTCTTCTCCCTGAAGGGCTAATTTTTTTTGTGATTGTACAGATTTCAACTGAAGACGCCTTAAATATTTTTGTTGTAATTACTGTTAAACTTGTGAATATTTAAAGCAGCTTTGTACGTTTTTTTTTCCACTAAAGTATCACACTAGATAAAAACAATAGTTATAAAACAGTGCAACTGGAATTTTTTTTTTTTTTTTTTTTTTTTTAACTGTTCACTCATGAAGTTTCTTCACTTATACAAATATACACTCTGTACATGTTAATGATTCATTTGGATCTTAAAATTTTGTTGGATTATCAGTAATTTTGTAATGACTGAATGATATTACGGAACATTTCTGATCCGACTGACTCATTATTCAGGTTCGCTGGGATCAAAAGGGATATTTCTGTGGTGCCGTTGGACTATTTAAGGGTGAATATGTGGTACTCCTTGATTTTATTTGAAAAAATAAGGATTATGGACATTATAAAGCAGAATGTCCTAAAAAAAAAAGATGATTTTTGCATAACCCGACGATGGACTTTGAAACTATGCATTGAAATGTACGACCTTGATTTCAAACGCCATGTTGCACTGTTCAATAATACAGTAAAACACCTTTCTACTAACTGATGAGTGGAAAAGATTGTAATAAAGAAAATATTTTTCATGGATTTTGTTGTCATTGTCAGTGGTTGGATTACTGAAATCCTGTGTTCAAAATCTTTCATAAGTATTAATGTAAAAATAACTAAAAGTCACAAGTTAAAGAAGTTTTACTATAAACTACATTGTTAGATTGTAACAGATGCATCAATGTGTGGATAGTATTTTATTGTTGTAGCTGGTCGGGGTTTGACAAGTTTCAACTACAGTTCAGTAGTTTAGTGCAATGATTGCCAACCTGGGGGTCAGGCCCCCTTAAAAGGGTCACAGTACAAATCTGAAGGGTCATGAAATAAATAATGAGGTTAAGTAAGAAGGAAAAAATAACTTCTGCATAACATTTGTATTCAGTTTTTGGACTTTTCTCTTATTTTTGTATTTTTTGTGAAATGTAGGACAATTTCACCTCTTTGGTTATTAAAATGAAACGCTTAGAAGATTTTTTCTTTGGTGGATCTGGACTTAAGGAATATGACATTACTTTTTTGTAAGGCATCAAAAGCAAACCAAAATGTTTGGCTTAGTTTAAACTTTTAAAAACAAATTGCATTTTATAAGCTTATATGTGACATATGATTTATTTATATGTGCAACCTTCATATGAAAAGTAACCATAGCTGTCAGATAAACACAGTGGAGTAAAATGTACAATATTTCCCTCTGAAATGCACCGTAGTGGATTAGAAAAAAGCAGAAAATGGAAACACTCAAAGACCGAATACCTCAAAACTCTTAAAACACAGTACTCGAGTAAATGTATTTAGTTGAATTCCACAACTGGTCACCATAAAGACAAAAACACCAAGATGACTGAAGCAAATCACATTTTATTTCAGTCGGAGGAACCACTTAAACTGATGCAATCTGAGAAAATCCAATTTCCAGATTAGTCACTCATCGTCTTCCCTACTTTGCCCACGGACGTCACACATCATATGACTTGGAGGATAGCAGCAAAACGCTGACGGTATCTACTGTAGTAGTCACTTCCATGTTAGTTTGACATATTAAAAAGAAGTTTGAAAAAACTGACATTCAGAGGAAAAAATTGGAGCGGTTAACAAGCATTTTGTGAGGCTGCGTTTACTCTCTGTGACATTCAGATCAGATGCATCAGTTGCTTGGCTCACTGTCACAATAATACAATCAAAATAAGTTACAGAACATGCGGAGGGGTCTGAATTTCAGACAGTAGCGAGCCTGTTGAGTCCCACAGGGACACGCATACAGGCAGCTATGAAAGCTGCAGTATCATTACTTAACTCCAACAATCAATTACATTTGTACCACATTAAGAATGATAATTATATAATCTTAAGTCCCATTCATTCTCATTGCAAAACACTAGATGAGGGTGTGATATGTTTGAGTCAACACTTACACGAGGACGTTTAAAAAAAAACAACAACAAGGGAGTCAAAGAGAAACAAAAAAATGTTCAAACGAGCAGGAATGAACAACGAAGGCACTTCAAGTTTTCATGTTTTTAAAGACGACAGCAAACAATTACTTCAATTAATTATTCCTATTCATCCCATTTTGTACTTTTTTACCCCCCTTTTCTTTAAAATGAATCCCGAGGAGTAAAAGCCAAACAACTAGGGATGCAGATAACGATTTTCTCAATTAATTGATCAATCGTTTCGTCCACAAAATTGTAAAAAAAAAAAAAAAATCCCATTACAATTTCCCTGCTCCCAAGGTCCCATCTTCAAATGTCTTTTTTTGTATGAACAACAGTCCAAAACCCAAAGATATTCCAATTTACTAACAGAAAAAAAAAAACATAAAATGCTCACATTTAAGAAGCTGTTACCAGAAAACGATTAATCGCTTATCAGAATAGTTGCAGATTGTGTTCTGTTGATCGACTAATCGTTTTTCAGCTCTTGACACACAACAGTTGGTGAGTTTTGCAGTAAAACTTGCTTGCTCCTCTGGACATAGAGCTATCAAGTGTCTCACACTTTAACAGCTCGTCAATCAAATCACACGGCGAGGGGCAGGACATGAGAGGGATAGTAACAGTGTGGAGGGAGTGTTTTGTGTTTGTGTTGTGTTAAAAGTCTCGGACGCCCCCAGCGGAAGAGAGGAACACTGGCAGGCTTCTTTCTGGCTGCCGTTCCCTTCTCTGGCGAGGCCCCCCATCCATCATCCTCCCCCTCCCCTGACAAATGTTTCCTCGCCGTCTCACATGAGTTTCTATCCTCCCATCTGTGCTGATGCAACACGAACACCGGAGGACTTCAGATTCCCGTTTCCACCTAGTCTGTATCCTCGTCTGTCCTCTCGACCGAGCAGGAGAGAGTGAGGGCGGAGGTTGAAGTGCGAGGAAGGAGAGGACAAGGAGGTCTTGCTCCTCCTCCTCCTCCTTTCACACCCGCTCAGGGTTGTTGTCTCTGTTCACTCTGCGTCTAGGGAACAGCTTTCGCTTTAACAGAATCAGCTGCAGAGAAAGAAAAAAAAAAAAAGAGAGGAAATGGCATAATTAGAAACTTCACACGGCAAAGCAAAGACAAGAAAAAAAAGAGCTCTGTGCTGCATGTCAGCGAGAGGACGACTGTGATACAGAAGAAGTTTACACTTTGGGTTATCAAGACTTGGTTACCCCAAAAAGACTCCGACACCTAATTCCCCTCAGACCTTCTGTAATCCAAGAAAGCAAAGCAGTGCAGCAGAGTGAAATAACTTCCCTCTGGGGGAGCGAGGACACTTTTGATATGTCAAATCTAAACTGTACAAAGCTGACTCAGATTTCTCTGTCTTAATAACTTGGACAGTAGAGCAGCCAGGCCCAGCTGGTGCCAAAAAAGACATCAAAAGTCGGTTTGTGCGCGGCGACGGGGGCACGGGACAAGACGAACACATTCCACACTGGGAGTACTGGTCCCACCGGGTTGCTGTGGGGGAAATTCTCCTAAGGTCACTGTAACTATTAACCTTTCTTTAGGTTCGCTGAGGAGAAACTGGAAACCTTCGGATTAGACTGCTGCCTCATAAGACCTCAATGTCAAACTTGGGTCATGTAGTGTTTCTTTAACAATTCCTGGCATTTGTTTTAATCTTCCTGCAGAACCAGATCAGTCAGGAAAAGTGTCTTTTACAGATAAGAGCACTATTCTGATTTTTTTTTAATTTTTGGTTTTTGGGCACTCTTCCAACTAGAAATTACAATTTCCTGGCAACAAAGAAGGTTCAAGTAAATCCAAGAACCGTATGATCCAGCTCAACAAAGACAGTCGGGTCTCGCGTTTCACTTTGGATTTCTGGGGGTCTTTCATTTCAGTAAAGTCAGGTCTTGGCTCAGCTGGTCATACTAGCGCGACACATGAGACGGACGCACCTCCGAGTGGAATTTCGGTAGCAAGGGCCCAAATCATAGCTCAAGTGTGAATCATGGAAACGGGAAGTGTATGTCTGAAGTGGGAGCGTATCTCCGGTGTGTCTTCATTGAAATGTGTGAAAATAATCTGCGTGCGTGTGTGTGTGTGTGTGTGTGTGTGTGTGTAGTCTGAGGTGGACACTGACCTGTTCGGCGAAGAAGGACATGACGGTGAAGACGACGAGCGTCACGAGGACACAGTGCGTCCAGAACTTCAGCTTGTCCCGGTACACTCGCCTGTGAAAGAAGACATTTCAGTTAGTTATCACTTTTAAATAAAGAAGCAGAACTTATCCTTCGTTACCACGTCCAGCACCGGCAGATATAAATGAAGACGTGAAGAATTTCTTTCCTGATCAGGTGACAGATGATAAAAAAGGGGCGACATGTCGGAGGCGGTATGTCGCCTTGGAGGGAAAGGAAGTTTACTGTGACGTAACAAGGAAGCACATAGTATGCAGAGGGCAGCAGGTCAATAGAGTGACAGGGTGACATCACCCGACGCCATCTGCTAGTTACTTTACCAACTTAGAGGCATAAGGAGAGGCGGAGAAGCAGGCGAGGAGACGAGAGGATCAACTGCATGATGATCTTGTAAGTCTATTAGAGCTAGCGACTGATCTGAAGCCGCTGAGCTAATTTTAAAGTCTCTATGTGAGGCCGGCATTCTCCAGCTGAAAGCCCCCTGAATACTGGAGCAGGATCCCTGACAAAAGGCCTCTAAAGCTCCCCCCCCCCCCCCCCCGAGGGATTCCCACTTCTCCAACCTGGCAACGCTCGGTCTCATGTGGTGACAGCCACAAATTCTTAATGAGGGCTGATTGGGGGAAAAAAACACAGCTTGATAAATTACCGGCGCACATTCAACAAAGGCTCAAGGACTCAAGGAGGTTTATTTGTCACATGCACAGAGATACAAAGTAAAACATGCAGTGAAATGAAGGGGATGCTGTTACTGTGCAAGAATATCCAAGAGATCATCAATAAAATCAGTAAATAGATAAAATAAGATAAAATAGAATGCGTTTTTTGTTAAAGTGAAGTGTGTGTGTGTGTGTGTGTGTGTGTGTTGAGGGTCCGGATGGCCTCTTCAACTCCTCTTCAGTCTTTCGGTTTTGGCCATGTGACTACAGAGGCGACCGCCTGACCTCAGCAGTCTAAACAGTCCATTATTGGGGTGTCAAGTGTCCCTTGTGATATTTTGGGCTCTCATCCCAGCTCAGGTACAGAGCTGGTATGTGTACTTTTGTGTTACTAGTGTAGCAACTAGTCCTGAAATGATTTTGACGATTAATTGTTTGAGTCACTTATCCGGCGGAAATAGCAAACATGCATTCATTACATTCCCTAAAATGTGAGGATTTGCAGATTTTCTGTTTTATATCACTGTAAACTAAATATATCTGAGTTTTAGACTGTTAGTTGGACAAAATGAGAAATTTAAAGATGTCACCTTGAACTCTGGCAAATCATGATGGTATATTTTTACTATCTAATAATAAAAACAAGACAATGCTAACGTTAGCATTCTAGCATGCTCACAATGACAATGCTAACATAGTGATGTTTAGGAGGAATGTTTACCATGTTCATCATCTTAGTTTAGCATTTTAGTATGTTAACATTTGCTAATTATCTCCAAGTACAGCTGAGGATGATGGAAGTGACAGTTTTTCAGGTGTTTGGTCATATATCGAAAGTATTGGATATATCAAAACTTTGACCTGATGACGGCATTAGATGGAAAGTCATGAGATCACCCAAGTCATTAGGATTTATCCTCTGGGGACCATGAATGTCTAAAACCACTAAACTAAAAACTAAACTTAGCTAAAAATCTTCATATGACCTCTACAACCAATCAACATTGTCTGTACATGGACAGCTGGCCTTCATATCCTACCATTCCTGGAGCTCTTCCATGTGTAAGAACCTGTTGCGATACTCTCTGGGCAGTTCAAACTGGGACGGCAGCGGAAACATGGACTCATAGAAGTCTCTCAGCACAGCTTTGACTGTGGCAGCGTCCTTATGGCTGTGGTCAATGTTATCATTCAGACAGATGAACTTCCTGTTGGGGGTTGGTGAAAATACAGGTGTTAGTTTACTTCAACAAGGAAAAGATTATACGGATTGGCAAAAAAAAGGAGAAAAACAGTAGAAAAGAGTCTACTGTTATGGTACACAGAGTTCTCCTCACCTGGGATTCTTCCTGATGTCATCTAACTGGCCGACCACATGGGACACATTGGTTCGCACCATCTTGAAAGCTATCTCATCCTCACCCATGATCTCAAACCTGTCCAACAGAAGACATGTAAGCAGTGACAGCAGCAGGGAGGATATCTGAATGTTAATACTTTGTCAGACTGGCTTATAGTACTTGAGGTCTCACTTGTACTTGTTCTGATCTCTGAAGGCTTTGTGAATGCGTTCAGTGATCGGCTTGCAGTGGAGGACGAGGCCTTTTGTGACGGGAGGCTGTAGATGGAGAAAATACAGTTCAGCTTATAAAACAAAACTCCTTCCATGAGGTTTTATGTGAACTTTTTAAATGCCTTGAATTATAGTGGTTTAGCTGCTTTTTTATGTCTCACCATGCTGGGGTCATAGTAGGCCTCCTGAGTGGGGTTCACAAGGTGGAGCTGGGTCAGGTTAGTCGGGAGTGTCTTCGAGCAGTTTATCAACATCTGCTCCAGACTTGTCAGGTCCTAGAAGATACCACAAAGGACAAGATGGACCTTAAAATGGACAATATTTAACCAGGTGGTAGTGTGCAAACTATCATCCGACATGTCTTAAAGCCTAATGTTAAGGTAGAGAAGATATTTCACAGCTTGGACTTACCTGGAGGCTGAGGGGCAGCTCGTGGATCCTCGTGGCCAGAGTTCGAATCTCACGATCAGACAAAACGCCTGAGTGGTCGGTGTCGATCTCGTCAAACACCTCAGAGACGTTGAGCTGCTCCTGAGCGCTCATCAGGAAGTAAAAGTATGAAAAGGCAAACTGCATGTCCTCAGAGTGACGCACGCGGTGGCCCGATGTCTTGTCAAACTCCTCTGGGAATCTGAAGAAGAGAGAGCAGAGCAGTTTAAGCATCTGGATTATCTAAGAATCTAGACAAAGACTTAAAAACCAAATAAACTCACGTGTCCTGCAGCTCCTGCATGATGAGTCTGTCGATCATGTGGGGCATGTGTGCAGGGACTTTGCGGGATGTGAAGCCAAACTGGCCGTTGAGCAGTTTGTTGACGTAGCGCAGCGAGTCAGCAAAAGTGTCCTGCAGCCTTCGGGCAGTGGCAGCACCATCGGTCTCATACATCAGCTCTCTCTGCAGACGCTCCTCTTCCTATGCAGCCAACACACACAAAAAAAGATATTTAAAGAAACCAAAATGCACAATAAGAGGTTAAAAGTGAAAGTTGTGGGCCTTATTTACCTCAAGAAGGTTTTGGAAGTACTTCCTCCTCTCCCACGGCAGGAAGCCTCGGTCAGAGGAGATGAAGTGATGGAGTCTCCTGCCCACTGGAGCTCCTCCTGCGGCGTTGGCCTGCTCTGCCTGTTTCTCTGCGCTCTTGATTTTGGAAATGCTGCTCAGCAGCTTGGAGGTCAAAGGCCTCTCGATCACAGCCTTCAGAGGATACGGTTTGGGAGTTACAAACTCTTTGGGATCCTTATCGTCAATATGGACTTTAATGAGAGGAGTAACAGGTTTATCTTGCACAGCCGCATCTTTTCTGGGCATTTCTTCTTTGGACTGTAGATTTTTCTGTACATTTCCGGCTTTCTCCTTCTTGGTGTGTTTTCCCTCTAACTGCTCTCCCTCCAAGTCTTTATATGGCTTCCTGTTGACTCTGGCTGCACCCTCATTGGCTGGTTGTGAATCTTTGTCCTTCTTTATGGTCATTTTCTTGAAAGGTCTCAGCAGTTCAGCCTTGGTGAGATTATAACCCTTCATAGTGATGTCACCGATGAGAAGTTTCTCGTCCAGCTTCTGAAGCTCATCGCGCACAACAGCAGGTAAAAGTGACACATTCACTGCTGGAACTTCTACGACAACCTCAGGTTCACCAGGCCGCCTCCTCTGGATCTTAGGACTCCTTTTGTCCTCAGGAACGTCTGAGAAAGGGAACGGTGGCTCTGGTGTTGGGGTCGGCTTTGGCTCTTTGCTGGTGTCTTTGCTCACAGTCTGGGACACGTTAGCCTGAGGGACCTCACGTGTGTCGACAACTACGCTTAAGCTCATTGTAAACTCTGTGTCGTCCTCTCTTTGGAAGGTGAGGTTGTATTGGATTTGGGTGGCGTTGAAGCCAGAATGGAGCAGCAGGTGAATGGTCTTCCACTTGTTGGCGACGGAGGTGTGGCGCACCACCGCGTTGTCGCTGACGTGGGCCTCGGAGATTCTTCGAGCCACTCGTTCAAAGCTGAAATACGGCCTGATCTCCCCCACTGGGAGGGTGTACAGGCTCTGATTCCTCAGCAGGGTCACACGGTGCAGCTCGCCAAAGTGATCTACATCAGACACAAATAAATGTTAACCTGACATTACTCAAAATAGCCAATTATGTTACCGTTGTTAAGGAACTCTGGCTAGAAATCACCATTATTATATGAATTTGGTTTAAACTCACCTTGGCCACAGTCGCCTACATCATAACCACAGGCGAGTACATTGCAGGCTTGGTCACAGAACTTGTCTGCTAGCCAGGAGTTGGCACAGCCTTGATTACAGTAGGACATCCCCCCCAGACCACCTAGACCACCTCCAAACTGCCACACCTGTGCACCAGCTCCACCGGGCCCACCGACACCGACCCCAGCTGCGAACCGACTGCTCCCCGCTGCACCTGTCAGACAAAAAGGAAGAAAAAAGCTTATTAGAAATGTCACAAATGGTCTGATTTATACAAGAGATTTGACAGGTGCTGATCTCTTTTACCTGAGCAGTCTCCTCCATCCCAGTCACAGGCAGAGTTGTTGCAAGCCTTGTCGCAGTACCCGTCTTTGATCCAGGATCCTGGGCAGCCCTCAGCACAGTTGGGAACAGGCCAAGTGAGATACACCTGCAGGGAAGCGAAGAGAAGAGACTCATGCCAAGTTCAAAAAGCCTTTTGTGTTGATTTTGTATTGAGGAGAATACTGAAGAACTGTAACATACTGTATATTGTATTTAACCACAAAACTGCTGCACAAAATTTCAGACTAAACTCCTGTTTAAGAGGGTTTGGAAGTAGTGTGTGCACCTTCTGTCCCTTCGAGTGGCTGTAAAAGTCGTCCGGCCAGACGTCTTTGCCAAACATCACGTCGTCGTTGAGGTATATAAACTTCTGGGAGAGCCCCGGGATGCGATGGATGTGGGTCTCTATAGCAGGGGAGCTGAAGGTGGGAAGGTGGCTGTTGTTCAGGAAGATATCCTGCAAGTCAGAGAAAGACATTTGTGCATAAATATAAGAAGTTATGCATATAATTTTCAGTATGTTACCTTATAAGATACTCAAGAAAATCAAATTGGCTTGCTAATTTGATTTTTTTGATTTGTTAAATTCAGAATTTTAAGTACTAAATTTACATTTTTAAAGCTTATTAATATAAATATAACACACATTTTTAGCCAGTATGACAGAATACACTTGGAAGAAGTTCTGTAATTGTTTTGTTATCTTTCTCTTTGCTCTTTAAATTTAATACATAACATAAAGTAAACAGTCAGTAAAAATAGCCTCTCAATGCCTAATAAACAGTGCAGCTGAGTGTGAGAGAAGTCAAAGCTTAAATTTTACCTGATGTGTGACAACCGTAACTCGTGGGTTATCCAGGTTGAGCCAGGAGGGAATCTGCCCGTTAGTGACGATGAAGATGTGTCTCACCCAGGGGGCGTGTCTCTCCACAGAGCGCAGCGAGTAGCGGAGCTCCTCGTTGTCCTCGAATCGGCTGGCTGAGACGTCTTCATCCTGTTTAGACTGAAGAGAAGAGGAAACAATTGATTATATTTAAAGGTCACAGTGTTGGTTTGAGACACTCAGACTCAATCTCTTGCTGCACATAAGAGACGGGAGGCACCAGTCTTACCTGTGAGATGGCAGTGAGGTCCCAGAACAAGTAGCCAGGACTGATGGTTAACTCATTCCCATCCAGCGTCAGGTTCTTTTTAGCCTGCTGGGTCAGATCAGTGAAGTCCTGCGGGCTGTTAAGGTGGAGCAGGGCGATGCTGGCCTCCGAGTACAACTCAAACTGAGGGACAAATAGACAAACATACAGTTGGGTGTGAACTCCTCTGATTTAGTATCACACTTCCATAAAGTTGGGGGACTTGTTAAAGACAAATTTGAGAAAAGAATGGTCAAAATCAATGCAACAAAGCCTGAGATATGCTGACTCTTAGACCCTCCCTACCTGGAAGCTGCAAACTCTCAACACAGTAAACCATTAATACATTCACCCTTCTTTAACTGGTTTAAAAAAAATCTATGTTCAATTAGAGGCAAACTGGTCAGCACTGAATGTTCCCAGAAAACTCCAGAAACAATTGATAGCACAGGAGCAGGGTGTAGTTATCAGATTTGCCGCTGGGTAGCGTATGTTTACAGCTTGGTGACACTAAAATTGGGACTGAAAGGGAGAAGATTCACCACCGTGGAAGAAATCCAGGGGAAAAATAAAAAAGAATCACAGGAGGCTCTGGTGACACAGATGACCACAGGAAACGTTTCCAGGAATGGGAGACGGAGAGTACTTTGAGGGGGATTAAAAAGGTGCTACTGAAAGATTTATAATGTCTGAGTTTTTGGATCGCCTTTCATATATTTATTTACAATGTGTCGGCTAATGTTTTTCTTAAGCAAATGATAAACGACTGACTTGGAGTTGAACTTGCGGTGAGACTTTTTTTGTCAGCTGCTGTTTCCAAGGTCGACAACAAACTTTAAAGTCCTTAAAAGGGACATTTGTGCTACAACTACATGACAACTAACCATCCGCTTAGGGAAGATTGTTTGCTCCAGAAGAGCTACTATTAGACCTTGCGGTGAGATTGTTTCATCAACAGTTTGCTTCTAGTTGATTTTGCTGGTTTAGACAGATCAACCTGTGCAGTGATCCTTGACTGTATTAATATTTGTTGTCTCCAAACTCAGTCCAAGTGAATCGAACGATAGAATATCTATATTGCGTAATTTTCTCAGACATGACAAAGGTCCTCCAGAGTGAAAGAAGACATCACTCTAATGTTTTTATTTGCTGTTTAGTCCCCTCAAAGCCATATAAACGAACTTTGCAGTGCCCCCTTTAAGTCACCGCAACATGCACTGTGGGAAAATCCTTCGCAGCAGTTTCTCAGATGTTTTCTCAGCTACGCGAATTAGAGACTTTAATGCCATTGGGCAGGAATATTTATAAAGGATGGAGATGACAGGATGAATGTTATTTGGGTTCGACAGTGACCTCCAGCCACAGGGGTCAAACTCAAAGCAGATATGATGTTTGCATGGAGGCATCGGCCCTGGCTGCTGTAGCCTTGAATCCGAATAGCAAGGAAACGCGCGCACGTGTGTGTGTGTGTGTATGTGTGTTTAGATAGGCCAGAGTTCGGAAAATTCTGTGATGTCATCTTCTCCATGGGGGGTCACATGGAGGTGGGCTCTCTGTCTGATCTCGGCGGGGCTATGTGAGGCATTGAGGAGCTCTGTGTGTGTGTGTTAACGTGATGCATGTGAGAGAGAGAGAGAGAGAGAGAGAGAGATATCCCTGGCCTTGCGCCGTTTCAAACCATCTGTCCATCCTCTCATCTCTTAAACTCTAAGCTTCCCTGGAAAAGATTCACCCCCCCCCCCACCCCCCACCACCCCCTCCTCCATCATCATCATCATCCACCACAGACCCCTAAACGTCTCCCATGAGCTCGTGTTCTGCCTTGACTCGTCCGATTTTCTCAGCTACTGTTTTTAGGTGAGGATTAGCCGGGACTTATGAACCCGGCAAGGTCTAGCCAGGAGAAAAGCAAGTCCTGGATCACATTGCCATCTTTATTATAGCTCTGTTTATAGTCCTGATAATGCTCTGACACACGCACACAAAGCAGAGGTGCATGTGGTGGCTTCACACAGGCAGCGGACTGACGCAAACTATTTTATGCACACGGGCTCACACTCGAACCTGTTCATTTACTAGGTCACAATGTCACAAAATCGTTTTACATGCACTGAAACTATCATTTCTATTTATCTATCAGTTGGTAACAATTTTCATTATAGATAGATACAGATTTATTATAGGCTCATAGTTTAATTTTTTTAATTAAGTGAAGATGTCAAATGTTCTCTGGTTGCAGCTTCTCTGTTTTAGATCATTGTAAATTTAATATTTTGGGGTTTGGGCTCTGGGTTTTTACAGTTTTGTGACATTTTATCTAATTCTAATTCAGGGGTCAAGACATTAAACCTGCGGAACTTTTACATATAAAGGAACGTCCGTTAAGTTCAAGCCCTTGCCGAACGAGTTCACACAATGCTGATTGAGCCCATCACCGCCAGATAAATCTGTCTGTATTTCACAGTATAAAGAGTTTTTAAGTGTCATGTCGGGGCGTGACATTCCCGCGCTGGCCGTTAATCGCGTGGCTCTTCTATACTTTCCAAATGATATCGGACCGAACGGCTCGAATTCTGATAGTGAAACGAGTCATTTTGTGGGGGTTGTGTGGCGCACAAAACAAGTTATCCACCGTTTTACAGCCGCAACAGAAGGTTATGGCCAGTGGTGTACTGGCCATCGGGGCATAATGGGACAAATCCGTCTTTACTGGCTCTCTCTGTGTGCCTGTCATTCCAAGTGTACATGAGAGCATGTCTGTGTTAGGCAATCACAGCCGAGCGCCGCCCTTTATACTCTCACTGCCACAAGGGGGAGACAAAAGTTACAGGTACCAGCTTTAAACATCATTAGATTTTATTGTTTACATCCGACTCAAAGATTTTTTTTTGCTTAGTCTTTTATTTGTTGTAATCATTCATAGTAATGATTCAATTTTCTAACAAGGCTGCAAAGTCTGAGGACAAAAACTGTCAAAAAAAACCCAAACAAAAACAAGACTGTGGAACTTTTGAAAGAAGAGATATCACACACCGCCTCTTACAGATGAAAAGTTGAATTCATATGCAATTTAAAGCACAGTTCCTCAATTCAGTATATGGAGGGGTTTTGTTGCTACAGCCTCACTTAATCTGATATGACCAGTAGTTTATGGTCGCTGTGTTATGACTATTAGACTTTATGGCTCCTGACCACTTGGGATACTGTTACAGTAGGTTTTTATATTCAGCATAATCCCATAATTATCACTTGTGGTTGTTTTTGTGGTCTCACGTTAACATTTAGCTAGCAACGAACTGCGCAGCATGTCAATATGAACACTTCAGCTGTGATCAACAGCTCTCTGATTTACCGACAGGACAACCCACGCCAAAATGTTGTCCTGGAAGACAGACGGTTTCAAAAAGAGGTGGACGATTAATTAAATGTTAGTGTTTATTTTAACGGGACCCCTTCATGTCTGCAAAGAGAAAGCTGCTGCAGAAAAACAAAGCAGAACAGAGCAGTATGTCAGGCGTGAGGTAGAGTCGAGGGAAAGATCATCTGCACTTTTTCATAATGTATACAGCTGTTTTAATTTATTGTTGAATAAGAACACACTAAGTTAACTTTCATGTCCTCCAGGCAGCACCTCAAGTTATTAATCACCGCAGGATCAAAATGTCCCGTGTGAGTTTTACTCTCGACATATTTTAAACCACGATCGCCGTGGACTGTGTGTCACTGCAGAGGCGAAAGAAAATGTAATTACTATAGCGAAATTGAGTTGACACTGTGTGTAAACCAATTAAGCGCGTGGTGAGTGATCTCTCTAAGCAGATGGATGGAGATGTTGTAGCAGCGTGACGCAGCGCAGAGGGCGGAGATGAAGCCAGCTTTCATCATCCCGCGTCGCCTGTCGGGTCGAGAGGTGAGGACTAGTGGAGCAGATGTACCGAATTTTAATAATGTGACAGCATGACAGAGTCTTTTAAAAAAAATGCAGTGTTGTTTTTCTCTTTGCATAGTTTTAAACTGGTCTGAATCTTGAAATAATGCTGTAAGCCATCTAGTATTCTCTTAATAGACATCTGGGATGTAAATGGGCTGCATTTATATAACGCCTTTCTAGTCTTCCGACCACTCGAAGCACTTTACAATACATGTCAACATTCACCAATTCACACACACAAACATTCATACACTGATGGCAGAACCTGCTCATCAGGATCTAATCTAACGCACACACACACACACTCACACACCACTGGTGCAGTCATCAGGAGCAACGTGGGGGTCAGTATCTTGCCTAAGGACACTTGGAGATGCAGACTGGAGGAGCCGGGGATCGAACAGCCGATCTTCCGATTAGCGGACGACCCGCTCTACCTCCTGAGCCACAGACACCCCGGATGTGAGTGTGACAACCGATCAATCCACATATTAGACTGGCTGAAAAATATATCGAATTCATCTGATTCCAGACATAATGCAAATGTGATTTGTGATTTATCAGTGAATTTCTACAAGTTTAACTCCTTTCTCTTCCCTACTCGAGTGAACGTTATCATCCAGAGCTGAAATAATCCATTAATCAAATCAACAGGGCAACAATTATAATAACAATAACGATTTTTCAGGCAAAAATGCAAAAAAATGTGGAGGTTTGCTGCTTCTCTTTGTTTTACACAACAGTAAATTGAATGTCTTTGCTATTTGAAGATCATCTCGGGCTCTGAGATAGTCTGATGACATTTTTCACTATTTTTTATGACATTTTGTAAAATAAACAATGAATCTAGTAATCAAGAATATAATCGGCAGCTCAGATGATAATCTTGAATGCACTACAGCTCATTTTATTATGTCAACACAACGAGGTAGCCAGCGCCCTGCATATTTGCATATTTGCAATCAGGCGTGTAGAAAAGGTTTATTGTACGGTTTGCCTCACAACTGTGACATTATTGACATTATCCTTTTTCTAATTCTTATTTTTACTCTTAATCTGTTGCTCACAAGCTTTTATTAACACAGTCTTAAGAGTCTTATGACACCCTGCACATGTTGCATAAGTGATATGTGTGCGATACATGACGAAACTTCGGGATCTTGCTTCATGGCGGAGACGAGACATCGCACGGAAACTCACGGGCCTCTCGAACACATAAAAATATATGCTATAATATAAACACATCAGCAGGCTTGTACACAAACACATGAGTGGGGGCCAGGACCGGACGGGCGACAGCACGGGGCAGATGATAGGGGTTGTGGGGCAGCTTTCATCACCATAGCGCTCGGTCTAACACCAGCTATAAATACAGACCGCCTCTCACTGCTGAACCTCTCCCTCCGCGCTATGCACATCATCCCTCTTTCACAGAATCGGCCCGGCCGCACCGGGAAACACCTTGAAATCCAACCTGTGCGCCGTTTTTTGGCCCACGTACCGAGAATATGCGCGGCCCCCCTAAACGCCAAACACACACACTTTCCATCCTGGTTCGTTGGCTCTCAGCTGGAGCTTCATATGTCCGTGTATCATCTCTACTCCCGACACCTCTTCCAGCCTGCTCCCCTTATAAAATATCAAAACTTATGACTCCATCGCCTGAGGACGCGGAACAGGTAAGACCGGGTGTAAATAACCATGTGAGATGACAGGGTGTGTCCAAGAGTGCAGGGAAGGTCAGTAAAAGCCTGATGACCTTTTTCAGCGTGCTGGCTGGCGCCGCGCCACTCCAAACAGTTGTTCTAATGTTAACCCCCGCAATGCCAGCTTAGGTTACAGCCCCGAATACCGCCGGTTATTATCACATGACCGACCATGCTACACCGCGGCGAAACCTGGGCGCAAATGCAGGGAATGATGGGACAACTGGGCTCGATGATGACATGTAGGTCAAGCATTGTTAACCTACATATCATCACATACGGTGATTTGGACTCTACTGAGGTTCATAGTAGCTGCTTCTTCACCCGCTTCTGCTCACAAACAGTTAAATTTGTAACTATTATATACAGTATGTGCAGTCTAGTGTTAATAATGAAGGTAAATACAAGAGAAAAGGAAAAGATGACAGATCTTCAAGGCAGGAAGGAGAAGTTAAAAGAGTAATTAGCATGTCAATCATGCCTGAGGTCATCTTCATGTCTTGGTAGAAAGTGTACCGAAGCTTTTTGGAAGAAGGTGATATGTTGTATTTCACGTATTGTTGGTTATGATTTTGCTGGGTATGTTTCTTTGTGTATGAAAGAGAAAAAAAAAAAGTGCTGTGTTTTCTGCTTGCAAAACAGAAAAAAAAAGCTTGCTGTGTTCTGGGAAAACCCACAAAACTGACTCTAATAAGACAGCAGTTATATGGATAAATGTATGTATTTATTTATTTATCTCCTTGCTTAACCTAAGGAGGGTTTATTTATAAATCCAGGAAAAATAACACCACTGAGGATTTGCCAAACATGGACTGTATCCATTTTAATATACAAAGACTACAGTGACTAATATAGTCCTGAACTGACAAACATCATGTAAGGACAAACTTTTAACCGATAAAAATTTTTTCATTTATTCAGTTATTTTTAACTAATTTTGCCGTTTCCTCTGAATTGTCTATTTTTTGCTTTTTATGATTTTTTTACTTTCATTTATTCTCATATATTTACTTTTTCCCATATCTGTTTTGATAATCACATGCGATATCAGTGGTTCCCACACTCTTATCTGTCATACCCTCTTTTACAAGATGGAAAAAATTCACACCCCCTGAGTCATAAATTGGTTGCATTTATATCAACTGCTTTTTTTTTTTTTACTTGGGAAACAAATAACAACAATATAACGAATATCAAAATATCAAAAACACAAAGTGCATGTTTCTTTTCATAAACCTCTCTCACTAGTTTCTGGTTTGCAGAAGAGAAAAGAAAATTAACTTGTTGGATTTGACCGACATGTTCACTTCATGAGCGTCATCGGCTTCTCTTTCCTTCCTCGTCATAACATCATCTTATATTTTACAGGCTGTTTTGCTAATTGACATCTTAATAACTTTTTCTAGCATCAGATCACTCTCACTTCTTTATAGTTCTCATATAAATCAGGGTCATGGACCTTTTTTTTTTTTTTTTTTTTTTTACAGCAGACAGACAGCTCGACTTATAAAAGCAGTAAGAGCACAGGTGTTACTAATGACATTAACGATGGCTCAGTCTCAGCAATCATTGCAATTCAGTGCAACAGCCAATGATGTTATTAGTTACAACTGTATCTGACAAGTTAAAATGTCTGCTATGAATCACTGCATTTATATTTATATAAAAAAAAATCATTGTTATATTATGTTATAAAAATATTGGCTTCAGTTTTTTAAGGGTTTTTAAGGCCCTTAAGGAGCCACAGATACTGTAAACCTTTTGTGCAACACCTCTGTTTTGCAGGCTGTTACAAAAGCCCTAAAGATCTAAATCATCTCCCCTTTCTTCTAATCGGCCATGTGAGTGTATTATCAGACGGGACAGACGGTTGACTCATGCCCGGCCCTTCCTGTGTGTCTGGTGGTGTGACGGGGTGACGCAGCTCCAGGCTGCACAGCTTTGTTTTCTTTGATTATTTCATAGTAATCCGCACTCGTTAGTGGCATTCCTCCCTCTCAAAATATAAAGAGTTCTGATTAGAGAAAATTATTAGATAGGCCGACCGTCAGCCGCCGAGCTAAACAAGGGCCCCTTTATCCACATCACAACATAACTGTTTAAAATAGAAAAAGCCCTTATTTAGCAGGACGGAGCAACCTCCGCTCCAAGGAGGAGCTGACTTGTGTGACTTTCTTAGATTACAATCCTATGATATATAAAAAGATCAAAACCTTAATTTGTGAACACACAAATATATCCAGTATACAGTAGGGACCACTTTCCTATTCCAGTGAATGGGAAAGTGGTTTCAGACTTTTGGACCCTGCTGTATGTCCTGTAGTAATAATGATGTAGCCACATCCATCAGCACTGTGTGTTAGGACGCTCTGAGGGTGACATCTTGTGGCCAAGTCAGTTATGTTAAAGCTGCCGTTTATGTCGTTGCTGTGATGTGTGATGACATCGTCATATTAAACCTTGAGGAAATAATAATACTTATTGTCTGCATCAAGTAAGTAACAATTAATAAAACAAAGCTAAAAGAGTTGAGTGTTTATATTTATTATGTGTGCAACTCTGCCACCTGCTGTTTTAAAAACAACTTAAAACACAGCCTTTATCAGACACTTGATAAAAACTAATTTTTAACATTTTCCAAGATTAACTTTAGGAAAAAAAATGCATCAAAAGAGATCTTTCACTGATATTATTCATCAATCAATCAATGACTTTTTTTATACATTTTAGTATATTCCTAAGTTGCATTTGATGTAAAATATAAGAGCCAAAAACGGCTTTCAAGTAAAAGTTTGCCACAGACACAACGGATGAACCTCGGCGATTTTAACGAACCCACGAGATTCGGTGCAAGAACCGACACATCGTAGTGTCTCCACCTCATATAAAGGGCAGAAGATGTTGTTTGGCACTGGAAATCTTTAAAAGGGATGTTGCAGAGGCAGGAGAAAGTGCAAAACATGTGATGTTTGTTATCAAAGAGCTACACTGATACGAAGCTTTCAAAGCATATAGAGCAACACTGATGTAGAATTTCTATTTCTGCGGACAATCATGGTTTTCTATGCACAGCCATGAATGCACCAAACTACACAGAACAGTTTTATCCTTCCTATCTCAACTTAACAGAGCTTTCTGACTGACTGCTTAGAGCCCCTAATGATGCACACCTGCTGTCACTATCACTGATAAGATCTGCCTACCACCACAAAAAAAATGAAAAAAAACAAAACAAAAAACCACATCACAAAAAAAACAAACTAGTCAACTGAAACCTGTATTCTGTTATCTGTGTAATGTGGCTGATAAATTAACATATTAACAGAAACGTTAAGACGCAAAAAAAACATACCAGTTGGGAAATAGATCTATGTGAAAAGGAAGAGGTGCAACCTTTTCACACATACTTAATGCTAAAATTTACAATGAATGAAAAATAGTTCCTCTAATTAACAACAAATCTCTTCAGCATCACAGTGGTTAAAGGTTTATTCTCACCAGTGACAATTTAAGCAAAAATACAAGCTTTGAACTTGATTCTTATTGCTGAAAAAAGAATAATAATAAAAAAAAAAAGTTTACCTGTTTGATCTTATTGGTTATGACAGAAGGCAGTTTGACTCTCAGCTGCTCCGTCTCCTTGAAGGATGCCGGGAAGCCGCTCAGATAGGCCAGCGCCTGCATGCGGATCAGACCTGGAGCCTCTTTATCTGTCGTCTGGAAAGCAAACAAACAAGTACAATTAACACCTGATGTTTAAACACCACGGTCTCTGTCTTTCATGATTCATTTATTGATTGAGTATAATGTGCACTGAAGGGTTAACGTGACAGTTATAAACTCACCAAGTAACATCTGGACACTGTGAATTTCTGGTCTTCTCTGGACACATCTGTATAGGCTTTTTCAGCTGTAAAAATCAATTCATAAAGCATTTTTTTTAATATGTTTTTATGCATGTAGATGTTTCATTTTTGACACGTTCCAACATGTACATAAAGCAGCAGTATAGAGTGAACCTTAAAGGTTTAACACTTGTGAACGCAGACTTTCTGATGTCATTAAACAGGCTGAATGGAAAATGTGAGTGGACTACAATGAATGAATGATACTTTGTCAACAGCTAACATCACACTGTTCCTGGGCAAGATGCTGAACAAGTAAGTGTTGCAGCAGACAAGCAACTCCCAGTTGTGAACAACTACAGATGTGAATACTTTTCTAATTCCCCAACATCCCCTCTGCAAATAAAAATGTGCTCTTGGTCAACTTGCCTGCTTACAGATCCCCTCTAGAAAATGTTTTAGGACGTATGAAGAAAAATAAATTGTGTTCGACACGTTTTTTCCCCACCAAAAAAAAAGTTCAGTTACTGTAAATGTTAAATAATCCTTAAAATGACGTCTACCCCTTCTCCCTCATTAAAAAAAAATCCAGAATCTATGAATATGAAGTATTTTTCATATCAGAAGTTTAACTGCCGGACACAAATGTCTCCTACTTCCCTGAGAAGTCCATTCTCAGTGTTTGTGTACTAAAGGCTGCAAGTTTCCACATTACATTCTTGTGTAAGTTGCATACCGGACCACCATGTGCTCCAAACTGGGTGTGATGTCACAAATCATGCTTGTAGGTACATGTCTTAAGACAGAGAGAAACGTTCCACTTTCAGCAGATAAATGTGAAAACAGCCTTCTGATGTGAAACTCTAACCTGACGCGCCAGATGGTTTTGTTACACAGAACCATCTGAGAAAGCGTCCTTGGAAACTGTTTGGAAAACACTTTCAAATAAATACTTGGCAGGTGATTGGTTGAACCGTCTGTCTATCATGGACTAACTTCTTGATGTCGCCACCGTTGGTTCGGCTACAGGCGCATAACTAGAAGCCTGACGAGACAGTTTCTTGCGTGACCTTGCGAATCCAGCTGCCTCACACGGAAAGTGAAACTCAACACATACATCATTCTGCACGGTGAAGCTCAAACATCAAACTGGAGGAACAAGAAGTAAAACATCTGACTGGAGGGTGACTTTAAATATAGTTCAACGCCACAGGATTGGGAATATTTTAAGATAACGAGCCTCAGAGGAGACAGAAAAGAACCATCAAATTAGTTCACTTGCAATACTGAAGTCATGCAAACCATCAACACCAGATGGCTTAAGATAATAATAGTAAAAATAATATGCAAACAAGTCAACAACAAGGCTGTTATTATGTTCTGACAGCTCGCATACGTGGGTTATTTTCCTACTCTGCTGATATTGCAGTACACCGCTGGTTTGTACAGGAACATAAACCCAAGTGACGTTTCTTGAAAAACCACAGTGTTGCACTGCGGCTGTGCTGTCAGTCCACTTTGCTGGTTCCTTGAAAACAACTGAAGGTGCTTTGAATGGTTAATTATTTTTGTCACGTTCGACACTTTGCACACTGATGAAGCAGAAATATTAAGCTGCTTTAGGGATTTAAAGTGGCTGTTTTAATTGTGTTTCGTCGTCCAACCCGCACTCACGTTTTCACTCTACTAATCATTAATGCTGCTACTGTTACTGGTGATGCAGATTTCTCCCCCACCGCTGCCACACCCTCCTATTCTGGTTACTTATTCATCATAGTTCAAATACCATCTTTTGCACTGTAAATAATGTTTCATGTCTCGGTGATAATCTGCCTGCTGGGTTCAGATCACACTCCTCATGATTTTTATTGCTTTCCAAGCAGAATCTCTTCCATCTCTCTGCTTGGAATCGTTGTTTGTTTTTTTTGGTTTTTTTGGAGCATCCTTTTCCTGCCAAATTATATCTCTGATTGTTGCCGGAAACGCTTTGATCCAGTCTGATGATTTAACACAAACTCTCTGCGTTCTTTTGTGCGGCTTTACCGTCGGCCTGCGAATGGAAGACGACCACGGACACGGTGGTGGACGGGTGGAAGGGTCTGTTCATCAGCAGCAGCTCCTTGGCCGCGGAGAATGAGGGAGAGAGCGACGGCAGCTCTTTGATTGTAACGTTGGCCGGCAGAGCGGGATCCAGGGCCAGCATGGGCGCTATGATGCAGTGGGACAGCAGGCATTCTGGCTTCACACTGACAACAACAACAAAAAAAAAAACAAAAAAACACTCAAACGGCCATGTCCTCTAACTTTGTGGTTTTGCACTAAATACTTAAACATAGGAATGATATTAGTCAAGTTCACACATTCAGCAAACAGTTTCCTTTTGCGGAAAATGTTGCACCAATCACCTCTGCTCAGATGGGTTTTTAATCTTAACAAAAAGGAGGAGGGAGACGATGAGTAAGGGGCCCCTTTGTCAACATTTTGGTGGTGAACACACAGGAAATATCACCCCTGAAGTCTAATCTGCGCTGTGGTTAAACATGCTGCCTGAGCTCTACTGTCAGCAATTTTTTAATCAGTAAAGCCAGAAGGAAATGTAAGATTTCTTTTCAGGCCACAACATGCATTTCTTTTACAATTGTATTAGATTCAGATTGTATCATGTCTTAATATCCTAGTGCCTTTACTTTCTGGAAAACAAATCCATGACTGATGTCCTACACTTCTGAATGATGCCTTCGTGTCATATAACCCACCCCAACATCCGGTTTCAACATCAAAATCAGTAACCAACGTCCTCTCACGATGCTTTTTCATTGTGACTTTAACTGTTAGTTCTCTGGGTTTCAACAGTTTGAGGACGTACTTGCAGTTAGAGGCTACACTCAAGTACAAGGGTTGGGCAATGTGATAATGACAGTCCACTGTGAAACCCTATAAATTAGTCAACGTGTTGAAATTTTTATTGCAGTTTATACATCCCTTTGTAATCTCTGGTTGAGTTAATGGGTAAAAATGCAAATCACTCAGCAGGAAATATTTATTTCAGTGTTAGATTTGCATGCGCTTTTTTGATTCGTTGGGTATTTTATTTGCTGGATTTGCAAAAAAAAACAGACATTTAATGTGTTTATTTTATTCTTAATATTAACTGCTTCACTAAATATATATACTGTATAACTATTACAATATAAAATTAGGATTAGAGGGTTTTATCCATCTAATTTAGTGACCATCACACTCACCTGTCTTTTGGCACTTCAGTTGTCTCACTCGCATTTTTCCCCAGGCGCTCCCTGTGTGCAACAAACCAGTGAATTTCTATTGTTTTTTAATCATATATTAACTACAATAACAGCACTACAATGTTTACATGAGGTCAGTCGATGTCAAAAAACAGAATATCTGCACTTTTTTCTTTATTTTTGGCCATGCTAACAGCTGAGAGAGTTCAGAGATTATAACAACACAGCTTTCATCTCATAATAAGTGTTACTGTTATGCAATGATTCCTTCTTCCTCTGTCTAAACAAACCAATCACTGTGAGAGTGATAATGCTTCAGCTAAAGCCTGTATGCTAATTCTAGCTGCAGTCACTTGAGTGTGTTTGCACTCTGTGGCCAGTTTTCTGCAGCAAAATAAAAGGCTTATTTTTAGGTGCGTGTTACAGCCTACACTAATTCTACCTAACCATAGAGCACCACTGCACCCCGACAATAACACGCAGACTGTGGAGCCACAGCTACCTCAGAGCTTTTTGTTCCTCCTCCAGTTGCTCTTTGACTGCCTTCAGCTCCTTCAGCAGAGCCATGTCTGTGCCGTTCACCCATGTGTACACCACATCAATAGGCATGGGCAGACAGAGCCTGCAAGAGAGAGAGAAAACACTCATATCACTCAGACAGTCATCAAACTGCAACGCCTGTGACCCCGTTTCGGCTACCCACCCTAACACCCCCCCACCCCCCGGCGCACACTTTCCTTCTCTGGTGAATGTGAATAGAAAAGACTGGCGAGTCTGAATTAGTTTTTGTTCATGCATGGTTACACCTTGTCCAGCTCTTTCAGATTTCTCTCAAGGGAAGGGTACACGCAGTCTTGTGTGGAATGAAGGAGGTTTTTTGCAGGGTGGAATAGGAGTTTGCATACCTTTTTCACATTAATATCTGTGAATATGATGACATTTTTTCCCCTTCTGAACCCCAACCAAGAAAATTTTGCATGCTACTGTAGGTGAAGCAATAAAAATATAGTTGCTGGAGGTCCAAGACATCATCCTTTAGGACATTTGTCTTCTTCTCACCTGCTTTGGAATGATTTCCCACCAACGTTGTCTCTGTAGGAGTCAAACAGCACATGATACTGGTCCCGACTCCACTCCACCACCACCTGTATGGAGAGAAGATATGATACAATCACCTGGGACACATGGCCCAAATATCACTCACAACCTACAGGCCAGACTACATTCAAAACATGGCAGTTCCCTTGTCCATCTTCACATGTGCATACTGTACCTTGATGATTTTAAGACTTTTGGTTAGTCTTTAGGAGCTACTCTTCAATTGAACAAATATCCAAATAGAATATAACAAATAATAACAAATCTTCCTCCAGAAAAAGGATTAACTTACAACGTGGAGGGCTGCAAGTAAGCAAGCCACGAGAATTAAGTATATTAACAGGAATTCGAAGATTTTAATTTAAATAAAATGCACTTAAGTGATTCATGACTGTGCCGAATTTGCCAGAAGACGCTATAGATTAGTCATTTGTGCCAATCAGAGATTTACAGCGGACACAGAGGTATTGATAAGCGAAGTTGTTTTAAAAAGTCGATTTTTTTTAGTGCAATCTGGTGAGTCTCGATGCAAGAAAAAACGTGGCTTAACCCGGAGCAAGTTGCGTGTGACTGTTAAGTTGAGAGGAAAAAAACAGAAGTGTCTCACCTCTCCAAACTGGAAAGCAGAAACTATCATGAGGACGAGCCCTCCAAAGCAGAGGTAGAGTCCATATCTGTGGGACAGACAGGTGTACGTCTGCCTCTGTAACAGCTTCAGCACCGAGTTGACGACTACCATGGCTCTCCTCGGCGAAGCATAGCGCTGCATTCATTCAAAAAAAAACAAAACGCGAAAAAATAACGCAGGTTAACGCACTAAAACAAAGAAAGTAAACATCACAGGCGACCAGGATCTGTCAGCTGACCCGCCAGCGACACTGCATGACACATGACAACCATCGACCATACATTTCACGCTTCCTCGGCCGCGGTGACGTAGACTCGGTGACGTGAGCTCGTTGTCGCCCTCTGGCGGCGAGGAGGCTGTGATGCGTTCACGCCCCCCGCCATGGATGGTGCCACATTTGGATCACTCTGACCCTTTTATCAACTCAGTGAGACCTGTAATTTCATTTTTATATTATTTTATGATATGTATTATTATTATTCATTGCACAATATTTCTTTTTCACGGCTATATGGGCGGCAGTAACCACTGAATCTAAATTTCATCTATGGTCTTTTCATTAAAGCAAATAATCTTTCTTTTAATTTGACAAGTTTACATTATTAATTTCTAGTTGACATTGTGTGTGTATGTGATGTGCTATTGTGTGTAGCTTTGTATTTTGTATAATGTGTTCTGTGTGTTTTTTGCTTTGTACTGTTTGTTATTGTGCTGATATACGTTGTAATTGTAAGGGACTGCATATGCATCATTTATGTTAAAAACTGTACACTGTCCCGATAAATAAATACAATCTTCTCATAATGTTGGTCCACCACTTTGGTCATTTCATTTCATTCATTCATGCAAACATTTTTTTAGACAGGTAGGCCATTGACAGCAAGCTCTCTTTTACAAGGACGCCCTCATTACAATACAAATATAAAATATAAGAAACAATAATCATAATCTGAAAATAAAAAAGAAAATATGAACAGGTAAGCAATAAGCAGTATAATACATAAGAAACAACAAAAGCAATAAAACACATGATATGAAACCATATTAAGGCAATAAAAAGCAATATATGCCCATAAAAGTTAAAGCTCAGTTAAAACACATGCATTTGAACTGCCCTGTGTCAGCTAAAAGTGATTTAAATGATTAAAAGGAATTAGCTTGTCTAATTTTACTATCTTCTGCAAGTTGTTCCACTTGTGTGGAGCGTAACATTTAAAAGCCAGTTTCCCAGTCTCAGAGCAAACATGTTGATTTTCTAGGAGCAAATAGTCTTGGGACCTAGCGCAGTGTGAAATTGAACTATTAGCATAGACATGTAAGGTACCCAGGATGTTTGCCAAGGAGAGCTTCGTATAAAAATAGAGCGCAGTGCTGTTCTCTTCTCACTGCCAACGAACGCCACCCAACTTTCTGATACAGAATACAGACTGGAAGATCTGAGAAACTATAAAGTGGATTGACGTGACATTTTGTACACACATTCATGTTCTCCAGTGGAAGCATCCTACTGACTATAGTGATCCCCTGACTTTACCTCTAGCACCACCATGAGGTTCACTTTTTTT
Organism: Thunnus maccoyii; assembly: GCF_910596095.1. Taxonomy (NCBI): domain Eukaryota; kingdom Metazoa; phylum Chordata; class Actinopteri; order Scombriformes; family Scombridae; genus Thunnus; species Thunnus maccoyii. The sequence continues at coordinate 16,994,579 of NC_056555.1, read as the reverse complement.
TTTTTAAAGTACTTTATTGATCCACATGGGGAAACTGATCCTCTGCATTTGACCAATTCACACAAACACGCACTAGGCGACCAACTCCAGTTCTTTTGCCAGAGACTTGGACAGGGGCACTGACAGGAGTATTAACCCTTTGTTTATATGTATATATATATTTAAAATTTTATCAGTTTATAGTGCAACACAAGTGAAAAACATGAAAACAACAAGCACAAGACAAGAGGGGAACTAGACTCAAACAAATGGAAACAAATGAAAAGAAAGAAAGAAAAAAAGGCATGGCTCAGATTTTCTTATTGTAGTACGCATGTGTTTATGTAGGTATGTGTGTGTGTGTGTGTGTGTGTGTGTGTGTGTGTGTGTGTGTGTGTGTGTGTGTGTGTGTGTCGGTGGGTTTTCTGTGTGACAGGTATAGAGGGTAGAGCTACAATGCTCTTGGAGGGCGTCTCTGGTTGGACTCTGAGGACAAAAAGCCGCTGGGGTGGATCAGGTCAGGACAGCTGGGTCAGGGCAGAATTTTATGTATATATAATATAGTGCCACCATCGTGTTTATTTATTTAATTATTTAATTGGCAGATGTTACAGTGTTATTTGAGCTCAATCTTTGAGTAAGAGATTAGGGCCCTTTAAAGTGTCTTCACCCAAGGACCCGTCATCTCATAATTCATCAATGTGTCCTTGTATGTATGTCTGTATGTAAGTCCTATCAACACCTGAAATATTAAACAACTTTTTGACAACAAAACCAAATGTGCTCTTTACCAAAGGTATTTTTGTGGCAGCAAAAAAGCAGAAATATTGGTCTTTAACTTTGTGCATGATCAACAGAAAGGACAAGAAACTACTTACATTAGCTTTGTTTGAAAACATGCTCAGCGTCATCATGTGACCTACATACAGGACTTCGGTCATGGGATATCAGGTGGTTGCATATAAATGTGAGTCTCTGCTTAAGGATGGCGTCTTGGCTTTATTAGAATTGAGAAAAAAGGGTACAAATAGGCTTGTAAGAGTATCAAAGAGGAGACTGACAGCCACATTTGACCTCTTTTTGCTCCTTAAGGTTTACAATAAGTGTCTCCATTCTGGGTTGTCTGACAGTTTGCCAGAATTTCTCCATTTCCTCTTCTGATACCAGGGAGGCCGCTGTATTTTTTTTTTTTTTACTATGCCAGTAGTTCTCTGCTGATTCAAGAGTCCACCAGGCATACTGAGCCTAAGAAAAGACCTTTTCAACCAACAGTTTCTTAAAGTTGCCGCCAAGTAAGGCACTGGCAAGCTTCAAATAGTCACATTGAAATGGCTCTACTTGAGGACTCAGCCTCCCTCAGAATGCAGAAAAGCTTCTTCAAAAGCTGAAAGACTTCTGGACATAAGCCTCCACCAGATGTTCCAGGTTCATCCTCAACATCATGTGGCCTTTTGATGCACCCCAGCTCCAGAAATGCACGTTTACCCAAGTATCCAAAACATGCTGCAAGAGATCCAAGTCTGGATTATAAACTGGGTAAAGTGAAAATTTGCAAATTTGTTTGGAGATGTGCACCACTAAAGCATGATAGGTCTGCTTCTTTACCTAATCTTGAGTCTCTGTCATTGTTTCGGTCATTATGATGACATGGTGCATAATCCATAATTCCACAAACTAGTGTTTTGGTTGGTTTCTGGGTCTTTGGGCAAAATATAATGGGAGGAAAGAAGGGGGCCCACATCTTATTTTTGCCCTTAGCAAGTTAATCCTGCACAGATCATCGATATTTAGACTAAACTGCTTTGGTACCAAACACTGATGAGCTGCCTCATGTCTAAACACGGTGTCACCAGGTGAACCCATCTTCAATACCCCCAGTCAGAGGCCACATATTCTCAATCTGGGATGATACCCAACAAAGTTCAAGAGCTGAAACTGTTTGCAGAAGCCTGACTACATAGTTTAGTTATATGAAGTTGGTAACACTCTACCTCCTTCACATGCTTCAGCTCCTTCACCACCAGAGAGCAGTGATGGAAGAAGTATTGAGTATATCAGCAATACCACAATGTAAAAGTACTTCAGTAAAAGTAAAAGGCATGCATTCAAAAGCTTATTTATGTACAGAAAAGTGTATCAGACATGCTTAGTATGCAGAAAATTAGCCAACATGACTGTTATATTGGTATATATAAAATATTTGGATTATTAATAGATGCATTAATTAATCAAAGATGGAGATAATTTAACTTTATAAGCTGCTGGGTAGTTTAATCTATAACAATGTATTGTTTTATAACAATGTAGTTATCAGAAATTAATGTAAGTAAAGACACTATAAGTATAGAAACATTATATAAACCATGAGGAGGAAAAGTAAAGTAAGTTTTTACACTGGTGAGAAGTATTTTTTACTCAACTGCTGTACTTAATGGAATTAGAGGAACATGTATTTTACTTGAGTATTACAGTTTTATGCCACTTACTGGAAGGAAATATTGTACTTTTTACTCCACTATGTTAATGTGAAAACAATGAATGTGTCTTTTGCAAATAACACATGATTATTTTATAAAATATGATGTATTACTACTGATTGAATAACCCAGCAGTAAATAAAGTTTCAGTAAACTACAAAATGCTGCTTATTTTATACATTTAACAATCAGTAATAGTCTAATAATTCAATAATGTGACACTACAACACACATAAATGTCTTCTTCTAAGACACTTTAAAAATATAATCTTTGATGCTGCAGGACTTTTACTTGTAAGTAAAGGTGGAAGAAGTACTCAGATTATTTACTTAAGTAAAAGTGCCAATATGACAATGTAAATATACTCCATTACAAGTAAAAGTCCTGCATTAAAAGTCCTACTTAAGTAAAAGTACTGAAGTATTACCAGCTTGATGTAGTAGATTATTAATACTGAGGCATTAATGTGTAAGCAGCATGTTATTGTTGTAGCTGCTGGAGGTGGAGATAGTTTCAACTACTTTATATACAGTTAGCTAGTTTAGTCCAGTGGTCCCCAACTTAGGGGTCGGGCCCCTCTAAAGGGTCACCAGATAAATCTGGCAGGTCGTGAGATGATTAATGGGAGAGGAAAGAAGTAAAAACAAAGTTCTGATACACAAATCTGTTTTCAGTTTTTGGACTTTTCTCTAATCTTTGATTTTTGGTGAAATATTAGATCATTTGAACATTTATTGAAATGAAACCTGTTAACAACTCAACTCAACTGGAAATATTCAAGTACAAGTACCTCAAAATTGTACCTAAGTACAGTACTTGAGTACTTAATTACTTTCCAGTGCTGCTTACGGTGCCGCTACTTCCCCCTGTATGAAAAGATTACTGGCAGCAGTGTGTTCGGGGAAGAGAAAGAAAACTTTAAAGGGAAGAAGAAAGACCGCCGGATGATCATCACGGGTGGTTTGATTTGCATGGGCCGGCCCACAGGGAGTCCTTTTGGGGAAGGGGTCACAGTATCTACCGTACATCTGCTTATGAACAGAGGCCAAGTTCACTCTTGTTCACAAACCATGTGACTGTCGGTTTTAACAGGCTTGATCTCTCACCTCAGAGCAGCGGCAGCAGCAGCAGCAGCAGAAACAGCAGATCTGTTCCTGGACCAACCTTTACACCTTAGCTTATATCTGATCTCTGTGTTATTTACACGCCTGAGAGCGTTTTCTGGACGTTTCGCGTAAAAACTTCTCAAGACATGTTTTGGTTCATGCAAGGACTATGCTTCTTACCAGTGTTTTTGGTCATCTGGTCCTCCAGCACTTTCATTATTTCCTACCTCATTGCGCTTTTCAGAAAAGATGTCGATATAATCTTTCCCTACATAAGGTAAGTTTTAATACATGTACTTCAGAAAAGGGGAAGAGAAGTCAGCTATTGTGTGATCTTTAATGAGTTAAATTTGAGGTTTGAGATTTACTTTGATGAAGTCATTACTGTAAACTTTAGTTTCGTTTTCCTTCGCGTTGACTTGGCTGGTACCCAAACTCAATCTGTTATTTTCGGAAACTCAGAATATAGTTTTTCTTCTCACTTCTCTCTTTTAAATTGGGCTTATTTTAAGAAGAGGCGACTAAAGCTTGAAATAACGCAAAATTCAAACCTGCATAGACCCGAATAACGGGAAGTCATGACTTACCGTCAACAAATGTCTGCGGTGTGCAGGCTAACATGTCTTTTCCTTTTTTTTTTTGCAGTGATACAGGTGCAAACCCTCCAGAGAGCTGCATTTTCGGCCTGATGACATTCATTTCTGCATATGCAGGTATTTTCACCCCAACATCTACATCCTCAGCTGTTACCTCAGCTGTTACTCTTTTAGGCAACTCTGGGCTCTCCCAAGGGAGGAACCAAATTTCCTAGAGTCACACTTCCCTTTTTCAAGAAAATGAAAGGAGAGTTTACCGGATGCAAGAGGAATTTTCCTTTAAAAAGAGTCAAAAGTTTCAAAAAACTTTGTGGTAAATGTACAATCTGAATTTCTCACAGGAACAGCCACCATCTATGCCAGGTACAAGTATGTGGAGAAGCTGAGTGAGGACACAGGAGCTGTGAGTCCATATCTGAATAAAGCTTCTCTTGTATTGGGATTATTGTCCTGTTTGGGCATGTGCATTGTGGCTACTTTCCAGGTATGTCTTCACAGATCTTGATCACATTTATATTATAAAAAAAATATTTAGTTTAATGTTTGTTTGCTTTTTTTACTTTCTGATTGCAGGAAACACAAATGGAAACAACAATGGAAAAGGTTCATCTTACAGGAGCTCTGCTGTTCTTCATCACTGGTGTCACATACATCGTCCTCCAGTCTGTTATATCTTATCATGCCTATCCATACGGGTCGTCCCTGGGTATATGTCGTGCACGTGTGGGTATCGCCACCATTGCTGCTGTGGCGTTTTTCCCCAGTATCCTTTCACACGAGTGAAATCTGTCAAAACACTTGGATTCCTGATGTTTTATGTACTAAGATAACATGCATTATTTTACCAGGAACTTCATGATTTCTCTTGTCAATATTATCATTAGTGTCATTGACAGTAAGTGCATGTGATGCTGTATTCCTTACACACTGTTAAATACCATTTTCCTTAATGGATGATTCAGCTGTGATCTGTTCATTTTTTGTGACACAAGGCAAAATGCATAGAGACATAGAAGACAAGGTAGGCTGCAGTCTGTCAGTGCTGTGTGTTCGTTTAGAGCTGAATCAATTAGTTAGTTCTGTTAACAGAAGAATGATCCGCAACAATTTCAATAACAAGTTTGAGTTTTTTGTAATTTTTCAAGCAAAACATCCCTCTCTGTTTTTGCTGTCTTATGTGATAGTAAACTGAATATTTTGGGGCGGGGGCGGACCATTAGATGGACAAAACAAGCAATTTGAAATAGTTACCTTGGGAAATTATGATTTTTTTTTACTGTTTTCGTACAATAACAGGTTCACAGATTTTCAAGTGTGTCTTAAAACAACAGTCAGGTGCCCAAATGAACATTGACACAGGTTTTGCTTGATGTAATTGTTCCTCCTGTTCATACTGGCCATTGGAAGATCCTCTCCAAGTGCACTTGCAATATAAGTGGACAGTGTTTTCCTGTTCAGCTGCAGTGGAAGGATCGTAACAGAAAGAGGGAATTTGGCACTAAAAAGAATTTGATATTGACATCATTTGACTAATTTGGACAGCTGAAGTTTCATATTAGCTTCAAATAAACTTTAAAATACATTTTAAGGAGGGCTGTGGATTTTGGCCCCCATCATTTACATTGAAAGTGCATTAAGAAGGATCTCTTAATGTCCAGTATGAACAGGAAGTATGATTGCAGCAAGAAAAATATGTATCAGTTCATTAGGGACAATTGTTGCTGGGCAGATTTGAAAAATTGCGAACCTATCCTTAAAAGATCTCATATCTCACTGCATCTGTGTCCCTCTTGCAGGACTATCCCTTCCATGTAGCCAGTGCCGTATGTGAGTGGATCGTTGCCTTCAGCTTTGTCTGCTTCTTCCTCACATACATCGACGATTTCAAAGTGAGTATCACACCACACAGAGTGATGACTCATCTTTTTTAGCTGGAAGTCTTTCTCATTTTTTCCCCTTCGTTTTTCCTACAGCTGTTTACTTTACGAGTGAAAACGGAGTGTGAGGCGTTGTCCTGATCAGTCTGCAACTTGCCAGCAAAACTTGGTACAAAAATCAATATTTTCAGGTTTAAAAATGTGCCATGTTTGTTTTTGGGGAAACTTTTGCACTATTATACTGCACAGCTTTTCTAAGATTATGTGTTTTGTATTACCTGACTGAATTTTTTTAATAGAATAGGTACCTTTTATGTTATTTATACATTTTGTACAACTGGCTGTCTGTCAGGTGGGTTATTATGGAAAAAGACAACTGACCACAGCCTGTATCTTTATACTTTTTTATACAATCATAAACCATTTTATAAGTCCACATATTGCTGCCTGTGTTCAGTCAAATGTCATTTTGCACTTTGCCCCTGGTTGTTGACACATCAGCGTGACACGTTGTGTTAGACCTGTGACCACCAATAAGAGAAGTTTATCACACAGTTGACACATGATTGCTGTGGTTAAAAAAGAAAACCACCCAACTACTGATGACTTTGTCTGTGGTTACATATCAGTCTGATCCGTACGGATGTTTTCTGAGAAGTCAAACTGATACTATGTGAAGGTGCTAATTAATGAAAACCGGAAATGTCTTAAATGTTAATTCAGATGGGATCATTGTTCAAATGCTACCAGTTTCTTACCAGAGGTATTATTTTTTTTTAGCATTTTCCAACTGTGCCCTCTTTGGAGTATTATGTGACAACATATTAGGGAGAAAAACATCTTAAACACTCCAGTCAAGTGTTCTGGTTCTGAATACTGATCCCAGTACAGTCTCTTGGTTCTACAGTGCAGCTAATACAATCTGTTTACAACCTTTAGACATCTTTTTCAATGGGAATATGGCCATTTAGTTGAACAAATTAGGCTATGAAGGTTTGCTCAGTAAAACTGCCAAATTTAATATTTTTATTTAATAAAATAAACAGGGCTGTTTAGAGTAAAGCAGTTTTTTATGTATTTTTTCAGGCAGATAAATTAAGCCTTTTCTCTGAGCCTTAGAGCAATGGCTCCCAACTTTTTTCAACTTGTAACTCCTTTAAGTCCAACTGAAATCCCGTTTAATCATCCCTCTTTGGAGTCAGAAATAATTTCAACATGTGTTTTTCAAATGTATTATTAATATTTTTGTACTATTATACGAAGAAAGGAAGTGTCTGATGCTTGTTTGATTGACATTAGCTGGCAGGCTACCAGTGCTACACCATACAGAACGGAGATAAAGTAAACAAACTGCTGTAGCTACAAGTCATGTACAGACAGTGTGTCGCTCACAGGCATTATGAAGAACAATGACCAAACCAGCATTTAAAGGGTCTGAAGTGACATTTTCATGTATGTTTACAGATGAGCTGCAGCTGAGCAGCTTATTAGCTACTTAGCCTGCTAACTGAAGTTAGCGGTGCACTTTTCCCCGGTGAATGTTTACTTGGTGGCTCGTTCAACAAGCTGAGGTGCAGGACAAGATCTGTATTCATGTTTGTAATTTAGATAAGAAGGAGAATTTAGCAGGAAAGCTAATGTGGGTTGTTGTTCAGAGTCTGAGGCTCTCGTGTTGTGTAGCATGATGCAATCAGGCTCAGTGTGACCGCCTGCTCTGCTTGTGACAGAAAGCCACGTTTATTCAAGATTTGATTTGCTGTATTAAATTACGGTCTCCAGCTATGTACTGTAAGTCGATGGCCGAACAGTATTCAATCAAAATAATATAAAAGGGACACAATCATGAAATCAAAGAATTTAAAATATAAATTTCTCCCTTTTGGTTTCTGATTTTTTCTCAAAGGAGAGCACAGGACAAGTGACTTACAGAGCCAATATATATGCTGTAGTAGACAAAAAAGGCAATTTAATTTCAGACTTTAGACCTAAAAACAAATCATTGCCTACTTCCTCATCACAGGTTATAGCTTTAGTGTGGACCTGAGTTTTAAGCAGTTCAACCAAATTATTTTCTCTTCTCAAATTGTGTAATTTATAGGATTTTCAGAGACAAAAGTATGTACTATTTACAAGAAAAAGGAAATTATTTGAGAAATATAGAAAATTTTTGTAACAGAAATATTTTTTATTTTGTTTATTATCTCTTTATTAAGCATGTGACCCCCTATTTAGGGTCATGACCCCCAGGTAGGGAACCACTGCGTCAAAGCATTCTGCTAATTCTGAATACAAAATTAAATTTAATGCTGTACAGACTGTAGAAACCTTCAAATTTGTGATTTTGGGATTAATTGGTAACATTGACATGAGAAAAACTGTGAAATACTGCCTGGCTGGTTCAGGGATTTTAGTTAATTCAAATGTGTTCCTCTCAGTCGTTAAGAAAACTGCTCAGTTTTTTGCATCGTGGTGTCTGTTGGTCCATCAGTGGCCAGTACGTTTGGAGCATCACTGTTTATATTTAGTCAAGAATTGGTGATTGAACTCTGCAGAAATTACACAGTATTCTCTGAAAAGAGAAAATCATTTGCTGTAATGTATGCAGTAATGTGGACAGAATGGGAGTCATATGACCAGAGATTAACTTTTTCACTACAGATAATGTATTAACAAGGGAAAAATATTTTTTTAAATCATTTATTTTGTATTGTCTCTGTTTTGCTTGATATTATGTACTGTAGAGATAATGTACACTGCTGAGCTGAATAATAAACATACTCTTTTTTTTAAAGCAAATGTTTGAGTGTTTATTACAGGCAAAATCACAGATCCAAAACTCCTCGCTTTTGTAAACAAAGTGCTTTCCAGTACTCTCATCACTTTTTCACAGTCAGTATAGTGTAATATCCATTCATAGAAATCTTATCAAAGATTTTTTTTTGTGCTTAAGCATTCTTGGCACTGTTTCTCTACTTCAGTATTATACATTTGCAGACATGTAGACCAACATAAGAAAATCACCAAAACCTGCAATTTACCTTTTTCTGACGAATGGTGATTATCATTGATTTATCCCATTAGTGCAAGTGTGCAACACACTGATATACCTTGCATGAAATCTCAGACAATGAAAAATGTTGTTGGAATAACATTAGCTGTGGAAGGACCTAAAGCAGGACAAGGCAATATATCAAAATGTATTTTTCATCATCTGTCATTGCTGGCTGCATCATATAGTTTTCTTATCTGTATGATAAACCTTGACTCATAATTTTGCCGTCTCAGTTACAAATATCAAGTAATAGAGTCCTTGGGCTGAATGTACCTATTTGAGATCACTTTAATGAGAAACGTCTAACTTTCTACACAGCTGAAAACAAGCTAAAACACTGGAAAAGCATGATGCTCCTCCACTGTGACTTGTACTTGTACTAAGACACCAATTTATTACTTTTGTTTGAATATTTCTCATAAGTTAACATAAAAATCATTTCTTTTTGCACATAGTCGCTGTGTCAAAATGGGAAGAAACGGGTATTTCAAGCATTTTGTGAAAGGTCAAAATATGCCAGAATAACGGCAGGTAAAAAAAAAAAAAGCCAATTTAACTTCCAGTTACTTTGCAGTTCAATGTAACATCTTCCTTCCTATCAAAGAACTACTATGATATACTGTATATTGATATTTCTGGGAGATTACTGTGATATTTTTCTCCCTGGCGTTAACACACACACACAATTACAATGTACATATTCAACATTTAAAATATCCAACATACATTTATTTTCTATTTGGACCCTGTAACAAAAAAAGAGACTTCCAACTGATGAGTGCATCTGTTAAAGGCATTAGACTGTGATAGTAGCGGTGACTAAAGAAAAATAACTACTAAATGATAAGTTTAACAGAATATCTACTTGCTACTGTCACAATCTGCTTGTCATAGAACTGAGAGGATTACCCCCCCCCCCCCCCCTTTTTGAAAAAATACTCCTTCCTCAAAATGCTAATGATGTATCAAAATCGAGGAGGTCACAATTGACCAATAGGTGAAACATTTCAGCTCTTTCACACTGAAATTACAATCACACACGGTAGATTTTCCTGTTTCAGGCGCCTATAATACATCTGCGATGAGTTGCATCCACCAGTCTCGCTGATACTCCTTTATAGGCAGACTGCAGCCTACTTCACCTTGTGAGTACAGGTTTAAAGAAGCTCGGATGGCCTGTACAGGAAGCTTTATGGTGATGAGAACAGAATGGAGATCTCAGTCACTGAAAGAAGATTCACTGTCAGAACTGTTGGCATCGGCATCTTCGTCCTCTGCGCTCCTTATTCCTCCATCAGGCACGGGGGCATCTGGTGTGCTATAATCAGCAATGAGGAAATTATGATGATTATCACAAATGCAGAATTATTTGGATAAAACAGTAAAATAACAGTTAAAAAACTCACTCAAGCAAGTTGGGATCCAAGTTCTCTTGGGTCATTTTATTCCTTATGGCCTGAACTGGAACACCCTGTAACATATTAAACATGTTTTAAGATACAGGAAATGCTAAGATGTTCCCTTCCCACCATACTTTATAGGCAGTTGTTACTGATTACGCACCACTTGAACCATTTTCAAGTATCGGGCGTAACGTGGGTCCTTGGCCACTGTCATAACATTCACTGCAGCAGCTTCTGCTTTCTGTGTCGTTGCAGCTTCTGGTGCACTCTGAGTGGGCTGCAACACATGAAACATGCAAATTAATAAGGCAGTGTAGAATAATAAGTGGTTCAGATGGAACTAGATATCACATGCGGTAGCTTATTTTGCCTCTCTGGTGGGTGCTACACTTTTATAGGTGTTACTTATAGAGTGTCTGAGAATTTCAAGTTATTTTCTTGATTTTCTGTCAGGTGTTTATCTGTTGTTGGAGTGTATGTGAACCAGTTACTTGTATTGTGTGTTTGTACATTTTTATACATTTGCAAGTCTTTGCCTCGTTTTATATTACATTTAATACAAATTACAAATCGTTTCTACTAAAAATGAATTAAAAACCCATCCTAGCTTCTGGCTGTTTTGTGGTACAGTGTGGCTGAACAATACTATATGTTTATTTGTGTGTATGTCTGTGTATCTACCTCTGGGGGCGGCAGGGTCCCCGCTGGTGGACCATCTGCCTGGCTCTGACTGGCAGCGGCTGGCCCTTGCGTCTGAGCAGTCTGCTGCTGACCGACTCCATCTACCGTGACGTCCTCCAGTCCAGGGATGGAGGACAGCTGCTCAGAGCATGACAATATTCCACATATGATATGTTTATGAACACAAAACAACATACAGTTTCATAAACTGGAGAAAAAATGATTAGAGAAGAGGCTGAAAAAAACGCACCTTCGCCTCCAAAATGCACAGTGTGGTTTCAATCTGCTGTATGCGAAGGGATATGTTTGCAAGTTTCTGCAAAAAACAAATTCAGGGCATGAAGTAACTGGCAGTGTTTAAGAGAGCAGGAAGATACATACATAAAAGTAAAGAGCAGAAGAACAAACCTCTTCACAAACTGTTGAAAAGCGATTAAGGAACCGAACCGTGTGAACAACAAACTGGTTGAGATAAGCAACAATTCTTCTCTGCTGAATAGCAGGAACCTGAAGGAGAAACAGATAAAGATGTTTTAGTCACATTGGTAAGAGAGGAGGAAGAGCCTCGGGTGTCATGTAATGACGAAACTGAGTAATTCACACCATCCAAATAGAGAAGTTTCACCACTGTTTCCTAAAACATTAAAAGGCTACCGCAAGCAATAAAGTATCAAGTAGCTGAGTGTTCACCTGAATAATAAACTGGACTGGACGGAAAACACAAATGCACTAGAAAGGACGGAGTTGACTATATCTGCTGAGGAGACTCAGGTCTTTTGGAGTGGAGGGGGCACTTCTGAGGACATTTTTTTGACTCTGTGGCAGCATCAGACATCTTCTATGGAGTGGTCTGATGGGGCAACAGCATCTCAACTGTGCAGCTCTCTCCTGGGATGCTCCCTTGATCCAGTTGAGGTGGTGGTGGGAGAAAGGATGATGAATGATGGCTGCGCTATAATACCTGATGGAGAACATCTCTCACCCCATGCAGGACACTCTGACAGAACTGAGCAGCTCCTTCAGTGACAAACTGCTTCACCAGCGGGGTGTGAGGGAGAGATACCACAGGTCCTTCCTTCCTGCTGCTGTCAGACTTTACAATCAACTCTGCTCCCAGCAGACCGCACACACCAGAACTGACAATTCACTTATGAGCAATATCAATGTATACTAAACTGTGCAATATCAATATTTTTATGTGAATGCAATAATGTGAATTCAGCCATTAAGTCTGTCTACTTATTTTTTTTTTTTACTGATTACTTCCTTATTATATCATCTTCTTTTTTTTTACTGATTCTTCTTGTTAGTGCTCTGTAACACTGCAAATTTATCCGCTGTGGGAAGGATCATCTTATCTTAATGAGAAATCAGTTAGAGAAATCAGAATAAGTTGCTGAAATGGAGTTATTACATACAAAATTATACTAAATGCTAAATATTTCAACCACAGATGAACCACCTACAAAATATGTTGCAAAGTTTTTTTTAACGGCTCTAGGAAGCAATTATTGCTACAAGTAACTGAACAGAACAAATACTGGTACAATGGTTGTTAAAGGCAGTGCTTTTACTATAGGACATTCACAGTTTATCTGTGTAATTTAAATGTAAATTCCCTATTTTGTTACAATGGTCGGGCTTGTTTGGTTCAGAGTGTCTTGCATCTAAAAGAGACAACAGGATTCTAACATATGACCATCTTATGAATATGTACTCATACACTGCACATGTGTCTGAAATGCACATATTCATTTGACAGATACAGTACTTTATTCTAATTAATACAGTTTACATGCAACCCCAACACGAACACAAAATGAGTTAATTTACTCTATTAAGTATAGTGGAGTTCAGGTTCTTCTTCTGGAGTAGAAGGTAAATCTTTGACGCGTCAGATTTTGTGACGCTGGAGGTTTAGGATCAACTGTGGGCAAAAGACTGATAAGTTGTCCAAATATTGAAAGCTCCACAGACGGAGTAGTAGAGCAGAGTTTCTGCTGTCACAGCTGTCAACATGTGTGACTCTATGTGTTTTCACAGTCTGGATTAACAGCTATCAAAATCTGTGAACTAACTTATACTATAGGCGCACCATTTGATGTGTCTGAGTGCTATACTGGTTTTTATTGCTTTGTTTACTGTTTTTATGTAGTGCACTATGACCCAGGGGGCGCTGTATTTCATTCCTGCTTTTGCATAACCTGTAAGGAGAGGAATGACAATGAACTTGAACTTGAAGACAGACTGCTCACCTGGACTTTTATTCTATTATTTATTGCATTGTCCAGCAGATCTGTTGTATTTCGGTTTTATATTTTGATCATCTTTGAGTATTGTCTGTATGCTGCTGTTGTCATATTTATATACTTTACGTATATTACTTAACTTTATAACTTTATTTAGTGTAGATTATTCAGGTATCAATATTTAGTAAACAATCTATCATCCATCAGTCTATCTATCTATCTATGTATCTATATTAAAGCTGATATTTGTAATCAGGCCAGACTATTCAATGGGTCACAGAATTTTGTGTAACACCCCAGATGTAAGAAAACACTGTAGGGTGTAGTGAAAACAACTCTGTTGCTTAAGAATGGCAACCTTAACATTTTCATCGTGTGTAAAAGTGTTCACTGTGACACAAAAGAAAGAAAATCATTTGGAAATTAGAGAAATTTAATGGGGACATTGAACTTTTACGCCCCTGGTTGGGAGGCACTGTTGACAGTGATGTTTGCTAAAAAATAATCACATTTTCAGCTGCTTCGGTTAGAGCTAAACAGCTTTATTGACTTGTCATTTATTTTTGACCTTCTGACTTGCAGAAATACTGTCAACAACTGCCTGTTTCTTCTCATTTCCTCCATAAGCTAATATGCTAGCTGGACACCCACCTTGGTAAGATCAACTCCAGACCCCACAATCGGCAGCCCGTCCTCGTCCATGTTGAATATTCAAGACTAACTGCAGATTATAGTGCAGATTAAAATTTTACAACAAGACTTTTCTGCGCAAAAAAGGCAGAAATTACAGGAGAAGCGGTGAAACGATTCATGTGACTCTGTAGCGTATGATCGCGTCGTGACGTCACCAACGGCTTCCCACGGCGTTAATTTTTTTCCCACCCGCTTTCTGTGAAGACCCGCCCATACTCTGCCTCTGATTGGCTCTAACTCTGACATTAACACGCCTCATGCCTAAATCTAACCAATCAAACCAACGAAGGCAACGAGTAGTAGCCAATCAGAGGCAGAGTAAGGCGGGTCTTCGCGGAATGCGGGTGGGAAAAAAAATAAGGCAGGAAATGCTGGAGGAGAGTTGAGGAAACGGGCGCTTGCGTACCGACAGCGCATGTTAGCCACTAAATCAAACAACAGCATTTTAAATGTATTTTTCAACGCCATAGGAGACATATCGCAGAAATGGAGGTTCTTGAACCAACAGAGAAAATGAACGGTGTGTATTTAAATAATCTGCTCCTGCTGTAATTCAAAACAGTTTGTGTTTGTGTTAGTCAGACTGTTAGCGGGGTCCATCTATTTAAAGGTATCATGAAATGTAAATCTAATCTGTAATAGCTAATCAGACTGGCGACTTTAATTAGATGAATTCAGATTTTAAAGATTAATGTCATGTATTGCAGTTCATTGCTTCTCGAGATCTTTAGCCCAGCTGTAACTGTTAGATACTTTACTAGATCGCAAATTTAAAATGCACATTAAACAGGTCTATCCAGCAAGTACACAGGTTCATAGACTAATAGTTTGTATTTAACACATAGGGCATGACATATAGATTCTTCAGTAATTGTGTCAAAGCTCAGATTTAGCAAATGATGCACTTCATGTTATATCTCCACTGAATGAGATCATTTAAAGAAGACAGAAAATAGTTCATGTGAAATTTGTGTTGTGGAGTTTTAATTAAAAGCTCATTGCTGCCCTCCAAAGATCATCTCTCACATCACACATTTTCTGTTTCAGACCCAAGCTTGCCTCTGTCATCTCTTCGCCTCCTGGTGCCTCCACTGCAGCTGCTGTCTGCCGCCATGTGGCAGCTGGCGAAGCAAAAAGATGTGATGAATTACAATAAGCTTCAGGAGTTTGTGTTCATGGTAACAGAGGCAGTGCCCGGACTGATAAACCACAGACAGAGAGCTCAGCTGATTCTGGGCCTGAGAGCAAGAGTAGGTACAACGTGTGATTTGAAACTCAAGAAAGTGACTGTTTCACATTCAAAGATGTTCATTTTGCTGTTATAATATTGCATTAATTCAATTCTTTCATTTTTCAGTTGATTCTGGAGCTATGCAAAGGCTCCACTCGAGGTTCGGTTGATTCCCAAGTTATCCAAACCCATTTAGAGAAACTCCCCGTAACCTCTGCAAACACAGATGTAAGTACAGCAAAGGAGCACCTGTTAGAAACCAAATAATGATGTGATAAGTCTTCCTTTTAATGACATGAATCCTGTGTTTGGTAGTACAGGGATGCAGAGGTGAAAACAACAGAGTCCACTTTCATTGCTCTTGTTCAGAGCCTGCTGAAAGATCCAGTTGAGAGAGCGTACTTCTTCCAGGTCAGAAAAACGTTAAGAATTTATCTCTAAGCCTGAGAATACTCTTTAAGCATTAGTCCTGTAGTGAACTGCCACTTGATTCTCTCTTACAGGAGGTATTCCCTGTAGAATATGGCCCACAATACGATGCTGCCCTGCATGTGTTATTGTGGGAGCTGCTCTCAAAACTGGAAAAGCTGCTTCCAGTACCAGACCTTAAACAGGTATTCAGTCCGTCCACCCAGATGTTTCAGGTTATTTATTTTACCTGTGCATCAACACGCACCATTTAACCAGGAACTTAATAACAACTGTACTGTGATTACAGACTGCAGCCTGGCTGGGCTCTGCTCCCTCTGCTTTGGAGGAATGTGTTCAGTCCACAACTGTAGAGCTGAACTTAATCTTCGAGCACTACAAGAGTTCAGGACTATTGAAAATGCCCTGTAAGTAGAGCTGAAACAATTAGTTGATCGATTAGTTTTCAGTTCAATTATTCAATATTGGTTCATAAAATTCCAAGACCAATCTTTGCATCTGTGCCTTTTCTCAGCGAATATGTGTACATTTGCACAAAATGCTGTGTGTACACTGTGGTTACTTGTTATAAATGTTATAGTTTTATGTACTTGGTAGCCTATGTTTGCCTAGTTTAGCCTTTAAGTTGCACAAATTTAAAAAAAAAAAAAGGTTTAGAAGCCATTTTTCTTCACAAATTACACTATAAAAAACTGAAAAGGAATAGAAAATGACAAAGGTAAATAGGAGCAAAACTATTAATTATAAATCTCATAATTTTCTCATATATAGGGCATTACAGCAACATCCATATGACTCTAAAGATCAAATAACTAGAAAATGTCAAAGGTAGATAAGACAAAAGTGCCGCTATAATCATTAATCTTATCAATCTAACCCTAACCCTAAACTTGTATGATATATGATGGCAATGTGTGTGTTTCGTCTTTTTTACAGATGGCCCTTCGTCCACCATAGGTAGCTGCATCATGTCTGCTTTATCAATTCCTCCCTCGCAGAAAACAAACATCTCAGTTGGACTGGAATCGATCCACAACTATGCTAACGTGCTAAACCCCGTCACTTTAGTCAGAGCAGATCAGTACAGCGTCGTGGCCGTCTACACCGAAGTTGAAGTCGGAGCGTCGGAGGTGGATGAAGAAATGATTGAATCAGCTGAAGTGCAAGTCCAGACAGATTTCTATGAAGAAGAGATAGTGGCTGTAAGCGCAGAAATCGCTGGCAGTGAGGAGTCTACCAGCTTGAAGGCAGATGAGACAAGTGAAACTGTGGATGTTGCCAAAGCTCTGGAGACTCTGACAAAAACGTTTGCGTTAAGGAAGGAGAGCCTTGGTCCAGATGTACTGACAGGAAAGACTAATGACTCAAATAATGAATCAACTGTTAATGAGGAGACTGGCTTCGGAAATACAACAAATGAAGAAAAAACACTTGAAGGACTTGAAACAAGCGACCAGACTGATGAGCAAAGAAAAAACATTGTTGAAGAGGTGCAGGAGGATTTCCAACCTGAATGCACAGAGAGCAACATGAACTCTTGCACAGAATTAAAGGATAATAATGAATCCTTCTCTGTCCATGAAGAAATGACTGATGTCTCCAATGAACTCTCTGAAACACAACAGTCTTCCTCCTCAGCTAATGTACGCAGATCCTCTCGTCTGCAAATGAAGACTTCGCCAAGTTGGCAGGAGACGAGTAAATTCAAGAGATGGTCGAAAGAAAACAGCGAAGAACCAAAAATGTACAAAAACTATTTATACTCTAATCCTATCATTGCTACTATTTTAAAAAGTAAATCAACACATAATGAATTGAACAATGTTGTTATTTCTTTTTGCCACTTTTTTATTGGCAAGAGAGTTGCAGTAAATAATAAGAGTAACAAAAACTGTTAAGGAAATATATTTACAGTGATATTTCCAGTATTCATGAAGTTCTGCTGGTGGATTCATTTGTAGTTCCATTTCCAGTGTCGCTGTTTTGAGTCTTGAATGTCAATTTTTCAGCATTTTCTTCTGGTTGTGCCTCTTGTAGTCTCAAAATATGTGTCAGTTTTTCCATTAAAGGAATAGTTTGATATTTGGGGGGGAAAATAATGGGAGATTAATCCCACCCTGATGTCTGTATGAAATATGAAACTACAGCCAGTAGCTGGTTATCTTAGCTTAGCACAAAGACTGGAAACAGGAGGGAAACAGCTAGACTGGCTCTATCCAAAGCTAACAAAATCTGCCTAACAGAAACGCTAACGCAAAATTATCTCATTATCTCATTTGTTTAATCCTTATTAAAAAAACAGTCGCAGTAACTTTATGGAGTCACCATGTGGCCAAGAAATAGTCCAGCACATAACCCCCATAAATTGTGGATTAAGTTTAGTTCCCAAAATGTCAAAACAGTTTCTTAAACAGTTTTTGTTACTGTGTCGGCTGAGCTACGTATGTCCAATTCCTCATAAGAGCTTTTTTATTTGCTAAACAAATTCTCTATGTTTGTTGTAAGACTTTATATATCATTTACCAAAACACATTTTCTGACATCTGCAAAAATGTCAAAAATATATGTGAGTGATCTAACAATGTTTTTATGTCACCAGGAGCAGAGCTGATGTATCAGCTGCCCCCTCTGTGATAGCAATCAAAGGAACTGACAAAGGTATGATGATGTAAAAAACACATAAAAATGTATATTTTATCATTAAACTAAAGAGACCCTCATGTTTTATTCACTCCTCTATTTTCAGGTGATTCGGATGAGATGACCTCCATCATCTTCACCTGCTCAAAGTGTCCCTTCCACAACTCCGAGGAAAACAGCCCTCCTCACTTCCACATGCAGAGTGTTCGCACTGAACTATACAGGACTCTCTCGGGAGCTAAATTTACACCGTCTCCTTCCAGCACAGATGAAATTTTTACATCAATTAAACTTTTTCCCAAAGGAAACACGGAGCAGAGCAAAGCAGAACAGCCCGATAATCAGAACATCAAGGACGGCAAAGTAAATGTCTCTCAGTCCCACAGCAGACAGAAGGCCCTCACATGTGAAACATGCGGTAAGACGTTCACCCGTACGTCAGACGTCCGGAGACACCAGCTCACTCACACGGGGGAGAGACCGTTCCACTGCTCACGGTGTGACCGCACCTTCCAGCACTCGTGGGATCTGGCGAAGCACGAGAGCAAACATCACAACGTGGCCATCTCCTTTTCCTGCCAGCTGTGCGGGAGCTCCTTCGCCAACCTGCGAGCGTTAACCGTCCACCATAAGAAGTCTCACTCGCAGGAGAGCCAGCTGCCTCAGATCTGCTCCATCTGCAGCCAGAGCTTCCCCACTCCCTCTGAGCTGCTGGAGCACAGGAAATCCCACGTCACCAGTAAACGCTACATCTGCCAAAAGTGCGGCGAGGGTTTCGATTCCCTGCTCGCGCGCTCCCAGCACCGGCAGATGCATCAGGTGAAGCGTCAGTTTAAGTGCCCGCATTGCGAGAAGACGTACACTCGCAGGTCTGATGTGAAGAGACACCTGTCAACCCACACAGGAGAGCGACCTTACCAGTGTAACCAGTGCAGCAAACGGTTCTCGCTCCGCTTCATGCTCATGAAGCACCTCCGTGTTCACACAGGCGAACGGCCTTTCCAGTGCTCCCACTGCCCCAAGAGGTTCACCCTGGTGTCTGTGCTGGCCAGACACGAAAGGATGCACACCGGGGAGAAGCCGTTCCTCTGCTCCCAGTGCGGGAAGGGCTTTTTGTCACAGGGAGAGCTCTCCAAACACCACAGGTCACACGTGGACGACAGGCCCTACTCCTGCCCTCAGTGCGACAAACGTTTCAAGAGCAAGAAAACCCAGCAAGAACACATCGTCTCCCACACCGGCGCCCGCCCGTACCCCTGCACCTACTGCGGGAAGGGCTTCACCAAACCGTACGCTCTGACCAGACACAATCTCATCCACACAGGAGAAAGGCCGTTCCCCTGCGGCCACTGTGAGAAGTCGTTCCTCACCCTCAGCGAGGCTCAGCTGCACCAGCGTATTCACACGGGGGAAAGGCCGTATCCCTGCAACATGTGCGAGCTCAAGTTCAAGAGCTCGTCAGAGCTGGCACGACACAAGCGCAGCCATTCGGGGTTGAAGCCGCTGAAGCCACACTGTGAGCGGTGTATGAAAACATTCACATCCAAAGCAAAACTGAAGAAACACATGGAGACACACAGGGAGGAGGGAGAAGCAGAACAGTCTTTGGACTCTATAGAGCCTGAACAATCCAATAATAGAACAAATAACTCAATGGTTAAATTAGTAAAATAGTGGCGAGGAGTATTGTTTCAGGATGCTTGAATTTAGATGTTTAGCTTCATCACATGTATCAAGTTCCAATTATAAGAAAATATGGATAGAAAGGTCATTAAGCAGATCAGGAGTCCACAACTACCTGACTTGACATGAAGGTGTCACATGACTTTACATGTTGCCCTTTGGAATAGGAAGGTTTGTCACTGTTACAACAGTTACAGTAAATTACTCAGCTTTAAACACAAATCATTTTGACATATGTGTATATATATATATATATATATATATATACTGTACATACAATTCTCCACTTTGCCTTGAAGTTTGCAGCAGAAAATTATAACTATGTTTCAGTAATCACAGTTTGTTTTAAATGAAAACCATGGTTGAAAAAAATTAGAAATTAAAATAGTTTTTTTTTTTCACTCTCAAGTACTGTCTGTTCTTTCTCAGTGTTGTCACTATAATTCTGTGCATCAGTGGTGTGCACAGACACTTTCAGGGTTCAAGGGCACTTCAGTGGTCTTCAGAAGCAGAGGTAACAAATCCAAAGTAATCCTGATGATTTCCTGAATTAATGACTATCATCTAGAACATGGATATTGTGTTTGTTTTAAGGTTTTAAGGCCTACAGTAGACAGGACACTAAGAAATAGTGTGATATAAGTTCAAAGGGTGGACCATAAAATTCAAGAGTCAATATAATGCTACCTCTGTTTTTGCTGAGGTCATGATTTTAGTGCTTTGGTATTGAATTGCATTATTCTTCAAGGTCATGGTTCTGAACCAGGGGGTCACAGCCCTCAAGGGTTACCAGGTTAAATCACCAAGAGTCAAGAGGAAAAATACATTTACATGAAATGAGTCTCTGGGCATATTCCAAAGACTGAACCCAAATTCCAAGAATAAGTAATTATTATCTGTCATGGAGACTTCCAATCAAGCCCCCCTCCCCCTTTCCAAGCATGTAGGAGAATCTATGGTGGCTGCAAAAAACATGAAAGGCCCTCCATAGAGCCAATGTTTATTTTGTCTGTTCTGGGCTACTGTAGAAACATGGCAGTGCAACATGGTGGGCTCTGTGGAAGAGGACCCGCTCCCTATGTGGATATAAAGGGCTCATTCTAAGGTAATAGAAGGTAAAGACAATGATTCTTATTTTCAGGTGATTACACACTAATTAAAACATACTTGTGAATATTATATTCCATTTCTGCCAATTGATCCCCCTAAATCTTACACACTGGTCCTTTAAATTTAAGAGCTTGTCAAGTTGGGAAACACTGCTAAGCATGTTCCTGTTATTTTGTCCACTCTGCTTTACCATTTTGTAGGTTTTTCTTTCAAAAGGATGCTTCTGCAACCAAAACCAACAGCAAATAGGTTCCTATACAATTCTGCAGTGTAGGTGCCTTTGAAATCTACAACTGTGTGTGTGTCAGTTAATGTATTTTCTTCGTTCCTGTCCAGAGTGCACATAAAACTGAATGGCTCACAGAGCTGATGTTTATATAGCAAGAGATTGATTATAAACATCATAAGCACAACCTCATTTTCTCTACAGGCCTCCAGCTGGTAAAATCTGTCTGTCTACATCCTGCTCACTGTCGAATTTCTCATACACTAGAGAACAAGGTGCTAAAATGTGTTACATGGCAAACGCAAAACATGAGCCATTGTGGCAAATTATATTTCATTTTACCTTTTTTTTTTTTTAATCCAGGAAAAAAATTCCTTTGTTGTAAAGTAATTTTCTGTAACCCAAACAGAATTTCACACGGTGTATTTCTGTAGTATGATAGCACACTGCAGATCTGCACACCCTTCCTCTTGCCCAGCCAATCTATTTGGGTATTCCCCTTTCTGTCATCATGTCACTATTATGGTTGTCCTCATAAAGAGAGGCATTTGAAAGTGCTTAATTAACTGAGAAGCTTTAATTAGCCATTATCGGGCAGAGGGTTGATGGAGAGGGAATTGCCGATGCCAAGCAGGAATCACCAGGATAAAGATGGCTGCATCATATTACTGGGGACCAACAGTCTGAACGGACAGGTTTTACTGGTTTGACAATGATAATCTATTTTTAGCTGAGTGTATATGTTTCTTAATGTATTTCTAATAATTAGTGAAAAACAAATTTTGCTAGATGAGAGACAGAAACTTGTTCAGCATAATGTGGAACAAAATGGTGAATATACATTGAATATGATATACCATTACATTACTGAGGCTGTGAGAAGAATTTCATACTGTCCTCAGTGGCTTTTGAAGGAGCCTCTAAAGTCAGAAAATAACCCTGATGGCGTCACAGTGATGTCATCAGGGTTATCTGGGCTTGCACACTACAATTTTCAGTGAAAATGCCAGCCTTACAATCCCAGGAACACAAAGTTTGAAGTTAAACTCGACTCACCCTAAAGGTCGTCATATCTGAGCCTCTGTTGCATCAATTTTGACCAAAAAATCTGAACTTCATGAATGTGTAATAAGTTGCTGGAGTCCCGCTTTAAGTAGTAGCACTGTAACTAAAATTCTTTTTCAACAGAGATGTGGCCAAAATCCATGCTACGTTAAAAATAAACTTCACAGGCATGCTAACAAAAGCACACGTTAAGTTAAGTATGAGGCGCCCTGGTGGCCTAATGGCCATATAACCGCAACGTCCATAGCTTTATCCCCAGCTGGGGGACCCCTGTTGCAAGCCCCAACAGCAAAAGCCAAAAAAAAGGAAAATGTTAGGTACAGCATATTGATGAAAAACTTTATTAGTAATTTAAACGAGACAATTGACATCATCTAAATCCATTAATTAATGTTTTCTTGACTGATTTTGTTTGCTTGCACTGCCTCACTGCAATCAAGACTTTGCTAATTGCTTAACGTGTTAAACTCTTTGTTTCATGCTTTAACTTTGGTTGCAGTTCATGTCATGATTATTTAATGTAACAGGGAAATACTTTAGGTTTGAAACCAAGTTTTCAGGGACTTTAACATTTGTAGTAAGTAAGCAGTGCTTTTAGTGTAAATTATGATGACCTGAGGAGGTGACTTTATGTACTAAAAGTGTTTGATTATCCTTCTGTCGCAATGAAATAAGTTGCTTCAAGACTTTAAAGTTTTATTTATTTGACGTTTAAATATGCAACACACATAAAAATCTCTTGACATCTGACTTGCCATAAATCATTTTTCCAATCTGTCATCTTCTTGTCAGACATTGATCCACACAATGATTTCTACTACTTGTTATTTGTCAATAATCATAAAAATTAAAGAGGAAAGTTTAGATTTAACAAACATAACATTTTGTTTAGACATTGGGATTTTTTGCCGCCACATTTATTTTACAAATGGACCATAGTCAAACTCAAGCAGATGTCTCCTCCAGACCGAGAGAGGGTGTGCATGGGTGAATTCCTGGTCCATCCCACTGCAGTCACCTCTCGCCGTGACCAGAGCGAGGGGCAGCGTCGAGCGAGCAGATGTCGGGATGTGGATGTCAGCCGAGGAATTCACAGTAATGGTGACCATGCAGGTGGAAAGAAGACCCGAAATAAAGAGATAAATAGACTGGAAACAAGGGGGCTGTGGATGCAGATAACAGCACGACGCGACACCCATCAGTGTGATTTACAGTCCAGCCGGTGTTGGTTGGTGTTGGTGGCGGATTAATAACCAGTCATAAAGAAGAGGGAGGGGGATTGTGTATTGCAGGACAGTGAAGGCTCTGATAGAGGAAAGACGAGAAAGGGGGGAGTGTGTAAAATAGAGAGAGAGGGGACTAGATAAAGCCGGAGCCAGGATCATGAGCTTGGCATTGCCTTACGACTCCCTTTCAGCTCGGCCGAGTCCCAGCAGACGAGCTCAGGATTGGGAACGCGAGCAGCTAACTGTGCGAAGACTGTCCTCTCCGAGGGGTCTCGACCTCCTCACTCCTCCTCCTCTTCCTCGTCGGCCATCAGCAATCCCAGGCTACCTGCTGTCCCCCAGTCAAGAGCAGGAGGAGCATCTTCACCAGCAGCAGCAACGACTATCTTTGTCCGTGTGCTCAGAGGCCTCCCTGGCGCCCCCTGCACCTCCACCTGTGGGCGCTGCCCCACCTTGCTGCCGCCCAGTGGGAATCATGCACCTCCTGCGCCTGGGTCTCTTGGCCTTTAGCTGCCTCTTCTGGGCAGCTGGCTTGGCCCTCTTCACCTTGGGAGTGTGGGCTCAAATTTCTCTGGCGGACTACATGATGCTGTCCGCCAATCGCTACCCCAACGCCCCACTCATCCTGCTGTCCACAGGCGCCGCCGTCACCGCCTGGGGCTTCCTGGGTTGTCTGGGGGTGGCTGCAAACCTACCTTGTGTGCTAAGGGCTTACGGGTTCTTTCAGTTTGCTGCACTTGTAGCAGGTTTGGCAGCTGGACTCTCCGGCCTCTTCTATCGTGAAGACATTGCTGGAGGATTTCGCAGCGGCTTACAGCGAGCGGTGGCCGGCTACACAGAGGATGAAGGCCGTGCCGATGCCCTAGATAGCCTGCAGAGGGCTCTGGAGTGTTGTGGAGCTGAAGGTTGGCGCGATTGGCTCACTTCGGACTGGGCTATCCAACATATGACCTTCCCACCCACCGAGAACGGCACCTCAGTGTCCCTGCCGGACAGCTGTTGCGTGAGGCGTAAGGGCTGCAGGAACCGACCTCTGCCGTCAGACGATAGCGAAGGAGTGGTCGCTGCAGGAATCCATCCACGTGGCTGCTTCCGCAAAGTTTTCAGCTTGGTCAACGACAACGTCTTCCACATTGCTGCCACTGTGTTGGGATTGGCCTTCACCCAGATCGGAGGCATTGCCCTGGCATGTCTGCTGGCCAACAGGCTGGCACCTAGACAACGTCGACGTGTAGTGGCACATTAATGGTTAGTTTAAAAAATGAGGCAAGATACACCAAGGATCGACTTTTGGATTGAGCAATGCCCTTTGAGTGTAATAGAGTTGCAGAGTGGGAGGTGGAGGGGTTTGGGCGTCCATTTTTACATAGACAGTGTCAGATGGAGCACTGCCACGACTTAGATGTGCATGAAATACATCTGTACATATAATTTAAGGGGAAAAACTACAACTCCAAGGAGCATGTTGGTAAGAAACATTGAATCATAGAGCTTTCAATTCTGTTGCGTGCAATACTAATGGTTAGCCCAAGGTTAGACTAAACCTGATAATACCTCCAGTAGTTTGAATCAATCCACTTTCGGTTTCTGGGTCAACTGCTGATGAAATATGGCACAGTGTTTTTTGATTTTTTCTGAATTTGCTACAGCTGTGATTTGCACCTCTGATCAGCCTCTTCTGCATAGAAACGTCAGCTGAGGCTCATGGGTATCATAGCGTTTAGAGCCATCTGCCATCAAACAGACAAAAAAATACATGATTCCTCAGAAACAAAGATGAAACCATTAAAACTGATAGTCACGACATAAACCTATAGTATTGTTAAATTGTCCTGGAGACATATGTCTTTTCTATATTAAGCAACATTGAGGATATCGTCAAAAGAAAACATTCAAATGGGCATTTACAGCTGTAAAAAAAATGCTTCTGTAATCAGCGTCTCCTCTCACTTAACAGCTCTGTTACACTCACTGTTTGCCTGCTGCACAAATTTGAAAAAAATGCCTCTTTTATTCAGTGATAATGGGAGGAATGGGCGGGGTGGTGGAGGGGGAGTGTGCGGTGTGTGAAATGGGGGAGAGGTCAGACTTGGCAACAGACTTAAAATGAAAACATTAGATAACAGTACTGTGAGGCTTTCCTTCCTGATTTCCTGGCATTTGATTTCTGAAATGTTAAAAAAAAAGGCATGATTTCCATATGCTTCATGTATGGAATGTATATATATGATGATTATGCATAAAAAAAACTATGATTTAGAGTTGAAATATTCTTTAATCCCTTCTCTTTTCAACTTATTTACTACATTTCACCACTAAAAATGCACAAAAAATGTTCACCAGCAGTTTTTCCTCATCAAACAATTCAATCTGGCTGTTTAACAGATGTTTGCATTATCCATTTTTGCATTACAAGGACTACACTGGGCTATAATGGTGCTTTAGACAAGAGCTTAATAATCACTTATTACTGTCTGTGATATTTTGTGCCATTCATACATCTGACAAGCTCTAATAATGTTTACTGTGTGTTTTGGTGAGCGATGGTAAGATTGACTGCTTTTAAAATGGTTTATTTCAGGTGTCACTGTGTTGTTAGACTTTGTAGCACAAGCCTGAAGCACAAGTTTATCTTAAACCACAACATTTTACGAATGACTTAACTTCAAAAATGCTCACAAGCATTGGCATGACCCAAACATGAAACACTGAGGAGAAGTTTAGACTAGATCAGCATTTTTTTTTTGGCTCTTCTTCGACATCAGATTTTAGAAATTCAAAGCAGAGCAGATTTACTTTCTTGCTAAGAGTTACATAAGAATATTGATACCAATCACATATTTTTTCACTTTTGTCCAATCCACATAAAAAACAAAACAAACATGTGTTAAAGATGTGTGTGTTGACTTAATGTGTTAATTATTGAGCTTTAGATGTGCTGGTAGGCGGATATATTACTTTTGGATCGAGCCACGCTAGCTTTTCTCCTGTTTCCAGTTTCCCGTTTCTAAGCTAAGCTAAGCTAACTGGTTGTTGGTTTTAGCTTCAGTTAGCATTCAGACATGAGAGTGACATCTTTTTTTCTTTTTTTTTTTTAAATCTAGCTCTCAGCAAGAAAAAAAACAAAAGTGTATTTCCAAGATGTCACAACACTACTTAAACTCTTACATAATGTTCAGGTCCACTTTGACCCATTTTTGCAGAAAAAAACACACTAAACACCATTCTTATAGACTGAAATTATGCGATTTTATGACCCAGAATACTTTTTTTGAGCATTTCAACTTTTTTGTGCAGCTGCACATTTGTACATTTTGTATTTGCACATACTGTAAACATAATTCATACATCATTTATAAATCACCAAAAAAAAAGTTCTTTTCTTCACATTCATTGAAATCATTTGCCATGGTCTACTGTTTTATAACATATGACCATAATATACTGTGATTGTGAATATTTTTTCTCCATAAACAAAGTGTAAAACATAAAGAATACGCTTTCTCTGCTCTCTGAAAGCTTAATTTAGGATTAATCACCAGTTTGTTTATGACTGTTGAGGTTTAGATTTGTGATTCAGACGTTTGGTATAAAGACTAATTATATCTAATAATGTATTAAGTATGTAAGGGTTCATTTTTCTTCTCATATTGTTGTTATGTGTGTTATGAGATTACCGTATGCACTGACATCATACAAATAGACAAAGACACCTTCCTCCCCGCTACATTATAACACATTTCACCTTTCCATAGGACATTTTTTATTGCTCTTGTAATTGTAATGTATAATATTTATCCCACATACTGTACAGTAATGTTTCATCTATTCTAATAATCATGTACTGTGGAAACAAGCATGACTGAAACTGTATATCTGTCAACAATGAACATCAATAAAAATCTTTCCCTCATTACAGATTATGATATTGATTTGATGCTGGAATATCAAGGTCTGCTGCCCTTGAATATATTAAAAATGGCAACAGCCTTTATGTAATGTAATGTAGTATGTAAACAGTCAAATAACATACAGTACAGGCACATAATGTCTAATAAACATCTTGTGACTTGCCGGAATCTTGTACATTTTGAGTTTTAATGAGAGTTTTTCCTCTTTAAACTGAAAATAAGTGAATCATTTATCCCTCAACTTTATAGGTGGCAGATTTGAAGCTGCTGTCTGCATTTTAAAGACCTCAGAAACAAGTCTGGGGCTTTATTTTACGAGAAAGGCCATGCTGGAAGTGTGCCAAAGTACTAAATTCTCTGCAGTAGATGGTGGCGGATCGATCTTTATACTGAAACCTCTGGCCGGGTAAATCTGAAATTATGGCTAACTGAATGACATTTCATTTCTACCACCTGAGACAAAGGTGATTAGATCTGCCCTTGAAGGGAGACAACAGATACAGACGCACTGCTGAGCACAATGACACACAACAGTCTCACCCAGCATTGATTAGTTTATGGAGCAGAAAATCATGAACTATATCCTGTGGTCGAAGTGGGTAATCATATGATATGAGGCAGATTTTCACACATTTGCAGCACAGTTTATCTTAAAACTCACATATATCAATGTTCAGAGACAGAAAGGCATTGGACCATGGCCTCTAAACAATTTTCATGACCTAATCATGGTATTGATTAACCTACATTATGCTCTGTGCTTGTGGATGATTCCTGTCTGATTACACTGTCCTTGTTTAACCTATTTTTTTCTCGAGCTTGCCACATCCCCACCATCTGTTTCATCACACAAAAGATGAGCTACAAAACACATTCGAGCTACACCTTAAGTCAGGGAAACCACAAGGGGCATTTTGCTCACAATACCTCTGAAAACTATTTTGGGTTGGGCACTTGGGCTGCTTTACTGTGCACTATTTGTTACTGGCACTGTACTAAAACATCTGGTCACCAGAAGGAACACAAAATGACTGCAGAATAGTGCAGAGGAAGTCTCTATCAGATCTGTATAGCCTCAAAAGCTCTCCCCAAAGATAAAGAGAAGAGAACCTGCAATAACATACTAACCTACATTACATAATATATTTAGGTTACAACCTTTGAAACCCAACCAATTCTTAAAATATCATAGAATCAATTCTCACATTTCTATCTTGAATATATGAAACCTTTAATAACACGTCAAGTGGTTTTGTATATTTAAAACACTGTGGTGTCCCTGAACTTTTCAGGATTTGAAGCTGCTAAAATAAATGTGGCTGTGGGCTCTCTGAACAAATGGGTGTGTCATTAAAGCCTATGCAAGCCTCCTGAATCTGATAACAACACGGATACCTCTTATATGGTCACGGTCTTTGGCTGGCAGCTACTTGAGGAATTCATAAACCCACCCTGTGATGATAAATGTCTCAAACCCTGGGAATCTAACAGCTTGGATATGTCTAATTTTGCCCTGTGAGTTTGTCCATTTTTGTTGTTAAGTTAAGAGTGTGCGGCAAGAAAACTAAAGTATAATTCTGGGGAATTTCATCCACATTGTGTCAGTAGTTGTTTTTACAATATTTAAATGCTTCTAAAATTATGAGACATGGATTTACTGTGGAGGAACGTGTGGGACTCCGCGCTTTATCTCTACTCTCCGCCTCTTTAAGTCTGCCCTTCAGCTGACAACTTTCGGTCCTTTGCAGTTTGCACAGCAGTCTGTGCTCTGCCCCACATTTTTATTTGGCAATTCTCACAACCGCCGCTCGCCCGTCGCTGCGTAAAAGCCGCTGCGCTGCGCTTGGAAATGTAGTTGTTTTGCGCACGCCGGGGTCTCCAAAATGGACCTAAAATCCGAGCTCCTCAAGTCTATCTGGTACGCTTTCACATCGCTGGACGTCGAGAAGTGCGGGAAAGTGTCCAAATCGCAGTTAAAGGTAAGCAGGAATGTATGTAGGCGTTTGAAGATCAGGAAACTGAGATCGAGGGGCGTCCACTGGACAACACAGAAGCAGCTTGTACCTGTGTATTTGACCCATTTTTCCTTTACTTTTAACTTTGCGTTGGTTGAAGTCCAACCAGACTTCATCAGGTTCTATAGCGTCTTTATATTTTGTGAAATACAAGGTTTATGAGCGAATTAGTGTTGCAATTTGAAGAGCAGTTATCACCAAATGTTTGTCAAAGTCAAATATTTGAAAAAGCTTGAAAAATAGTTCTTCCAACAGACACGTAACCTGCTCAGATTGGAGGTGAGGTGGCCAGTTTTAGCTTCAAACTGAAAGCCCAACCTCTCCCTGTGGCTCAGAAGTTTAAATATTGACACAACACCACCACTGTCAGTGTTTTTAGTAAAAGACAAGACAGACATCAGCAAGAAGAGATCTTATTTTGACATCTTTCCCTTCAGTAAATGTTATATTTGTCTCTCTTGTTGCTTTCCGTCCAGTTCCTACACGCCTGACTGAGCCCCCATAGGTGAGAAGAATCCAAGGAAATAGCAGAAAGCTGTCCTGACACGCTTAGTCTCTGAGGAATAGCTGCCTGTGC
The DNA here is from genome assembly GCF_910596095.1 of Thunnus maccoyii. Lineage (NCBI taxonomy): Eukaryota > Metazoa > Chordata > Actinopteri > Scombriformes > Scombridae > Thunnus > Thunnus maccoyii. The sequence continues at coordinate 16,964,352 of NC_056555.1, read as the reverse complement.
TTGTATCTGTGTGTGTTTATGTGTTTGTGGATATTTGAAGAAACATGCGCAGCCTGAAAGTGCAAAGGCCATATTGGAGACTCTCTGCTGACCTTGACACATACACAGAGACATCACACCCTCTATATATCTATAAATATATCTGTGTTTGTACTTCAGGTGCTTTCCCACAACCTGTACACAGTGCTCAACATCCCACATGACCCCGTGGCCCTGGAGGAGCACTTCCAGGACGATGATGACGGGCCGGTGTCTAATCATGGCTACATGCCCTACCTCAACAAATATATACTGGATAAGGTACTGTGACTTTCATAAATCACCTCTGCAGCTGTGTCCTTTGTCCCAGTCATCTTGACGCACTTTCCAGGTTTAGATTATGTAAATGAGTGGCAGGAAATGCCAGTAAACAATACATTTATGACCACCGACAAACATATACATGATCTTTAAAGCAGATACTGTTATTAATAATGGATAATGGATAGTACAATAAAAAATTGATGATTATGAATCATGACCCTTTTTTCTGTCAATGATTCCCCAAACGTGGTTACTTAAGTGTTTGTGACCAAAGTGACAAAGATATACATACTGAACCAGGATATTTTACTTTTACTGTAAATTTTCTTACCAAATGTGACAGTCAGTATAAGACAACGTTAACTTTTGAACTGTAAACTGTTCATAACATGTAAGTTATTTATCTTCTCAATTGTCTATCCATCCTTTTTAGAGATATTTAAGAACCTCTACTGGGCTGTTTTAAGGAGTCTTAAGTTGTTTTCAGGATGTAATATTTTATATATATATTACACTTCAGTTTTTTCACTCTGATATTGTCATGTATTTTTGAGACATATATTTTTGTGATGTCTGCTTTATGTTGTTGCATCATTGTTGCTGCCCATCTTGGCCAGGACACTCTTGAAAAGGTTTTCCTGATTTTAAAAAAGGTTAAATAAAATAAACAAATATTACATTGATAATAATAATAATAGTAAAAATAACACAAGTTATAAAATACACAGGTATATGCTATGAAAAATAAGGGTCAACAAAAAATGTGGGACCAATATATTTGTAATAATCCAAAATAAAATGATAGCACCGGCCTGCTGATGAATCAGCAGCTATACTAAAAGGAAATGGCTGATATTCTATTTTATCTTCTTATTCTCAATAAATCCCATGAAAAGACCAAAACCAACAATGAATTGATTTAACTAACAACTATTGCCTGTAGCTTAAGCCTGATATATCTTATTCCTCTGTGCTGTAGTGCTCCATCCTTGTTCCAAAAACAGTCGTGACAAACGTTTTTGTGCTTGCCAGGTCAAAGAGGGGATGTTTGACAAGGAGAAGTTCGACGACCTGTGCTGGACGATGACCATGAAGAAGAACTACAAGGGGGTACCAAAGGAGGCTCTGCTTTCAGAGAGAGACTGTTTCAAACTCTTCTGTTTATTCAACCTCCTGTCCGAGGACCGCTACCCACTGGTGATGATACCAGAGGAGGTAAAAGATGTGGACAGATGTGTCTCATTAAGTTGTTTTGAGATTGCAATTTTCTTTTGTGGTTTGATGTTTAAAACAGGATTTTATGGCAGGATGTTGGGAGCGACTAGAAAAAGGATTTAATTGAGACCTGATTGACTAGAGGTCGACTGGGGAGACTCAAAATCCATGATACCTTTTATGTGATGGATTGTTTTCTCCTCTGAGTGAAAAATACAAACAGTTTGACACTATGGAAAAACAAAAGGGACACATTTTGAGATAAATAATGTAAATAAGTGCAAAAATTAAGTTCTTCATATTCAATAGGCAGATAAAGATAGATGGGGTTATAAATATCTCAGGAACAGAAGGCAACAGTTCAGTTATCAGTTATATGAGGCACTTTCACTGTGATTAGATAATTTCCAGAATGAAATATTATGCTTTGTATCAGCGTTTACCAAATTTTTTTGGCTTATGAATTAAGCAATGCACAAAACATTTAAAATTAAGCAATGTGTGCTCCTGAACCCTATATCAAAGACTCTGGCCTTAGTATGCACAGGAGTTGTGAGTAGTTCAGACATAAAGCGGAAGAATCGCGTATTTCACAGGAAGAAAGCAACAATTATCGATAAGTAGTCAGAAAAAAATGACAGAATTATGCGGAAACTCGATTTTTCTTATCACTTAAAATATCTGGTGACATTTAGAGTTTTCTTTGTGACCCCGTGAGGGGACCTGACCCTCAGGTTAGGAACCACTGCTCTTTATAAACCAAGCTGCAACGATTAGGCAATTGACAGAAAATGAATCTGCAACTGTTGTGATAACTGATTAATCAGTGCAGTCATTTTTTACGCAAAAATGATGAGGGTCATACATGAGAGCACACTGAAGATCTTTGGACTGTCAGTCAAATGAAACAAGACATTTGAAGGCATCGTCATGGGTTGTGGTAAATTATATCAGACATTTTATACACAAAGCTGTTATCGATAAATGCAGAAAATAATCTGCATATTAATCATTAATGAAAATAATCATTAGTTGCAGCTCTTCTTGTATCTCAGCAAAGTCTGACTGCTTGACATTTTTTCACAGAAAAAAAAAGCAAGTGCAAGTAAGTAAGTTAATGAGGCTCTTCCTTCCTGCGCTTCCTCCATAATGCTTTTGGTTTCCTGTAGACACAGTCAAAAATAAATCGCTTTTGTCCTGTCAGCACAGTAGCCTACCCCTGATAAGCTATATGTTAGAGAGATACACTGACACAACATGTCAGCATACTGTCAGTATCAGAAAATAACGGTTAATCTCCACACTTATATTTACTGCTGATATTTGTTTAATTGTGGAAGTAAATGTAAAAGTTATAACGTTTTCTTCACTCAGGTGGAGTATTTACTCAAGAAAATCTCCACAGCGATGAGCCAGGAGTGGGATGGGAAGCCCTTGGAGGACTTAATATCCCAAGATGCTGTAGTTCGGGAAGAGGGCATGTCTGTTTGGACCTTCCTGGAGCACATGGGTGCAGGCCGGCTGCTGAGGGTCACCAGCGCTGAGGCCTTCAGTCTGGCGCTGGACGAGGTCTATCTGGAGATGTATCACAATGTCCTGAAGAGGGTGAGACTTTAGTTTGTATCTCCCTGCCTTTTGTAGCCACTCTGTCTGCTTTCTTGTCTTTGTTCTTAAACCCCGTCTCCTGTTTGCAGGGCTACATGTGGAAAAAGGGGCATGTACGCAGGAACTGGACTGAGCGCTGGTTCGTGCTGAGGCCCTCCTCCATGGCTTATTATGTCAGCGAGGACTTGAAAGACAAGAAAGGAGAGATCCAGCTGGATAAGAGCTGTGTCATAGAGGTCAGTGCGGATATGTAGAGTAAACTTTGCACGTTTAATTACTGTATATAGAAGGACGAACGTTATCAGGAATCAGAGACAGGTTTATTGCCAAGTAGGTTTGCACATACATTGAATTTGTCTTGTTGTTGTGGTGCATAACAATAAAAAAATAGAGGGTGAGAGAAAATACAACTACCACAAAAGACAGGTGATATAAACATATAAATACAATTTTACAATTAAAGAAGTAAACATAGTAAAAATGCAGTATATTCTCAGTGAAAAGAGCTATTGAGTTTAGAAAATATTGTGCAAGATATTGCACAATATTGACAGGATGCTTTGAACATGTTCAATCAAAGTCCTTTGCAGTGTCAGAAATCCCCTAATTCTTGCATTTATGATAAATTATGTAAACAGCAAACTAAACTAAGATGTGCTAAATCTTCTAAATTTTCTAAATCTGACTTCCTCTTCTTTATGTTTCAGCCTATTGCAGACAGAGAGGGGAAACGCTGTTTGTTCTGTGTGAAAACCCACAACAAAACCTACGAGATGAGTGCTTCTGACCAGAGACAGAAGGTCGAATGGACTCAAGGTGTGTTGGTGTGTATAAGTAGACAAAACACACATTTTAACTGCATTGATACATTATGTGTGTGGTCACTTGTGTGTTGTGCTTGTAGGCATTTTAAGATTCCTGTTTATGATGACTATGATGTTTTATTTATGGATTACAGGCATAAAAGCAGAAATCCAAGGGACAATATGTGAAAGTGAAAACATTTATTATCAACATGGTCTCATGGTTTCATGCTTTTTGGTGATGTCTTTGGTGCTAAGCGCTCATTGTCAGCTAGTCAGTGTGTTTAGTCCCGTCTGTTCTTTTATCTTGGTTTCAGCACTAGATCAAAGCGAAAGTCTCTTTAAGAAAGGGGATATATCATGCACATTTCAAGGTCTATATTTTTATTCTGGGGCTCTACTGGAATATCTTTGCATGGTGTACAATTCAAAAAAACTCCTTATTTTTCTCATACTAGTCCTTTATGCAGCCCCTCAGTTCAGCCTCTGTCTGAAACAGGCTGTTTTAGCTCCTGTCTCTTTAAGACTGCCCTCCCGATGAGCCTGCTCTGTTCTGATTGGTCAGCTTCCAGAAGCTGCCTCTAGGATTTCACTTCTTTTTCTCAATATTTACTCAAAATGTCAACTTCTCAAATACACACTTACATGTTCGAGCCCAAATCCAATCCGAAATATGCGAGTGGCCAACGTAAACAACCAATAGAGCAACCTTAGCAACGACCTTAGCAACAAAGGCAACGTAATGGATGGCCATTTGTGGGCATGCGTGAACAATCTGATGTTAGTTTGATGGGGAAATAGAAGTAACTTTGCAGACAAAGCATTAAACATACACATCCGACATTATAACAGTATAAAAGTGACAGAAAAACACAAGAAGCATGTTATGTCCCCTTTAAAGATGATTTTAAAGATTAGATGCCTCCCAAAAGTAACAAAGTTTTACATTCAGTTCACTGTTGAACACTAGTACTCACTCGGCATCTTACACCTGAATAAATCACTAGCAGAACCGCCTTTGTTGGCAATTTCCTTTATTTTTTGGTGGAAACTATGGGGCCACCAGGAAATAACTCTCTTTTATCCATCATAAAAATAAAAATCTGTGTGTGTGTGTGTGTGTGTGCGTGTGTTATATTTCCAGCCATTCAGACAGCGCTTCGTCTCCAGAGTGAGGGCAAGTCCTCCTTTCACCAGGAACTGAAACTGAAGAGACGGGTCCAGCGGGAACACAGCCAACGGGAGCGCAGCCGGAGCAGTTGCAGCAGCCGGAGCAGCCAATCGGACGACTCGAACATCCAAGACATGGAGAAGTTGGAGAAAGAGAAAGACAGACAGGATCTAGAGATAGAAAACATCATCCAGGTAAGAGAGGAAGAGGCTCACTATGATATCTGTTTATCTTGGAGGTAATTTTTCTGATTTAAAAATGTCAGTCAACCATATTTTAACCTTGTATGTGTTGAGTACAATTCATTTTTTAATATATCATTACATTTTCAAGTAAAATATCATCATATCAACTAATTTATGTGTCAGATAAAAATAAAATCATCTTCCAGCATGACCATATTTCTGTAATGTGGTGTTGCCGTGCTGTTAAAGATGTAGTTACCTCTCCTGCCATGTCTCAGTAATGCACATTGAGTAGATATATGTATACAAAATGTATTGCATATCTGTATCTTCTTGCAGCATGCACGTGAATTGGAAACCCGGCGAAGGGAGGCAGAGGAGAGAGAGAGGAGGAAGCAGAGGGAGGTGCAGATGGAGCTGGAGAGACAGCTGAGAGAGGCGGAGATGGTACGATAAAGTTTGCCAGACGACAACATTTATTTACAGTTTTCAGAAATGGGATTTAGAGTCCATCCCATTGGCTTTGATCTCAGCGGCAAAATGTCGGCATTATAAAATTCAGACATAACCTTCAATGATTTTTAGTGTTTTTAGTGGAAATGGTACTTACATTCCTGGAAAAGGTGATTCGGGAATAGGCCAGTTCTTTCCATTCAGTTGGTGTGTGTGTGTGTGTGTGCATGTGTGTTCTCCCAGTTGAGAGACAGCATGAAAGCAGAGATGCAGCAGAGGGCAAGGGAGGCTGAGCAACAGAAGAAAAGGATCCAGGAGTTGGAGCTGACGCAAAGGAAACTGGAGGCTGCTCTCAACATGGAGATCCAGGCTCGACTGGAGGAGGAGAGGGCTAGGCAGGAGCTGGAAAGGTAACACACACACACACACACACACACTCACACACTATCACCCTATAATCAAACCAAACCGTAAAGAGATTCATAGTTTATTCTCCTCTCAAGGTTGCTGCAGGCTGAAGACGAGAAGAAGAGGCAGTTCCAGCTCCTCCAGGAGCAGCAGATGGCCTTGCAGAGCCTCAGCTCCATACAACAGGTAGCCTCAGGTGGCGGTATGAAGGATGATGCCCCCTCGGCCCTCCATTCGGCCTCTCAGGAGCTCCAGGATCTGCGTGCATCTCGCCAGAGGAGCCACCAACACCTGGAGGTGAGAAAGAAAGAGGCAGTGAATCACAGCCAGCAGCATAGGATTTAATACTATTTTTATTATATGTTAAATACTGTGTGATCCTCTGACTTCAGGAGATACAGGAGAAGCTGAGGAATGCGAGTCAACACGTCCGGCACTGGAACGTCCAGCTGAACCGCCTGATGACACCAATCACTCCTGGAGGTGCAGTGCACTCTTTGTCTTATTTATTTGGGTCTGATCTAAAGGGCAACATGGTGACTTAACATTTATTCCTTAACAATGGATTAAATAACTATGTGTAATTTGAAGGGGATCACTTTTAGTGACAAATCCACAGAGGACTTTCACCTTACTCTGCAGTTTCCCTCAGCTAACTGGATCATTTTAGCGTCTCATTGTTTTAGTATTATGGTCTGAAACTTTACTGTTTTGATTCACACTCACTGCTTTTATCAGCCCCCTTTCCAGCCACAGCAGGCAGCTGATTTCAGCAGAAAAGCTTTGATTAATCCACTGTACACTACCTGCCCTGCATGAAACAGCAGGCAGACAAAGTTAGCAACTAGCTTGATATTTCCCTCAGGATTAAGTAGAGACGAAAACAGAGCTACAAGGATTGCGAATATTGGGCTTGCATTTGTCCGGTGGCCAAAAACACAAGTTCAAATGACTGGTTAATGTTGCTCAATGTCTGCTGGATGTGTAAACAGGCAGCTGTTTGCTAACCGGTTCACCACAACAACTTTATAAGGTGATACTGCTCTAAGTTTGTGTTTAGAACTTGTTCTGCTGCCCACAAGCTTTAAAAATAGACCATACTTAAGCTGAAAGGGCGGTGTTTACACTCAGAAAAGATGACCTGTCAAAGAGTAAAACTGAATTTCTACCAGCTCCAAGGACACTCTTCTATAACTGAGCCTGATTTCTTATCTTTCATAAGGTCAAATAAACATAATTTTGTTTTTATTAATGTTGTTTACGCAAATAAAAAGACGGTTAAAGTATGAAATCCAGTTTATGGTCACTAGAGGTTTTGGAATCACAATTTTAAATTTAAATATTTTAATATTTTAAAATGAATAATTTTTAATTTTCTCAAAATTAAACAGCACGGTTAAGTAGTAGTTGAGTATGTGCGTCACTACATCTCTACATCTGTCTATGTTGACTCACTGTACACATAATGAAAGTAGCATTCAGAGAACACATATCGCTGACAAAAATACATTATCCCATAACTTGTTTTTAATATAATAATATGAAATATTTTTCAATGTGCATCTGGATCCAGATCTGCATTAAAATACAGTCATGGTTTACATATGCTAGTTTTTTCCATTCAAATAAGTGCATCAGTTCATGAGAAGATACTGAACACATTAAAAATGTCCAATCCTGCAATGTTAACAAATATTTTTTAAAAACTGTATCTAACTATGCACCAAATGTAATTAAACTATTTAATTCAAAACATTTTTGAGATATCCAGCTAACAAACCAACAAACAATCTGAACCAGAACATAATCTCTTTATGGAGGTAATTATACTGTTATTATACTGCACAATCAGTCTTTGAAGTAGCTGTGCTCATATATCAGTGAACATAACAAAGTTCAAATGTTTGTTTTGGGTTTTTTTTAGAACGTTTGGATCATCGCCTATCATCAAAAAATACATGTCCCAAAAAGGAAGGCGCTCTGGCCAGTAACGAGTTTATCTCTAAATTCAAGATAAGAGCCGATCAGGACATCCAGATATCCGGAGACAACGAGACACTCGAGGAGCAGATGGAGGCCGTAAACCTGTCAGACGGGTCAGAGGAATCGCTTGAGAAATCCAACGGACAAATATGATCACCGGGTTGAAGGTTAGGGGAACCAGTTTTCAAATCGACAAGTTGAAAGATGAGTTACGTAAGACGAGCCTTGTATTTATATTTTAAGATGCACACTAAGATGGTGGCCTACAGTATGATGACGAGCACACTGTAATGCAGGATTTAATGAAAACACATTTGAATAAGATCAAGTGAGATTTACAGTTTTGTACAATAAAGTTTATGCGTTAATAATGTGTTGTGATGTTTGTGCTTTTCTTTCTCTACACTTGTCTCCATTAAAATGAGACTTCCTGAAAGATGTCTTTAATGTGACTTTATATTAACTTACTTGACGCCTATTGCTCCTTTTTCATGGAGCAAAGGCTGCTGTCCAGCTGTTTCCATGTCAGCCTGCTCTACTTGATGTCCGTCTCAAGGTCCCTACGCCAGGTGTTCTTGGGCCGGCCTATCTCTCTTGTGCCTTCGGGGTTCCTACCTGGTGGTGCTGGTATTGGGTTTCTTCTTCTGTTGATCTCCTCTTCCACTGGTTGTTGGTCCATTCTCTGTCAAAGATCATTGCTGCGGATGGTATCTGACCAGTGGATGTTCAAGATCCACCTCAGGAAGTTGATGGATGTACTTTCATCATTGTGGTCTTGGTTGATCCGTAGAGGTTATATATACTTTATATTGACTTGTGTTAAAATCATTCAGGAGATTGAGTATATTTTAAATTGATGAGCAGTTTTCTTCTCTCCAAAGGTGTAAACTGATAACATACAAGAAGCCATATAAGTAATAAATATGTAAAACATTTAAAAAGTGCAGATGAAAAAAACATTGTACCCTACTGAAGGCTTTACTTTTCTGTCCACTTTGCCTGTCTTTAAACAAATCTTTATTTTCAGTAGGTTTGATGTTTGGTATGCAAAATTGGGTTTTTAGAACAAAATACTGAATGGTAGCACCTGACTGATGAATCGATGGGCTGATATTATCTTATCACAGATAAAGTATGTCGGCTGATAACAGACAACAAATTGCAGTACGGAAATGTCAGACATGTGTGACGTAATTTAAATACCATCGCCTTTATCCTCTAGAGAGCACTTACAAGTTTACTTTTCAACTGTAAAATGTCCAACTTAGTACATATCCTGGTTATAATTCTTTAATAGCCAAATTTAAGGGCTTCCTATAAAAAAATGTTTATATTATGTATTTATATAAAAAGAAGAAGAAAATCAGTATCAGCCCTTTTTAGGTTGAGCTCAACTGAGCAGAATCTAAGAAGTTAGGAGTGTAATTAAATTAGAAACATTACATTAACAAGGAACAGATCATTATTGAAATAATAATAATAATAACGCAATTAATATATGAAAATAAAATTCCTTTATTCATTTTTAGCTATAAAACAAAAAAAGAACCAGAAATGCCTTCTGGACAACAACATGGAACATCTCTGGTAAGAAAAAAGATAAATGAAGGATTTGTTGTAACAAGTTCAAGCAATAAGATGAATAAGAGCAGCTGATTTAAGCTGAAAATGTCAGATCAAGGAGTCAGATCAGCACTTTTATTAATGACATCTGTGTTACAGCAAAATGGCAGGTTGATTAACTCCTGGTTAATCCCATATGAAGGGATGTAATAACAGAAAGGAGAGTGGGGTGGAGAGAAGTAATAAGAACCAACATATGACAGATTTGAACCCGTGTCCTGAAAGGCCACCTGAAGTATTCTTGTGCTTGATCTAAATAGTTGAGCTATCAGTTATGGAGAGGAGACAGGAATGAACAAATGACAATGAGCTCCAACCATGATAAATCTAATGATAAATTATCTTGTCATCTCAAGTATTCAGCCCTTTGTTTTTTTTTCAAGATCACAAGATAATTAAGTTTCGGTCTCTCAGTCCATTTCTATGTGGACTGAGAGACCGAAACTCTCAGTCCATAGAGAAATGCACAGCCTGTATTCAGAAACTGTACCTTTAAACGAGCCGTTTGGACTTCTGCAAGGTTGTGATGTCACAACTACTGTATATGCTCAGTGTTTGCTTTGAAAAGGCGGCCTGCCCTTCCAACCGGACCCCCAGCCCCTCCTGAAAGAAACAAAATATGTTTATTTATGTTATTTACCTAATTTATGTGCACTTGTTTCATTTCAGCTCAGTCTCCACTGTGTTGTGCTAGTTTCTCTCCTCTGCTCTCTGTGTTTTACCGGGGGCGGGGCTTAGCCCCTCCACACACAGGGGAGCAGAGGAGAGACAGTTGCAGAGGAAATGCTGCACAGTTGTTGGATGTCAAGAAGCAAATTTGTCATTGCACAGCCTTTCAAAGTTTGCATAACATTATCCTGAGCGGTGGCCATCACAATTTATTTGTGAGTTTTACCCTCAGTCCTGGTTTTACCTAGCTACAGGCTAGGTTACAGTCCATTACCTGTGGTTGGCCTTGGCGTCACTCAGAAAAGAGGAGAGGGGCATTTAGACTCAAAACAGCCTGTTCTTGATAGAGCTCCAGAGAGAGGATTAAGAGAGGAGTTGTAAAACTATATTGAGATGGTTTTTGATACTTAAAACAACAACAAAAAAAAAGTAAAATATGGGACCTTTAAAATCATAACCTCTTTTGACCGGGAGGTGGCGCTGCAGCTCGTAAGAGCCGAAAAATAACCCGGAAGGAAAACAAATCTGCCGACAAGTTTAAACAACATGGTGCCTCCTGTGAGAAGTCACGCCGGGCGATGAGTAGATCTGTTCTAATATAAATAAAGGTTTTCATAAATTAACTATATTTCTCTCATTATGGGTCTGTTTTAACCGTAAAGACACCGTTAAGTGAAGAAGACCTCATGTCGGCATCTTTGGTTGTCAGACTGGCAGCAGCCTCCAGAAGGAAGGTCAGATATCTGTGCCGGAGTCTGTCCACCGACCAGCCGGGGAATGGAGATCCTCACCCGGCTCCTCCGCCGGACGGCGAGCCGGCGGAGCGGAGACCCAGAAAAGACCCCAGCGGCCGCTCCGTGCTCCTCTTCCCCGGTCAGGGCAGCCAGTTTGTGGGCATGGGTCGCGGACTTTTAAAGTACCCTAACGTTAAAGAAATGTTCACAGTAGCCCAGAAGATCCTCGGGTACGACCTGCTGTCTCTGTGCCTGCAGGGACCGGAGGAAGAGCTGCAGAAGACGGTTCACTGTCAGCCGGCTGTGTTTGTCACCTCGCTAGCTGCAGTGGAGAGGCTGAACCACGAAAACCCCAAGGTAGACACGAATAAAACGGAATTATCAGACAACTACTTTATTAATAGATTAAAGGACGGGTTCACAATTTTTCAAGTCTGTCTTGAAACAATATTCAGGAGCCCAAATGAGCATTGAAACAGGTTTTTCTTGCTGTAATCGTTCCTCCTGTTCATACTGACCACTAGAAGATCCATAATCATATGGATCTTTCATAATGCACTTACAATATAAATGATGGGAGACAAAATCCAGAAGCCTCCTTCTCTGCAAAAATGCATTTAAAAGTTTATCTGAAACTAATATTAAACTTCAGATGTCCAAATTAGTCAATTAGTCCCTCTTCTTGCCATTATACTTCCACTGCAGCTCAACAGGGAAACGCAAAAAGGGAATTTGATGCTAAAATGACTGTAAATGTGGCAGATATCCACTTGATATGACTAAGTCAGACTGCTGAAGCCTCATATAAGCTTCACATCAACTTTTAAATGGATTTTTGGACAAAATGACTGTGTGGACACACTGTGGATTTTGGCCCTCATTATTTAAACTGAAAGCGCATTTGAAGGGGATCTTTTCATAACCAGTATGAATAGGAGGAATGATTACAGTGTGGAAAACCTCTTTCACTCTTCATATGGGCACCTGACTGTTGTTGTAAGACAGACTTGAAGAATTGTGAATCTATCCTTTGATTATTTAGTTCATATATCCTGCAAACATGCCCTATAGTTGCTGTCTCTAGTCTTAAATTAAAGGATTTGCTGCTTTTTGAAATGTTTCATTATAATGATTGTAAATTGAATATCTTTTGGTTCAGGACTGTTATCAATGAAAATAAGTAATTTGAAATCTCACCACTGGCTCTGGAATATTATCTGAATATTGAATAAATTGTGATGGACATTTTCACTTTTGTCTGACAATATGTTCACGAAACAGTTTGATTGCTTATTCAAAGATTTAAGATATTCACAAACAATGATAATAAAACTAATCATATATTACCATTCTAGTGTCTTGATGATAATGATAATAATGTGATTTTGTGTCTTAACAATATTGTGATACACATGCATGTTTTTTGTGTGTGATATTGTTTATTGTGGCTGTTTCCGTTTATTTAATTTAATTTATTTAGATCCTTCATTTAAGCAAAAGTAGCAATACTGCATTTAATTCCTGCATGCAAAATTTTACTCAAGTAAAAGTATAGTTGATGGTGGTCATCACATGATGATTAAAGGAATAAAAAACATATTTCTGTTATACACAATGATGCAGTCTTCCAGATTTTCCCTAATTTTAGCTTCAAATCCAAGCTTCAAATGAATAAATCCAAAAAGGCAAAATTAATCTTTGTCTTAATTTAATATAATTGGGTTATTATTACTGATGCATTATGATGTAAGTAGCATTTTAATCTTGTAGTTGGTCAGGATGAAGCTAATGTCAAGATACTTAATATGCTGCTGGGTAGTTGAAGCTATAACAATGCATCTTTTCTTTTTTAAATATGATGATCATACAGTGTGTATTAGATGTTAAATTGATTCTGCAAAGTGATTGTGACTCAAGACACAGGAATAAACTCACTTCAAAAGCTCTATTTATCCTTTTATCTTGTGTTTTTCAGTTGTTCAGACCTCATAAGGACCCTGCTGGCAGCAGTGTGTGTGTGTGTGTGAGCTTATTTATTTGTTTTAAACTTGTGTCCACAGGCCATTGAGACATGTGTTGCTGCTGCAGGTTTCAGCGTCGGAGAATTTGCTGCGCTGGTCTTTTCTGGTGCCATGAACTTTGCAGAAGGTGAACATGACACATCAGAGCTGTTGCTTAGTTAAAAGCATAGTGGCAGCAATATCAAATCAATATCCAATATTTACCCCTGCTGTGTTCTCCAGCTTTGTATGCAGTGAAGGTGCGTGCAGAGGCCATGCAGAAAGCGTCAGAGCTGGTTCCCAGTGGGATGCTGTCAGTGATTGGTAGACCGCAGGCCCAGTATAAATATGCCTGTCTGCAGGCTAAAGAGCACTGCAAGAGCCTGGGGATCACGGAGCCGGTCTGCTCTGTGGCCAACTATCTGTTCCCTGACGGCAGGGTCATCGCAGGGCACCAACAGGTAACAGGTTAATCTGTAATCGAGGAAACCAAATGTCAGCCTCACAAAGCATTTATTTGAAAATACAGCTCTAAAAGCATCAGCTAAGGTGGAAAAACACTCCATATCCTTGTTCATTTACCTAATTTACAGTGATATAACTCTGTGTAAAAGTGTAAGGAAAAAAAGTCTTACAATTTTACAATTAGTCTTCAAGTCTCAGTCATGACAAAGGCTGTGTGCTGTGTTGTTGCTCCAGGCGCTGGATTTCCTCCAGAAGAACTCGAGGCATCTCCAGTTCATGAGGACCAAGCCTCTCCCGGTCAGCGGAGCCTTCCACACTGAGCTGATGAAGTCGGCCACCGAACCCCTCAGAGAGGTTCTCCGACAGGTGGAGGTAAGTCCGCTGTGCACCCACCGTGTCAGCTTTGGTTATTCTCTAAAACCGAGATTCCCAAACTTTTTTTAAGCTACAGTTGCACTTCATGGTGTTTTTTCTTTTCATGGCGCTCCACCAAGTGTCCGATCCCACCCACAAAACATTTCTTCAGCTAGAGTAACACCATTTTTAATAAGAATTTATTCTTGTAATCCATCACTTGCCCTGACAGTCACTATTTCTGACTGCTGTGCACCTGGAAAACTGACATGCTGGAAAGCCTGTTGCATTACTGCAAGCAACCATGAGCGAAAAAAGCATATTAAACAGGGACTTTAATTTGTTAATTTCAATGTTTTCTGCCTCTTCTATTTTGTAATGTTTGAAAATTTAATCAATGACATTTTCTTTAATCTATTGGTAATATTACGAATATATTGCAAGAAAAGTACAGTCTATCTGCAGTTCTTGCAGCACCATTGGACCATCCTTAAGACACCCACTTTGGTAGCCACTGCTCAAAAGTAATGTTCAGTAAGTGCTAATTTACCTGTTAAACAGAGGAGATTATTTAGTCCCTGTACAATTTATGGCGAAAAGGACACTCATAACCTGCCAGAACAGCTTCAGTGTTCTCTAAACAAAGCTGTCATCAAACTACATCATCTTTTTTTGCTGTGAGAGAGTAAAATCATACTTATTGCCCATTTAATATTACTTTGTTTCATACACATCTCACCTAACCTCGCCAATAGCTATTTGTTTTTAAAAAAATAGACACAACTCTTGGAAAAACCAGACAGCTAGAATAAGTAAGTACTTCCGTCTAACACTGAGATTTCTCTTCCGTTCAGGTTCGTCGTCCTGAGATCAACGTGTACTCCAACGTGGACGGCAAGCGCTACATGAACGAAAGCCACGTACGCAGACAGCTGGTGAAGCAGCTGGTGTCGCCGGTCAAGTGGGAGCAGACTCTGCACGAGATCTTCGAGAGGATGCAGGGGGAAAAGTTCCCTCACACCTATGAGGTGGGCCCCGGAAAGCAGCTCGGCGCCACGCTTCAGAAGTGCAACAGGAAGGCCTTCAACACGTACACACATGTGGATGTCACCACTTATGATGACTGATAATGCAGAGACATGGACTCGGTGATGAAAAAGGCAAACTACAGGAAGTTAAACGGGCCTCAGTGCTCATTTTATCTCAAATAACCCGACCTGCAAGACCTGTTAAACCTTCGAGCTCCTGTGGTTGCTTCTTGATGGTCTTGTTTGTATAACTGAATAAATGATTTTTTTATTAATGAGACCTGCAAAGTTTTTGTCATTATGAAGTTTATTTGCATCACATGAAAAAAAGCATTTTTAAATCCGAAACAGAAAGTCCAGCTCCCTTAATTGTATATTAAGCAAGGCTACATTTCATTTGTAAAAAATTATGGCCTCTTAAACCAGTAAGAAACTAATCTGGATATAAAAGACTGCAGACCAGCAACAGTCCAGTCATTGGAAACAAGCACTTTGACATTAATACAACCGTGAACCATCATGTTAATGCTACAAAACACTGACCAACTCCTTAAGCAAGACTGTAAAGCTGATATAAACCATTCCCAGTTCCCCACAAGTATATTTTTTTCTCCTGCTTCTGGTCGTGTTGCCCTAAAAAGGTGTTTGCAGTCTTTGTGTCAAATTAAATACCGCTCATTAAATTAGTATAAAAAGAGAAGTTGAAGTAAACAGCAGAAGCAAATCACTTAGCAATAACTGTCACTTGTTTGCAAACATTTTTCTGGTCAAATATATAATGGCCGAAAGACCTGCTTGTGGCCACTTAGGCTCTCCCTTCCACCCATAAAGCACCGAAAATGGCCACTGCAGCCACCAGTGCCACAGTCACCAGTGCTCCTCTGGTCCAGCCAGTGCAGGTTGCGGGTTTAAAAGTGGAAACCTGTAAAATGAAACATCATGAGTCAGACTTGGACTATTCTCCTGAACTCGTGAAAGGAGATATATAAAGGAATTATTGGAAAATGCTTTTACAAGTCCCTTAATTTTACATTTATTTCCTGGAGTAATTTGCAGGTATTTAACGGCTCATTTTTAGGACATTTTGCAGAGACGGTGGTGCAATTTAGTACAAATTATAAGAAAAAAGGGGGGGAAAGTTAAATTGGTTGAATTGTAGTTTCGTTTGTAGTTGTTAATTTGCACAAAATCTTAATAAATAAGACTCTTGAGGCAATTCTTTAACTGACAGAAAAGTGTTCAGTGTGTAGTTTGTGTGTCAAACGATACATTAACATATTACATTGTTTCTTAAAAACTATCAACAATTTCAATAACACTATTTTATGGATCCCGTACTTTCCTAGTAATTTTCAGGACTTTTTTTTCAATAATTTGCCAAAAGTTGCTGCAGACTTTTTAAGAATGAATCTAATATGCCAACACTAATACAAAGAAAGTATTTTCTGTCAGTTGAAAAACTGTTGAGCCTAATTTCATTAAGAATCTTTGCAAATGAACAACTATGAACCCAAATATAATGAGTAGGTGCTCACCAATGAAACCAACTTTTTCCATTTTTTCTTACAATTTGTACCAAATTGCACCATCCTTCCTGTAAAATGTTCTAGAAATTAACCAATAAATACCTGCAAATTACATAGAAAATTTACATGAAATTGGTATTAAATGAAAGGACCTATAAAATGAAGTGTTACCGAATTATTGTTGTGTCTCAATTCTGAGCGTGCAATGAGTTTTTTCATGCATATAAATTAGACTTTGTGAGGTTAAAATCAATTTTAGCAACCAAAAAAAAAAATTCTGTTTTCAATAAATGTATTTTTGCTCATGTAACTTAATAAGCACATACAGTTTTACTACATTTACAAGTCAGTTCAAGTTTGTCTACATGCTCACTCAACATGACAGAGTGTAACATTTAAAGCCTATTGGATAATTGGAGTAGGACGTTTCTAATTGGATGTTTTGTTTCCAGTCTGATCTTTATTAGGATTATCTGTCACAAGGGAGGTAGGGAAGCACTCGCGCAAAAATATGAATTATGTGCATGCAAAACAGTCTTTTTCTGTGCTAAAAATGCCTCGTTGTGCGCTCAGACTTGACATAAATATAATATCAGAGTGTTACCCAGGCCTCAGATCTGAGGATCCCCTGCCCAGGCGCAGTGCTCGCTATCCAGGCCTTCACTGCAGCACACAAGCCCTGGAAGCCCCATAACTGACTGTGGATGTCCCTGTGAAGGAGCAACACCAGGTTAGGATTTCTTAAACACTGTACAGATGTAAAATGAATAACATGAAGTGGCATGCTTTGTGGATTTTTCTTTACCGGTAGATGGTCCTGGTCAGTGCCTGAGCAGGTCTCAGCATGTGCAGGGGAGTCGGTAACCAGTTCAGCTGTCTGCTGGCCCACTCCTGGTCCAGCTGGTCTCCAATTACAGCCAACTGACGACCAAAGACCCGAGCAGCCCTGTCATTGATCCTAAAGGAGGAACAGGAGGGACTCTTGCTCAGTTACTAAGATCTGTGTCTGTTTTTTTCTCATTGTGTAAGCAAAGTGTTGTCAGTCGGTAGCTTGAGTTGAGGCATACAGTGCTTATTTTTTGTGACATAATGATTCTGAAAACAAAAACCTTTTATTATATTGTTTGTTATCAGTACAACTGATCCCACATGGTGTGTTGCCTGAGGCGCAGCCTGTCCGAGCTGTGTATTGTTGTTACTATGAACCGTCACGCTGTAGCGGGGAAGGCCCGTACCTGAGGTTGACGTCAGACAGGGTACCAGTGTCCACGTCACCAGGTCCAGCCTGGAGGGAGACGACACGACTCGGCTTTCTTGTTAGTTCCACCATCTTGTTTTCTGAAAAGGGAACAGGTTGAATGCAAATTAATCATATTGGTACATGTGACGGGAAAAACATCATTAGCCATGCAGGACAGGTGATGGCTCCACTGTTTGTAGGTGTTAATGTGATGTCCTTCCTGGACTCCCAACGTTCATAAACAGGTTGTGTAAATACTGGGTCATGTGACCAGGATAGGCGGTGGCTGTGTTACCGGGGAGAATATCCAGGTTAATAAAACAGGTTTGAAGAGATGACATCATCTGTTGGATGAAGTCCAACAGTTGTAGTCTGCTTACTGTATGTTGCCACAAACGTGTGTTTCAACCCTCCAGTTAATGTGATGTTCAGGACTAGTTCATAACCAGTGACATTTTTTTATCATCATAATTCTTTATCATCTGTTTTGCTCTATCAGGCATAAACAGGTGTATACCCGCCTACATGCACCTGTCCTCAAACCAGTTTCTGTTGTATCTTCACTCACGTGACTGGATGCAAATTCCCCATTTCCATAACTCAAATTAACCAAACTGGTTTTTTATAAAACATTAATGGCTCAAAACAATCCGTTTACTAGTTTTAAACTTGTTGTTCACTTAATAATCTTGAGTTAAACGAGTAATTTGAAGTAATTACTAGTGTTAGAATCGAAAAGGTTTCTCTTTGTGTTATTATGGTAATTCATCTTTTATCACTTCATCTTTATGTTTATGCCAATTTGATGGCATAATATCATCAAATAGTAGCTCTCACTGTGAGAAATTAAACTTTATAATCAAAGCCAATGCTGCAAAATAAAGCCCAGTCCACAGTTTTTAAGTATTAATCCTGTAATAGCCAGTAGTTCTTTGTCATATTGTCACAACAAAGAGATGAAGTCATCCTTCTCACCCAAAGCAAACAAAGGTCGTTTTGAAGATCACGCATATTGGATTACGAATTAAGCCTATAGACATGAATTAACTTAAAAAATGACTGATTACACATCCAGATTAGCTTTTCTGCAGCAGTTTTATATTATCTTAAACTCGTGTTAGATAAAAATCGAATATGATTGGTAGTAAACAGGTAAAAATGAAAGTAAAACTTACCTTTTGTGTAGATTAAAGCGGACGCCGCCCTGTAATAAACATAAAGACATTGTAATTCAAAGGTTTTGATAGTGAAATAAAATAAATATTTGTAGGTATTTTCCTGCACTTACAGCAGCGTCCTTTAATCTTGTTGCTCTCAGGTAACTGACTCAAATATCACTGGCCACGCCTTTACCTGCTGCTGCCGATAGTGACCAGCAGGGGGCGACACATAAAACCATAAAATGTGGAAAATCAATTTGAGCAGAAGATACTGTTCTGTTTATTTTTCATTTATTCAATTCTGCCAACCTGCTGTTTATGTGATGCATGTTCAATAAAGTGAAACAAACAAACAAAAAAGATACAGAGCGACATACAATGTGTATATATATCCCTTTTCAATATTAATGGCATAAAGATATGTGTTCTTACATTTTAATGATAACTTGGTTTCATTTGGAAGGTGAAATGTATTGTATTACAAATGTATTACAAATAACAATAATAATGCTGTTATAATGTTATTGATACATTTTGACACTGTTTACCCAGTAACACTGTACAACACTTGTACACCTGTGATCGTGTCAAAACATTTTGTATTGATTACATGGACGGCTGGCCACTAATAATACATTATAATAATAGTTTGTTTGTTTATTTTTTATGCAATCTAAAGAAGAATATTTGCTGTATATAATAAGATTGTGTTAATGGGATTTCATATACACTTAACGTCTGAAAAAACTCAAATGAAGTGTTCATATGGTAGTACAAGAAGACAACTACAGATAAAAATAATATTTTGTATAGAAGCTAATGTGTGTCCACTAAAATGTTATCTTTCTATTATTCTTTTTTAACGCAACAGAAACACTGTGTGTTTGGTGTTTCAAGTGGTTCAGTTCTGGGTTCTTAGTTCATTGTATGCTTTCTAATTTTTTTTAAAGAAACCTTTATTGTACAGGATTTTTTTCTCTTTATTGTACAGTTTGAGCAGCACACTGAAAACACACATCAGTTGTAACAGTATAAACATTACAATAACATTACATTACACTGTGCCTAATTTTATATAACTCTGGGTAATTCTGTTTAACATCTTCTGTATACAACACCGAAGCAGACTTAATGGCTTAAAGGGAAAAGGACACTTGTACCATTAGGTGTAAAGAGTAAATTAGTTAATTCAATAATCTCCAGGAAAATAAAGGACAGTGAATCCACAATTTTCATTAAAAACTGCATTTTTTTCTTACAGTGAATCTCCTCAAATCTGGGTTATAAAACTCTTCAAACTTTACATTTTCTGATTCCCACACTCCTTGGCCATAAGTGCACCAAATTTAAGGGTGATATGTAAAAATTAAAAAAAAACTAAGGTTTTACAAGGCATTTAACAAGCTGGTTTCTCTATGAATCCATTTGTGTGTCAAACCTATCCAACCCCTACCTAAAATGGCAAAAATATGATTTTTAATATTTCCAGTGGTGGAATGAAACCAAGTACATTTACTCAAGTACAGTACTTAAGTACAATTTCGAGGTAATAGATCTTTGCTTGAGTATTTCCATTTTGTGCTACTTTATACTTCTACTCCACTACATTTCAGAGGGAAATATTGTACTTTTTATTACACTATATTTATGTCACAGCTGTAGTCGCTAGTTACTTTTCAGATCAATATTTTATACGTAAAACATTTGATCAGTTGATGTGCATGGTTATAGATTAGACTAGTATACTAGTCTACGGTGTTAAAATTAGCTCTACCTGGACAACATTAAATTGGGCCATTTTGCATAATGTGTACTTTTACTTTTTATACTTTAAGTACATTTTGTTGACAATACTTTTGTACTTTTACTTAAGTAAAATTTTGAATGCAGGACTTTTACTTGTAACTGAGTATTTTTTTTCATTGTGGTATTGCTACTTTTACTGAAGTAAAAGATCTGAGTACTTCTTCCGCCACTGAATATTTCTAGAATTATTATCATTATCAGCAGATAACTTCTTGGAGCTTATATCAAACATATATATCATAATAACTACTGGATGTAATTTATTTGTTGCAGTTGAACTTCCATACTTAGAACAACACTGACCCCTGCTGGTCAAGTGTGGTATTTACCATCGTGCTGACGTCACTGCGTCCTCCGTTGCTAGGTTATCCTCCCGGATAAGCCAAGCCCAAAACGACGTCGTTTCAGATTTTTGACATTTTTATATAAAAATCCCACCAAAAATTGCAATTCAGTCGCATGGCAGAGGTATATTTTACATGAAATATTTAATTACGTTTTTAATAGCAAGGACTTTGGTCGTGGTGGGCGCGTTTCGTCACTGTGTCCAGCTTCACGACGCCTGGATCAATAAATGTGGCTCGTTAGCTATGAAACTGCCAACATGGAGGCGGTTCTCCGTTGTTAGGAGAAGCTATCGGTGATGCTGACAGCCTGTCCTCCGGCTGAGAGTTTATCTGACCACGGTCTGATGAGATTGCATCACTGACTTGGTGATGTCCGCCCAGCCTCTGCAGCAGCCGTCCAGGGAGGATTCAGCAGCCTGCTAACTGAGCCAGCCCGGCTAGCTGATGCTGATGACTGGCTGTTTCCTGAAATTGATTTGCAGGTCGGTGACTTGTTAGCAACCACAGAGGCAATGCAAAATGCTTTGGTCCATACTTAAAGCATGCATTTTCTTATATACTGTGTGTATTCTATTTACAGTGCATTGTCATGAATCATGTCTCTGTGTTTGTCTGCTTTACTGGCTGTTTACCTGTTATGTTGTGCTCCACCCTAGTGGGAGGCACCATGGCCGGTAAGGTGAAGTGGGTGACTGATATTGAGAAATCAGTGCTCATCAACAACTTTGAGAAGAGGGAATGGATCCAAGTCACAGAAAACGAGGACTGGAATTTCTACTGGTACATATTTGCATATTATATTTAGTCCTAAGATAATATTCTCTGCACCAATCACACAAATAGAGTGTTGGAAGAATTAGTCAGATCCTCTGCTTAGATCAAAGTACCAATACCACAACATAAATATTCCATATTAGTAAAGGTAGTGTATCAAAAGAAGTGGCCCCTGTGACTGATAAAGTAATATATATTACATTATTAGATAGTTATGACTGATGGATCAATGCATAAGCAGCATTTAGTTGTTGGTATTTTTTGTACCTTTCTCCTTAGTTTTTGGTTGAAATGTTGGATAATTTTACCTCTCTGGGCCTCGAACAGCTAAGTTATTTGAATAAAAGTCTACGTGTACGTGTGAAACTTAGCGAGGTGCTTCAACTAGACTCTGCTTTTTTGTAAGGGGTCACAAGCCAAAAAGGTTGGGAACCACTGGTTTAATCTTTAACAATGCATTGTATTCAGGTAACTAGGAATTATAGCTGTCAGATACATATAGTGCAGTAAAAAGCCTGAAATCTAATGGAGTACACTTATAAAACAGTATAAATGTAAAGTACAAGTACCTAGGGTTGCAACAAATGATTATTCTCATTGTCGATTAATCTTTTGATTATTTTCTTGATTAATCAATGAACTCTTTTGTCTATAAATTGTCAGAAAGTAGAGAAAATGCCCGTTATAATTTCCCAAAGCCAATGGTTACATCTTTAAATGTCTTATTTTGTCTGTACAACAGTCCAAAACCTAAAGATATTCAGATTACTATCATTTATGACAAAGAAAAGCATTAAATCATCACAATCGAGAAGCTAAAACAAGCAAATGTTTTGGCATATTTGCTTATAAAATTACTAAAATGATTATTCGATTATCAAAATAGTTGCAGATTTATTTCCTGTCAATTGACTTATTGTTGCAGCTTTACAAGGACCTTAAATTTGTACCTTTGTACAATACTTGAGTATACGCTCACTCAGATACACTGATGGCAGAGGCTTCTATGCAAGGTGCCAACTCGTTCATCATCATCATCATCAGGGCAGGTTTTAATACTCATTAATACCCACACTCTCACACTGATGGCACAGCCTTTGGTGAGCAATTTGGGGTTCAGTATCTTGCCCGAGAACACTTCGACATGCGGACTGGAGGAGTCGGGGATCGAACCGCTGGTCTTTTGAGCCACAGACGCCCCCCATGTTGATTCTAAATATACCACCATGCTTATATATAGGCTCCAGACTCTTCAGATCACCATAACGCAGGTTTATTTGTACCCACATGTAGGATGAGCATCCAGACCATCAGGAATGTGTTCAGCGTGGACACCGGCTACCGCCTGTCAGATGACCAGATGGTTAACCACTTCCCCAACCATTATGAGCTGACTAGGAAGGACTTGATGATTAAGAACATCAAACGCTACCGCAAGGAGCTGGAGAAGGAAGGCAGCCCGCTGGCAGAGAAGGACGAGAATGGAAAATATATTTATTTAGGTATCTATTAGAGGGCTGAGGGAAGGGATTAGAGTAGAAATGCACACATATTTTATCTGCCACCGTCCCATTTTCCATCGTGGATACACAAAACATTTAAAGCTTTCTCTAATAAAGCTGATTATGTTTTATTCATTCTCTGTATGATATGCAGATTTTGTCCCTGTGACGTTCATGCTCCCTGCCGATTATAATCTCTTTGTGGAAGAGTTCCGCAAGAATCCATCCAGCACCTGGATCATGAAGCCCTGTGGGAAGGCCCAAGGCAAGGGCATCTTCCTCATCAACAAACTGTCCCAGATTAAAAAGTGGTCCAGAGACAGCCGCACCTCCACGTGAGTCGACAAGGAAGTCATCATAACACACTTAGTCTCTGCTTTCATCTTTCTCCTTTTGATAAAAATGGACTGAAGAGCCTTGATTGTAGCCAGAAAACTGCGTAACGATGAATAAATGATCCCATATGAGGAGAATCTACTGTTTGAGCATTTGAGTCCTAGGTTAACACCCAAAACTGTCCACAGAACGTTCTTATGCTTTTCCTCTTGCTTTTTGCCTCCAGGTTTGTAGCAGCCTCTAGTGGCAAAGAAGCCTACGTTATCTCCCTGTACATCGATAATCCTCTGCTGATAGGAGGGAAGAAGTTCGACCTGCGACTCTACGTCCTGGTGACCACGTACAGGCCACTCAAATGCTACATGTAAGCCCCGAATATACAGTATATGTAGGTTATATACATCTGTTGCTTCGATTTATTGACATAACTGAACTTTTTGAGCGTCCTTTCGTGTTTGACTTGTAGGTACAAGCTGGGTTTCTGTAGGTTCTGCACAGTGAAGTACACACCAAGCACAAGTGAGCTGGACAACATGTTTGTTCACCTCACTAATGTGGCCATCCAAAAACACGGGGTAAGTCTGTATTATGTCTGGTATGGATAGTGGGAATTCATACGGCGCACCAAATATTTAGTATGAGTAAGTTTTAAGTTATATTGGATATTAAATAGAAGGAGGTTATGTTTTTAAAGTGTCTTTAAAACCTCATACTGTATTTAAAAACAAAAATTCCAACATCTAGTTGTGTGCCTTTAACGCAGGACGACTACAACCACGTCCACGGAGGCAAGTGGACGGTCAGTAACCTCCGTTTGTACCTAGAGAGCACCAGAGGAAAGGAGGTGACCAGCCGACTGTTCGATCAGATCCACTGGATCGTGGTGCAGTCCCTGAAGGCTGTGGCTGTAAGTGGACATCATGATTATGTTGTTTTTTTGTTGTTTTTTTTAACTCCAAAATTTCCACAACTTGAAACTATGTGACACTTACCCCTACATGCTGATTAATAAGACAAAAATAATAATTTTATGGTGTCTACTGTTGATCCTATATGTTTTGTATGTTAAATGATCAATTTTAGGTAAACCTGCACTTACTCACATCCCTAGTGGTGCAGCTACATACAGCACAGAGACCATTGAACCACACATATCGCAGTCTTGCAGCATTTCAGTCGTTGAGTTTTACTTTGTTCCTGTTCGGATGCTGTTTTAAGTGTTTGGTTGTATGTCATTTCAGTGGGCAAACACTTTTAAACACACAGCTGCACAACCACCTCAATGTGGTGATGTCTTTTCGTTTTTAGTACCCAACCGAATGCACACTTCTCTTTTCTTCTAAGTGATCTGACTCACTTCCCCTTTAAAGCCTCGATACCCAGCGACGATAGACTGAAGCTGTGTTGCTAATAGTTACAACTGCTCGTGGATTTTTTTAATATGTTTACTTACTAACATCCCTCCTGACTGAATCAATGTCTGTTCAGTTAAAAACTTCCCCACATTTCACAATTCATCTTCCCATTTCTCTCTCTGTCTCCTCTTCCCCTCAGCCTGTGATGAACAATGACAAGCACTGTTTTGAGTGTTACGGGTATGACATCATTATTGATGACAAGCTCAAGCCATGGCTTATTGAGGTAAGTCTTTTAAGTGAGTTATTACATACACACAGTTAGTTTTATTTAGTTAAATAGCACCGTAAAAATACATAAAATAACAACACTCTCAAATAAAAACATTAGATCCACACATTCATAAAATTACCCAACAACATGGTAACGTTCCAACATTTTAAGGCAGGTATGCACATAAAAGGGATTTAATAGACTAAAAATGAACCTCTGCTGTGTAAAAAAAATGATGTATTACTTAGCCTAGTTCTTAAAGACACAAGTTGCATATTTCACTAAGCCCAGAGATACTTCACATACTTGCACGGTGAGTTCACGTTCCTTTCCCTGGAGTATGAGGCAACTTGAAATGCCCTTGAGATTGAACTTTGTGAGCGTACGTTTGGATGTTTGCCTCTCTTTGTTGTGCTGAAGGTGTGTCTTTAACCCTCTCGGTGCACTATTCTAGTGTAAAGACCTGAAACTGAAGCTGTATACTATAAGGAATACAGGCTGATACAGGCTATTTGCTGGCTTGTCTTAACGATTGAAGATAATATGCGATTTTAAATTTGTTGCACTTGTCTTCATTGTATCATCTTCTTTTTTTTAGCTGTCTAAATATTATGCTTGGTGTGTGACTGTCATATTTTACTGCGCTCATTTCGACAGCCGTACAATATGTCGCTGGGTTTCCAGGCTACGTCTGAACTATTTTTGTTCACAGACACCAATCTGATCTATTTTGGTCGACATGAAGTTGGTTGCGGGGCATAATCGCTCCTCAGTGAGGGACCGAAACAACGTGTGCCACAAACCTTGTCAGGAACACTTTCCTTTGCTCATTATTCCTGAAACTTCCACTGTCATGGTTTGATGTATGCAAGTATCCAACTCTTATTAACATGCAATGCTGTTTACGCCGTCTACTAAGGGTTTGTTGATATCAAGGTTGCTGCTTTATCTCGTTCGGGCAGCTGTCTAAGTTTTCCAGTGTGTATTTACTTCCTTCAATGTATGTGTTTATGTGCACATTAGCAGCAGAATTTCCTGCTTGATAAAAGCTTCTATATGGGGTAGAAGGAAACTGAACAATGAGCTCAGGCCTTGTTGGATCCCTCAGTACATTCATGTGCCGCACCCAGGA
Organism: Thunnus maccoyii; assembly: GCF_910596095.1. Classification (NCBI taxonomy): domain Eukaryota; kingdom Metazoa; phylum Chordata; class Actinopteri; order Scombriformes; family Scombridae; genus Thunnus; species Thunnus maccoyii. The sequence continues at coordinate 16,937,901 of NC_056555.1, read as the reverse complement.
GCTGTGAATTGTTTATTCCAAATTGGAAACTGAATCTCCATGTGCACAATTCCTCTCTTTTCAAATGTAAATGTCATTCTCTCTATGCGATCCACAGGTCAATGCCTCTCCCTCGTTGACCTCCAGCACAGCCAACGACCGCATCCTGAAGTACAACCTCATCAACGACACCCTCAACATCGTCACGCCCAACGGGGACATCCCAGACTGCCGCTGGAACCGCAGCCCGCCCAGAGAGGCCCTGGGCAACTATCAAGTCCTGTGAGTGACACTTAAATCTGCCAGTCACAAGTAAGAGTCCAGGCAACCTCTAACAGCCACGAGAGGTCACACAGACGCTAAAAATATCTGCCAAAAGTAAAAGTTTACCTTCTCTAGTTACAAAGTTTGACCTGCTATCCTGCAGCAAGGTGTTTAGAAACCTTCGATAGCTCAGTTGGTAGAGCGGAGGACTGTAGTGGTCATATCAGGCATCCTTAGGTCGCTGGTTCAAATCCGGCTCGAAGGAGTGACTTTTAACTGCATGACTTAATAGTGTGTTGTGTCTAATAGCAGCTACAGCAATGAGACTGTTAGAGTTTTATACTGTTGTGTATTAACTGGGACCTTGTTAATAAAAGCAGTGGCTGTTTTTACTCTAAATCGAAGCATCAGCTTTCAGGTCATTGTACCCTTCGATAGCTCAGTTGGTAGAGCGGAGGACTGTAGTGGTTATAGCAGGTATCCTTAGGTCGCTGGTTCAAATCCGGCTCGAAGGAGTGGCTTTTAACTGTATGAGGAGAATGGATTGTTTACATACCTACACGTTTTCCAGAAGACGTAACTAAGTAGAAGTTCTTCAGCACATGAACTCTAGAGTAAACATTCTCAGACATCCAGGCGATAGGATATCTTCAAGTGTTAAGAGAAAGGCAACAGGACTTTGCTGCATATTCCTCAAAAGAGTGGAATTTAAAATAATTTTAAAAAGTCTAGTCATCTTTTATTTCTGGTTGTACTGAATCAAGGCGACTTCTTCTAGATTCTTGAATGAAGAAAATCAAGAATCTACAAAATCATTGGTAATCTACAGCAAAGTCAAGCTGCCTTTGACTTTCACTTCTAGAGACTAGAGAAAGCAAGAAGAGAATAAAATGCACCAGATTCTTTTAACTCTATAGCAGTATGTGGTCGGGATTAACAGCAGCCACAACTAAAACTGAGCAGCAGTGCTCACACTGCATCACAATCCAATGAAATACACAGCATAGTTTGTTTGACTCCTTTTGGAGCGGAGGACTGTAGTAGTGTCATCAGGCATCCTTAGCTTGCTGGTTCAAATCCAGCCTGAAGCAGTGGCAGGTTTAGGCTGTTTAGGCTGGATTGTCTCATATGTCATTGACATTATTTGGTAGGTTAACATTAACAGTAGATGATGCACAGTAGGTATACAGTATTATACCTTGTATTCATTTGTATTTTAGTGTTTCTTATTCATAATTGGAACTCTGGAAAGTCACTCTTGCTTACAGTAAACACAAACACATGCTTCTATTAGCACTTTCAGTATGTCTGCCTTCGATAGCTCAGTTGGTAGAGCGGAGGACTGTAGTGAGTATACCAGGCATCCTTAGGTCGCTGGTTCAAATCCGGCTCGAAGGAGGGACTTTTAACTGTAAAGAGGCAAAAGAAATATGTTGCTCAGCAGTTTCAGAGACTAAATCGGATCGTAACTACCGAAAAATGCCAAGAGAACAGTAAGCTGTTAGCTGTAGCCTTTGTAACACTTCTGCTATCTACAGCTAATCAGAGAAAATGCAGTTGGCATTGCATAACGCTCGAAGGAAATGCTTTTAACTGTAAAGAGGGGAAAAGATAAGTTGTGAAATATGTTGTTCAGCAGTTTAGGAGACTGAAATGGTTCATAACTACCGAAAAACTGTCTACAGAACAGTAAGCTGTAGGCTTGAGCCTTTGTAATAGTACTGCTATCTATGGCAAAACAGAGATACAGTGAGAGTATCAGTTTTTAGAAGGGATTCACCAATCTGAACCTCTGGCTCGCTATCAGGACTTATACTGACCTTGCGGTATTAAATTAATAAGGTATCGTTCAGCTGTTACCAATCAATGCAGTCTCTACATCAAAGTCACTATGAAATTACTGTTTCTGCAGTCAGTAATGTTCTAGTAGGCCCTGGTCTCGTTGTTTGCAGTGAGGTAGAGTATTGTAACAGAAATGCATGCTACTACTAGTGCTTTTTAAGATGATGTCTCAGTCCAATATCTCAGTTGGTAGATTGGAGGACTGTAGACGTAGTAGCAGGTATCCTTAGGTCACCGGTTCAAATCCGGCTCGAGGGTGTGCATTTTAAATATGTGACATAATGGTGTGCTGAGGAACAAAGTACACTGTAGTGTGATCTGTCCTGTACAACAGACCATTGCCATGCAAATCTTTCCTATGTTTACTTATGACTTAAAGTAAACACAGCAAAGACTTTAGGATTCCCCTCAGTTTCCACACTATTACACTGTATATGCGGTGTAAAAAACAGCACCAAAAACAACTGCTAACAATGGAAAATGTGTTGGTTATATTTGGCTGAATTAAAGCAGAGGAGTTCTGTTGCGGCAGCGGCAAAGATCATAAGTCACTGCACAAATCCATTCTGAAAAGCTGCATCTGTTAAAACAAACTGCTCAACATCTGCTCGGCACAGAGGGATCAACCCTTCTGCCTCTGCACTCTTTTATGAGCAACCTTACCTTATCTTTGCTCACTGCTGCTCAGAAAAGCTGCTTTTCTCCAAATGTGTTAATGAGGAAAATATTTTTATAGAAATTTTCTTTCCTTTTGTTGGTTCAGAGTCTGGTTAAAGTTGACTCTGCTCCACTTATTGTTTTCGTTGGTTTCTATCATTATGCTGTTGAAATGTTATGAATAGGTGCTGAAGATTTGTTCTATTAAAGCAGTCACCATTTCCCCATATAAAATATTTGTCTTGTCTTTAGAGGAAACAGCATCTAATCTCAGCTCAATCGGTAGAGCAGATGACTGTAGTGGTTTTTATTTTAGTGTTTCTTATTCATAATTATAATTCTGGGAAGTGTCTCTTTCTTATAGTTACCACAACCACCTGCTTCTACTAGCAACCGTAGCTTGTTATCACCCTTCGATAGCTCAGTTGGTAGAGCGGAGGACTGTAGTGGTAATGTCAGGCATCCTTAGGTCGCTGGTTCAAATCCGGCTCGAAGGAGTGACTTTTAACTGTGAAAAATGAGTGGTGAAATATCAACAGTTTAGACCGGATCAGCTCATACAAGTACGGTAAATTATTAAGGTTGCAGTATAGTTGTTTACAGTTGTTCTGAATGACTACACTCAAAAGGTGGAGTGAAAAACCAGCTACCATAAAGAACGCAGAGAACTGATATTGTTTAAATGTGGATATAATGGCACATATTTAATATTTCATAGTGCTGCATGTGGTCGTTCACGTTAAAAGTGACCGAAATGGTTCTGACAGGAATGTAAAAAAAAAAAAAAGAGCTAGAGAGACGCGTTAAACCGTGACAACTTTCTCGCCTCCGCGCAGCTGGCCAATCATGGTGTGAAGTGGGTGTGAATGGCAGATTGTCCATTTTGGAAAGTTACAGAAATTGCCCTGCACAGCCCCCGCTAATCCGACCTTAGAAGGGTGTGTGTGTGGGGGAGGGTGTTTCTGAAGCTATTCAACCATACTGGGTATACTGGCCCCTTTAGCTGCAGTCTGTATGTGAGTCACTGATTCAACTGCACTTCAAAGGACGAGTGTTTGGGCAACATAAAGTTTATGTCATGATGTTGTTAGTTAGGTTAACAGTAGATGATGCACAGCAGGTATATACAGTTATATACCTTGTATTTATTTTTATTTGAGTGTTTCTTATTCATAATTGTTACTCTGGAAAGTCACTCTTGCTCACAGTAAACACAAACACATGCTTCTATTTGCGCTTTTAGCATCTTGTCTACCTTCGATAGCTCAGTTGGTAGAGCGGAGGACTGTAGTGGGTATACCAGGCATCCTTAGGTCGCTGGTTCAAATCCGGCTCGAAGGAGAGACTTTTAACTGTAAAGAGGCAAAAGAAATATGTTGCTCAGCAGTTTCAGAGACTAAATGGGATCGTAGCTACAGAAAAATGCCAAGAACAGTAAGCTGTTAGCTGTAGCCTTTGTAACACTTCTGCTATCTACAGCTAAACAGAGAAAATACATTTGGCATTGCGTAATGCTCCTGATATAATGAGAGTTTTTAATAGAGATTCACCAATCCCAACCTCTAGATTGCTATCCCGGCTGATACAGACCTTGCAGTATTAAGTGAATGAAATTAAATACTATGAAATTACTGTTTCTGCAGTCAGTAACGTTCTAGTAGGCCCTGGTCTCATGTTGTTTGCAGTATTGTAACAGAAATGCATGCTACTACCAGTGCTTTTTAACATGATGTCTTCTTTTGATATCTCAGTTGGTAGAGTGGAGGACTTAGTCGCAGGTATCCTTAGGTCACCAGTTCAAATCCGGCTCAAGGGTGTGCGTTTTAAATATGTGACATAATGGTGTGCTGAGGAACAAAGTACACTTGAGTGTGATCTGTCCTGTACAACAGACCATTGCCATGCAAATCTTTCCTATGTTTACTTATGACTTTAAGTAAACACAGCAAAGACTTTAGGATTCCCCTCAGTTTCCACACTATTACACTGTATATGCGGTGTAAAAAACAGCACCGAAAACAACTGCTAACAATGGAAAATGTGTTGGTTATATTTGGCTGAATTAAAGCAGAGGAGTTCTGTTGCGGCAGCGGCAAAGATCATAAGTCACTGCACAAATCCATTCTGAAAAAGCTGCATCTGTTAAAACAAACTGCTCAACATCTGCTCGGCACAGAGGGATCAACCCTTCTGCCTCTGCACTCTTTTATGAGCAACCTTACCTTATCTTTGTTCACTGCTGCTCAGAAAAGGTGCAAAATATTTTTTATACAAACTTTATTTCAGTTTGTTGGTTGAAAGTCTGCTGTTGAGATGTTATGAGTAGGTGCTGAAGGTTTTTCTCCTCACCATTTCCCCATATATCTTTTCACGTCTTAAGAGGAGCCAGCCCCTAATCAAAGTCCATTTTGTTATAGTTTCATACGTATATTATGGTGTTTAAGTGATTAGGAAAACACTTACAACTTGTTTGTGGCTATAACAAGTTAAAAGTGGCAGTCACATGAAAAAAAAAGTCCTCCTTCGAGCCGGATTTGAACCAGCGACCTAAGGATGCCTGGCATTTCCACTACAGTCCTCCGCTCTACCAACTGAGCTATCGAAGGGAGGGTTGTTAAAGTTTAACAGACCAGTCAGCTATCAGTCATGCTTTGCATTCAGGGATCTTCTCACAATAGGTGCACCATTCTGCATTGTTTAAACAAGGGTGAGGGTAGTGAGTGCTTAGGGGTTTACCAAGGGGGGGATTGTTTGAGTAAATCCTCTATTTGTTCCACGTAAAAGCAACCAAAGAGGGCAACAGGAATTCCCTCGCATGTATTTCTTTACCGTTTCACTCATCTGACTCTGGTTTCCTTCTGCGTGTGTCACCAGGTACGACGAGGAGCAGGCGCAGAGCGAGAATGCCGAGCGTGACCTGCGGAGCCGCTCGGGCCAGTCCCTGGGGTCAAAGGGCACCAAGGGGAGCGCAGGCGTTCGCCCTGCTGCCGCCACCTGGAAGTGAGGTGATATTGCTGACTTTTAATGACTTCCTGTACATTACCACAGGCTTCACCAGTGTGGCACAGGGAATTAAAAAAAGGACCACCTAGACTCTCTTTTTTTTAGCCCAACTATCCGTTGGAGGACTGCTCCCTCTCTTCAAATTTCACTGACTGTGGCACAGGGGTCACCAACCCTGCTGCTGCTGGAGGGGAGAAAAACCATCATTGTCATGTTTGGGGAATTTTAAGGGCTGGAGTTTGTGGTTGTTTTTATGGAAGAGTAGCTAAAAAAAATGTAGAAATTGTGTCGGTGGGGTTAAAGGTGAAGTAAAGGCAAGGCAAGTTTATTCTTAAAGCCTAACATCACTTGTAATGTCTCAACAACAGTTCACAACCGAGGCCAAGTTCTCTTTGAACAAGTAAAACTCCCCCCAAAAACAACTTAAAGCCAGAAGGCAAAAAAATATCAAATTTGAAAGAGGAAACTTAAAGAAACACACCTCTGCTCTGATGGCTGCAGTAGGAGTCGCAAGTGAGAAAATGGCAAATACACAAAGTTAAAAGAAAGTTAGTGGAAATACAAAAACAACAAGAAACGAGCAAGAAGCATTAAAACAACCTGAACTATGCATGATTACCGAGTAGTGACACTTTAACTTGACCTGCCACATCGGTGCTAACGAGAAGATAAACCGTATGTAAGGAACATATTAAAAAGGGACAATAAGTGTAACCAGTGCAAAGATTATAAAGATATAATGTACTGATAGGCAATTAACAGCACTAAATGTGTATAGACCCCAAACTAGAATTTAATAATGTTTTTATATGTTCATTATCAATATGTATATGCAGGGAGGGGATCATTAAGACTGATTGTATTCAGTGCAGAACCCTGTTGCACTTTATTTCTGCTTAAATATTAAACCTATTTGCCATGTTGCATTTTGAGTTGAGTACATCTCAAATCTTTCTTAAACAGTTATATTTATTGGGAATGTATGCATACTTAGCTATCAGGCGTTTACTGTATGTCCTGCAACTACTGAAAGATTGAAACACTGACGATGATTATTCATCCGCCTTTTGTAATACACTCAAGTAGGGCTGAACGATATTTTGAAAGTAAAAAAAAATCATTGTAATATCTTTGTTTTTGCTGGGTAAATTGCAATAATTTAAGTTACATGCTCTCCATATAAATTCAGCTTTTGACTTATGTAGAATTGATCACTCAAGCAATGCACTTTAATTTAATCCAGGGTTAATTCCTTGCTCAATATAGTCTTAACCACTTTTCATACTCTAATTGAAGAGTCTTATGATGATATGTATAATGATAATAATAATGAATGATATTATTCATCAGATGGACTAGATTGTTTGTCTTTAATATTAGTCTCGAAAAAGGGAACTTTTTTCATTTTTCTATCCAGCATTAAAATGATTTACAGTTTGTCTTTCCAGTGTGACTATTACACATTCATAAAGTACAACATTGATGCTGAAACAATATCTTTCAGCCCTGCTCTGATGTAGAAATCCATTTGGTGTTTTGTGAAACTAAATGCTGCTTTTGTATGCCAAATGTCTGCTTATTCTTGATTTGAAATAACACAAGAGAAGCAAAATTCTCTACTGATTATGTAACAGGCCTGTTAATTTGCTCTTTATCAATTTATGTGCTTTATAAAATTTCAATTCAACCTGTTTTGTGTTTCTCGTCACTTCACTGTGGTAAGGGGGGAGGGAGGTGGGGGGGCAGTAGCCTTTGATGGACCTAATCTGTCTGGAGTTTAGATTAATCAGAGGTCAATCCTTCCAAAGGCACGGCAGCAAAGTAGGTCTCTGCATGGCACCGTTCCTTGACTATGAAAGTTTGACACTCCCACCACCACCACCACACTGTTTCAGTACGTCTTGCCAAACTGCTGTTATGGACATGCAGAACAGTAGTTTGGCAAGACGTATGAGCCACCTGATCTGTAGCAGTCTGTTTGCCACATACAGTACATCCTTTACTGAGAGATGAAATAAACTGAGGTGTAGCCGGCCCCCGTGCCAAATAAGAAACTGGATCGACGTGCTGCTGGTGTTCTTTATCGTGGTTATAAACCATATTTTGTGTGACACGACGTGAAGAGCTTTGTCTGTTTTTAGCTTTACGTTAATGATACCTCTCTGTATGGGAATTTCATTGTTTCCTTTTAATTCCCTGTCAATAAAATATCCACATTGGTGCTGCCTTGACAAATAGATAATGTTCATTTTAAAGCAGGGCTTAAAGAGAAATGATGGTGAAATGGCCCTTTAACGAAACAACATATAGCAGTTTATTTGCAGGACTTTGTGAAATGTTGACATATCAATTACAAAAAAAAGAGGGATCTTTTTTTGATTTGTGGACAGATCGCTCAGACTGCATGTGATGAAGGAAATATAATAAGCTGAAGATTGTACACCTGAATGTTTGCATTGCAAGTTTATGGCTTCTGCATGAGTAAAGAAAGACCCATATTGTGCAGGGGGTTCATTGAGAAATATGAGACAATTATGAACTTCCTCTTTATGAAACGGTACTTTTGTTCTTTATTTTGCATTTTCAGACGTTGAATTTGTGTTTGCATACTGTCATTATCATTTGCTTGATATATTTGTGCATGGGGAAATGTGATATATTACAACACTGCTTCATTTAGCAGCTAACCATGTGCCTGCAGTACTACTTTGTTCAATGTTTAGATGGACTGGGACATTAATAACCTCAGAACTTCTGACCCCAGTCGCCCCCAGATTGATATTTTAAAACATTTACATGACCTTAACTGGAGTTAAAGAACTGTCTGATGGGTTTGATAAGCAAAAAGTAACACATTCAATGATGACTTCAAGCTTTTAAGTTTCAAGAGTTGAGTTCAAGAGAAATCAAATTATTCCTCATTTGCTGACTGACCCCTGCAAACCGCTCCAGGACCAAAGAAGGGCCCCAGACCTCATACTGGAAACCAATAGGGGGCCTCAGGGTAAAGTAACCAGACGAACTTTTCAGGGGATGTGACGTCAGACAGGCGCGCCTCTTCTTATGTTGCTAAGCTAACCAGTTTTACACAGCGCAGGATCGGAAGTGAAGCGATTTCAGAATAAAGGTTTTGACATATTTAGACAAGTTATATTTTTGTATATTTTGTCATTTTGTCTTTAACAACAGAATTCTCTGAGATATTTACCAGTATTTACTATTACTAATTCACGAACTTTGCATGTCCTGCATTCAAAATTTTATTTAAGAAAAGTAGAACATTATCAGCTAAATTTACTTTATGTGTCAAAAGTAAAGCTGCTTAATATGCAACAGAATGGCCCTGTTAAAATGACCCTGTCAGAGTAATAATACTATATTATATTATATCACATCATTTGTTTATTATGACAGATACATTCATATGTAAATTCAAATCTGTTTTATCGGCATGAATGTGACAACAATATTGCCAAAGAATCAAAGAGTCAATGAAACAATATCTATTATATCTATTATATTTATATCTATTAATATGTATTATATATTGGTGTATTTATGTGTATATATGTCCGTCAGGTAGTGGCATGTTGATACATATTGGGCAATTTGAAAAATTTGAATTTATATTCACATGTAAGAAGTTTTTTTTATGTATCGCTGGGCTACGTGGAGTTAATTTTCATCATGTGATATAATGTTTGGCAATTCTGTACCAATGTGCAGTGGAAGAAAGTGGTCTGATCCTTCACTTAAGTACAAGTAGCAATACCACTGTGTAACAATACTCTAATACAAGGACATACAATGTACTTATTGTAAAAGTAACCACTGTTCAGTCAAAATTGCCTCTGAGTTCATTTGTTATTTCACTATGTGATAACTAGTATTATGCAAACAGCATTTTAACATTGTAGCAAGTCTAGGTAGAGCTGAGTGTAGCTATTTTATATACTGTTGGGTGGTTATGTAATGTTACTGTATAACATTACATCATATTTTATGTGCACGTTATAGGATTTTAGTAAAGTATCTAGCAGCTATAGCTGTCAGATATATTTAGTGAAGTAAAAAGTACAATACTTCCCTCTGAAATTTAGTGGAGTAGAAGTATAAAATAAGAGAAAATTGAAGTACTCAAGTAAATTCAAGTACCTCAAAACTGTACTCCAGTAAAGCATCTGAGTAAATGTACTACAGTAATAGTTTCCAGACTGCATCTGTTCTCTTTTGAAACTCTTGGACCGGATGTGCAGCGCCGTGCTGACATCAACTGACAGTTGTGTCAGTCGGTTGGTCGGTGGTGCCGCTGCTGAGCAGAAAAACGGGGAAAAGATTTGCAAATTGGCACCACCAAGAGAACTAAGTCTCCAGTTCAACATAAACTCTCACGAGGAATAAACCCTTTTCCAGGTAAGTTCACTCCGAAACGTTTACGTGGTACATTTTAACTTTTTTACTGTTGCTAACAGTAGCGCTAATGGGCTAACGACAAAGTTAAGGTACTTCCCGATGGGAGGAGGTTTGTAATCAATTATGGTGGTTTTTTAAAATTAGAAATGATTTAACCAAGTATACGCTACTATAAAGGCGTTGCATATATGTAAAATTGAAGTTTAACTATCAAAGTTAATCGTGTAATCGTGTAACTTGGATAGTTGAGGGTGTTAAAGGGTCCAAAGCTGCAGCGGCAACACCGTTAAGTTAAATCATTTTTTAACAAAATGTCACTGCAGTTAATGTCGGACTTTATGCGTTATTTCGTGCTAGTTTAATTTCGGTATTTGCCTCAGGATGTTTCCCCTCATCCGTGTAGTTTTCGTAGGGAGAAACTAGTGTTTCATTGCCTGCAGTGATAAAAAAAGGGCGGGGCGGGTTTCGCAAGTAAAGATAACCTCCTGCTGCATGTCATATCATCCCGCATTGTATGCTTACAACATGACATCATTTACTCGTTTTTCTATTGAGAGATTTGGCTCACAACAGTTGCTGCTGCCTGCTGGCTGCTAATACTCCCTGGTCAGTCAGTGGTGGTTTTAATTTGCGCAGTGTCAGCTAGCTGCCAAGTTCAGTCCTGACTCCTGTAGTTACTGTACATTTGACATAAGTTGCATTCATAGAAAGAAATGTTGGAGCCCTTTTGTGTAAGTCAGGGGAGGTTATTGACTTAGCAACAAGAAATATATCCTTGTCAACACCAGGAAATGAATCACGTGGAGCAAGGACGTGTGTGAGGACGCTCATGATATATCCATGAATCAGTGGAAGTGATCAGTCATCAAAGTCATGCAGCTGGATTAGTTAGACATAGACCCAATAAGGAGATCTGATGTTTTGTGGTTTGTGTTTGTTACTAGAGTTGTGTTGCCTGGGCAAAGCAATTGTGAAAGCTCTGGTTCCCTTTTTTTTTCTGGGGGGCCATGTGAACCGATTTCTTCGTCACAGAACAGAGCTAAACTTAGAT